>NC_140987.1:389887092-390207793 GCF_052327205.1 Somniosus microcephalus | reverse complement strand
GCAGCATCAGTCTCTCCAGCAGCTCGTCGCAGCTTTGCTGGGGGAGTGGCAGTGGCGGCTGCAGCAATGGGGGCAAGCTGGCTGATGCCAGGCGCTCGCTGGTCGCCAGAGACACTGGCATTCGGCCGGGCTGGCACTGCAGCAAGCGCAGCAATCTGGTGAAGGCCAGACCGCTGTGCTGCAGCAGCGCGGTGGGTGCCCTGGCGATGCGTGCGTGACACAGCGAGTGTGGCAGCAGTGAGTGCCCGTACTGCCCTGGTCTGTGCCCGCATCAGACCAGCCAGTAACTGCACGGCACCACTCGTCAACTCTCCACTCGCTGCCTGTGCTGCCCTGAATTCGGACCGACTCGCGTCCTGTGATGCCCTGAATTCTGCCCGACTCGCGTCCTGTGATGCCCCGAATTGTTCGAGACCCCTGGCCTGTGCTGCCGTGAGTTGGTCGAAACCCCTGGCCTGTGAGGCCCTGAAATCGGCCACACTATGAGCCAGGGACTCAATGGCCTCAGGCAACCGTGCCACAACCCCCATGAACTCGGTGTGGCGACGATCCGAGTCCGCGGACATTTGATCAAGGAGGCGCACCTCCTGGGCGAGGACCGTCTCCGGACTGGAGGCCGGACTCTCCCTCTGGGGAGAAGGCCGCCGAGCTGGCCGACCCTTCCCGCGTGGCTGGATGCCACTGGGCCCAGCAACTGCACTCCCCTGCAACACTTCCCCCCTCTGGGGAGAAGGCAGCCGTGCTGCCCGACCCTTCCCACGTGGCTGGACGCCACTGGGCACAGGAGCTACACCCCCCTGCAACACTTCCCCCTGGCTCTCCTCCAGGCAAGGCGTGTCCCCTCCATTGCCATCCCCTGGCGCGGATGAGGGTTCCCCCGATGTGCCGCCTTCCTCTTTCTCCTCGTCGTCCTCCTCTTCCGAGGGACTGACACTCGCAGCTTCAGGGACCTCCTCCTCACCAGCTGAAAGCAGGAAGGCACAAGAGTAGCTTTAGAGTGAGGACAGGGCGTCAGCGAGGGAGGCATGAGTGGTGGCATTATGCGCATTGGTCGGACAGTGGCAAAGGATGTAGATCTGAAGTGCAAGGGGAACGAGAGAGGTCCAAACGGTCATGTCCTTACCATTGGGGCCCAGCACAGGGTTAGCATCTCCAATTGCAACGGGGCCAATCACCCGGGCACCCATGAGTCGACCCACACGCTCCTCCAGGTCACTGAGCTCCTGGAACTGGGCATGGCCTCCCCCGGTGACAGTCCGGCTCTTCAGATTCTCGGCCAGCTTGGCCTGCAAGAGAAAGGACGGCTTCTAAGTACAGTGTGGTGCCCTGTTGTTGTGTGCACTGCCTCCCATGGTCGAAAAGCTTGGCCAGTGTGGTGCCCTGTTGTTGTGTGCACTGCCTCCCATGGTCGAATAGCTTGGCCAGTGTGTAAAGTGCAGAAAGTGCTATTGATGTTCATGCCAGTGCCATAGCTGCTGGAGGAGGGCTGGCCATTAGGCCTTTGAGGCCCCTTTGCCCATAATGTGAGGTGCACATGCAAGGGTGAGGAGGACACTGGAAAGGGTACTCACCCTGACCAACCGAGTGAGGTCGTTAAACTTTTTCCGGCATTGGTCACCAGTCCTGGGGACATCGCTGTTGGCTGTGACCCTCTGGCTGATTTCCCTCCAGGCTCTCCTGTACAGCCTCTTGGGAGCCTTCTTGCCACTGTCCGGGAACAAGATATCTCTTCTCCTCTCCAAAGCCCTAGCCAGCACCTTTAAATCATGGGCAGAGAAGCGCTGCGCTCGCTCACGGGCCCTCTGCATCCTTGCTGGTGCTATTTCTCTCCAGCAGCAGTGTTTAGGCCTAGCTGGAGGGCTGCAGTATCCAGGGCATGGCAGCAGACCAAGTCGACCCTTCCCCCTTTAAGAGCTGGCCGGCGCCAGGGTGTCTGCTGTCAATCAAAACATGACCGCACCTGCGCTGCGCCCGGCCTCGGCGGTATCAGTCTGCACCGCCGGCTTAGCGCCTAAAGATAGGGGTGCAACGCCAGTTTTAGCGCTCGAGCAAACTCCTTGGCCAAAGCTACTGAATATCGGCGAAGTGACCTCCACTTTCCGGCGGGCGCAAACTTTATCGCTCGCCCGACTTTACCGCCCCAAAAGTGGCTATACTGAATTTCTAGGCCATTGTGTTTAAAGTATCATTTTGCAGAGGCACTTTAATTTGAACTTCAGTCAGCCTAAAACGCTTATCTGAAAATATCCAAAATCGATTTGATTTTTTTTTTTGCTGAATATATTGACTCATTTTGAAATACAGTTCCAGCCATGGATCAGCTAACTCAGCACAGACCAAGGATCAAACCGAGGGTCTGTATGGTTCAGTGCCACATTATGTGCTACATTTAACCGCAAAGCCATCGGGGCAGCTAATTTTCCTATTTGCAATAAGGAGTTCACTTTCACTCCAGATTACTAACATATTGCAAATCTTGAATAATCCAATCACTGGAAAGGGATGAGTGCTGTCAATGGTGAGCACATGCTTATGCAAATTGAAGAAAACTGATAATGTGTGCAAGAAAAAATATATCTTTTATAGACAAAGTCAGTAAAAAAAAATGAATTAGGACACCCATGCATTTTACAACAGGATGGATGCTGGATGCAAACACCAACAACAACTTGGATTAATATAGCACATTTAGTGTAGAAAAACATCCCAAGGCTCATAATCAGACAAAATTTGGATGACTTGCATTTTCCACACAATATTAAGCAATGCTGCAATATGCTTAGAGATTGGTATTACCATTCTTAATTGTTAATCAAAACTGAGCAGAATTATAGTCCAGTGTATCGCACATCTTACACATCCTTGTAATTCACCTTCTGTGTCATAGATAAGAGTATTACATGTGTGCAATGCATATTCCTGTAACAAATATTGGATCTGTATATGTGTGTAACACACCTTCCAATAACAGGCACTGGAGCTGTATATGTATGTCAAACACCCTCCTGTAACAGGTACAGTATATGTTCACCTATGTTTATTTGTAAATATGAGCTGTGAAATTTGGGGATATGTCAAGAATGAGATTTATGATCAAAAGGTGTAAGACAGATTGCAAATTCATTTCAAGATATATATTTTAAGAATAAATATTTTTAAACTAAAGTGAGTGAAACGCAAAAGGCTTATCGAAGATGAGCCAACTCCCAAGGAGTTTAGTCAATCTCAGCGGTCACATTACAAATCTTATTAACTGAGCAGGAGATGTGTGTAACATAAAATGCAGAATAAATGCAGTTAAAATATGAAAACAATTTCACTCTTCACTAACTGGATCAATATCATAAATATTATTAGACTCCAATTATGTATAGGCTTCATTAACACCGAAATGGAAGCTTGATTCAATAAAAAATACTCATTAATTCTAAATTCTATCTAATTACATTAGATTTATGGTATACAAAACATATCTATATCTTTTTGTGTGATAAGATCTCTTTAGTAGCATTTTATGAAAATGTGCTATCTCATTAAGTATCTCTTACAACAGAGCCAAGATCATTGTTTTACTTCTGTAGACAGTATAAGGCAATGTAACAGAAATCGTTTTTACAACCACTGACTCCAATTCTTTCCAGTGATCAGTTCTGTCAGTAAGTGAGATGTTTGTTAATTAGGGCAATACAGTGATTCCATGTGGAACATTAGGGAAATTCTCTCTTCTCAGCACTGCTGATGAGCTTTAAATCTTTAATAAGAATTAACATTAGCAGCTCATGTAATAACTGACAAGGTAGTATTTTTATATCTGTGTCAGTGGTTGATGTTGTTTGGGAACTAGGGATTTCAAGCTTGTTGGCAGATTTAAGCCATGAAATTAGTTAGTTACTGCAGAAGCAAATTTGATGATGTAACTCTATATCAGTGGTGTTCATAATATGGCTTGGGGACCATTTGCAGCTCACTTCCATTTCACCTATGTCCTTCAGCAGATTTATTGCTCTATGTACCTCTGGGGCCTTCAACAATAGCCTGCCCAAATGTGGAATGCTGACCAGGTGGGGATTCAGAGTTATACACTCAGGGTTATACACTCTCCTAGGGTGCTATTAAGCAACAAGGTTACCCCAGCTCCCACATAGCAAGTGACAGGACCCAATTAAAATACAATGATTTAATACAGCTATTGGTTCTATACTTTTGTTATTTCTTTCTATTTTTGGGGTGAAGTGTCTGGTCTCCACTTCACAATAACCCACAGTGAAATCATGAGCTCAACATGTGGAGAATTGCAGGCACTGAGCAGCATTCTATCACTCCATAGTACAGCAAATTATAGTATTTCCTTGAATTATGGCCCTTGGCAAAAGGTTTGGAGTAATACTGATGTAGATGGCTTTTATGAAAAGTAATAAAATTCTTGTCATAAACCAGCATTAAACAGATGACTACTAAGATATTCTGGGTTCTTGGGTTAAAAAGGGAATCTCTCTGTTGACAGTTATTATTGAACACTGGAAACAGGAATGAAAATTGATGGTTGTGAATACCAATACCACTCCCTTGGATAGCTCCCTAATAACATCCCAGCGGTTTCTAATTTGTCTGTTGAGGCCCAGCCTAAACTGTGCATGACATTCAGGTTCAGAAAAAAGAAAGTGTTGGAGGGCTTTTTCCTTCATTTAATCAATAGGGTGCAGTTTGTAGGAAAGAAAGAAATTACAATTAGTGAACAAAGTGCTATGATTAAAGATTGTTGTGCGGTTCACCAGTGAATAAGTCAGCATCAAATGAATGCACCACCTGACTGTGTGATGTCAAGCAACCTCATTTCTCCTCTGGTTCACAACAACATGTTTCGAGTAAGCATCAGACTTCGTAGTGGCATATACGGCACAGACTTTATTGATACACAGGAAGGTGGTCAGCCTTTAACTATATACAGAGAGTGACCTTACCGGTTTCTGTATCTTTCGAGTATACTCAGAGATACTATTGAAAACCATGATCCTTTATACACCATATTTTAACTACATCAAAGGAAAATGCCAAAATTACGTATTTGTTTCCCATATCCTCTGAAAACAGATTATCTATGTAAACAGTTTGCAATTGTTTACCTCGAAACCACTTTCCTTAAACAAAACTTTCTTTATCTACTGTTATCTTTAGCAAAAGGACTCCCTACCCCTGTTTTATTACCCTAAAACTAAACCACTCATGGATGATGTCATTACTGACACTCATTCCCTTACACAAGCACTTTACATAAGTACTGAATTCCAGTATGATTTGGACAGGTTGGGTGATTGGGCAGATGCATGGTAAATGCAGTATAATGTGGATAAATACGAAGTTATCCACTTCGGTGGCAAAAACAGGAAGGCAGATTATTATCTGAATGGCAATAGATTGGGAAAAGGGGAAGTGCAATGAGATCTGGGTGTCCTTGTGCACCAGTCGCTGAAGGTAAGCATGCAGGTGCAGCAGGTGCTTAAGAAGGCAAATGGTATGTTGGCCTTCATAGCAAGAGGATTCGAGTACAGGAGCAAGGATGTCTTGCTGCAGTTGTACAGGGCTTTGGTGAGACCACACCTTGAGTATTGTGTGCAGTTTTGGTCGCCTTATCTGAGGAAGGATGTTCTTGCCATGGAGAGAGTGCAGCGAAGATTCACCAGACTGATACCTGGGATGGCAGGAATGACGTATGAGGAGAGATTGGGTCGATTAGGCTTATATTCGCTAGAGTTTAGAAGAATGAGACGGGATCTCATTGAAACTTATAAAATTCTAACAGGACTAGACAGACTGATGCAGGAAGGATGTTCCCGATGGCGAGGGAGTCCAGAACCAGGGGTCACAGTCTAAGGATAAGGGGTAAGCCCTTTAGGACTGAGATGAAGAGTAATTTCTTCACCCAGAGAGTGGTGAACCTGTGGAATTCTCTACCACACAAGGCAGTTGAGGCCAATTCATTATTTATATTCAAGAAGGAGTTAGATATATTTCTTAAGGCTAAAGGGATCAAGGGATATGGGGAGAAAGCAGGGACAGGGTACTGAATTTGGATGATCAGCCATGATCTCCTTAAATGGCGGAACAGGCTCGAGGGGCCGACTGGCCTACTCCTGCTTCTATGTTTCTATGTTTCTAATTATGTTTTAAACTTTCACCCACCATTCATGATTTCCAAAGATAGATGTCCCCTTTTCAATGTCAGCATCACATCATACCATAAACACTGTCAGTCATTTAATGTTAGGGTTTTAAACTACAGGGGGGAGAAATTTGGTATCGCCCCATTTGGGGCGCAATTATCAGCTGGGCGCAAAGTTTAGTGCCTGGCGCTAATTATCACCTCTGACTGCAAACTTGGCTTCTATCGCCCCTGGAGGTGATTGGAGGACTAAATCAGGTGCTACACACCTCCCTTAAGGCGCTAACGCCGAGGAGCGAGGCGCTAACTCAGAGCGCTGGTGAAGCTCATGTGATGTCAGTCAGCAATGGAACACAGACACACTGGCGCCGGCCAGTTCTTAAAGGGGAGGGTCGATCTTGCTCTCCATCCACACCCTGCTCATTGCAGCCTTGAATCTCGGTCTGGAGAGACCTGTACATCAATTCTGCTGGAAAGAACAATGGAGAGGCCCAGGGAAGGAGCTCAGGGTGCAGCCCCCATAGTCTCTTCTAAATCGATGCAAAAAAGCAAAAATCAAAATGAACCTGCAAAGTGCAGCTCAGTACCCAAAACTCCTTCACAAAGCTTTGAATCTCTCCAGAAGTCTCTCTCTCTCTCTCTCTCAGAATGCGTGGTGCAAAAATGTCGCCGACAAAAAAAGTCAGGAAGCGGTCGCCTTTTAATAACGCTCCCCCAGTCCTTTCCCGACTGAAAAACGTTCCCCTCAACCTGTTGTTGCTAGCGGCAGGCAGTAAGGCAGGGGGCGCCACTTAATATCCGGTCCTGGGCGTTGCACGTTCGACTGACGTCACGATCTGCGGGCGCAGGAGATCGTGGCGGTAGTGTTTAGTGCCAGCGCAAAATGGTCAATTTTGCGAGCGGTGCAAACATCTCTGCACCCGGGTGCTAGTTGCTTTGTGCCCCGTTAGCTTAGGGCGCTAATGGGAGGCGCAAAGCAACTGAATTTTCCCCCCCAGAGATCTTGTCTATGTTTAACTTGGGTAATATTACTCATCATGATACACACAAAGATAAACATAATACATTGTACAGAACATTACATTTTACCATATGATCAGGTACTCATGGACTTAGAAGAGTTCTCCTGCTCTCCTTTTACAATTATGCTCATTTAGGAGCCCTGGAGAATCTTTAATGTCCAATACAATATGATCATTACCATTTAACAAAAGTTCTCAAATCAATCCAAGTTATCAACACATTTTTGTTCATTCTGCTTAAGCTCTTATTCGACCTTTTGTTTCCCAAAATATGCCAGAGAGCAATTCAGTTAGCAAAATGAAGGATGTAGTTATCTTTAACACAACAGTCTCCCCCCAAAAAACTTCTTTCTTAACACACAGATTGAACAGAACCACGTAGACTGGACCATTTCAAAAATAACATTTAATTATCCCCATAAAGTTCAGATAAATTTCCCTTCCCAAGTGCTTGAACAGTAACTTATCAATTTATCTTATCAATTTTAATTTCACAAAAAAATATGTCCAGGCTCGTGATTTTACAAAAGAAAAACAAAAATAACAATTGTGTTTGGGTGCAAGTCATTTATCTTCCCCCTTGAGCAATGTGTCTTAGAAGATAATAATTGGAAAGACAAAGTTTCAAGTCCAATTTTTTGTCACTCAGCTGCGACATTCAAAATCCATCAATATCTGCAGATAAGAACTTAAACTCTGAACATTACTGAAGCTCCCACTGCACTTTTCCAGCAAAGTTCAAGCTCTGTAACACCTTGAAGTCATTTTATATCAAAGAACCCCTCTTGGTAATCCTGCACCATCAACACTCATCTGGTCCTCTGCTTAAAAGAAAGAACAGAAAATCCATTGTGGCTCCTGCCAGCCCAATGGGTTAATTTGTCATTTGTCAATTTTTGATTTCCTTCTCTCAATGTGGGGAAACATCCACTCAAGTTACAAAACTTAAAATTTTAAAATGTCCAAATTGTTTATTGTCAGTAATGCAAAAGTTGTTGCTTAGTGAATTAAAACAAAGTTAATCTGATACCAGAAAGTAACAAAAAACACACAACTGCTTGTGAAAAGTGTTAACTTCTTTTTCCATTTCATCAATCAATGTCAGCTGGTGTCACACGGCTTCTCACAGCTTAAAAAATCTGTAGATCATTAGATAAGATACATGGGGGGGGAAATTTGGTTGCTTTGCGCCTCTTGTTAGCGCCCCGGGCACTACAGGGGCGCAAAGCACCTAGCACACAGGCGTGGCACCACTATCGCCTCCCGCGAAATTCAGCGGGAGGTTAGCGGCGGCGGTAGTCGGTAGCACCCCGCGGCGCTGCGCCTCCAGCAATAACGTCATCACCATGCGCAGCGCCCCGCTCACACCCCAGCTGCAAACTTGGCTCGCGCCCCCTGACCTATCGCCTGATGCTATGTCCGACACGGTCAGGATGGCATTTTTGTAGCCAGGGCGGCATAAATTAAAGGACAGGTACCGGGCGGCCTTTTTTTTGGGCCGCCTGCCAGCACCTGCCCCCTCTCTCCTCCTCTTGCGGGGTGCCGGCCGCGATCAGGCAGATTCTTGAGTGCCGGGCTCTTTTGCCCACACCCCAGTGGTCCAGCAAGGTGCTGCACTAGGCACCTGCAGCACCGTGGCGCCATGTGCCGACGTGCGTGGCGCTGCTGCACGTAGCGCCGTGGTATTGAATGCGAGTGCCCCAAGAGGGAGCGGGCACGCTTCCAGTAGCACCACACCTCCTGCTTGGGGCACTACCATTCAATTTTGGGCACAGGGGTGCTAACTTTTTTGGGGCACTAAAAGTAGTCCCTGGGAAGTTATCGCCCCAAAGGGGGCGCGAGCCAATTTTTGCCCCATGATCTTCCCTTTTCTCCTTTATTCCATCATAAACTGTTTTATCCTTTTTCCCTTAAACCAATTTTCAATTTCGGATGTTTTCTACTGAATCCTATTCTGTATTGATTCAAAATTTCAAGCTCACAGTCCGTGTCCTCAACCAAGCCTGTTACCCATGCACAATTCTTAACACTTTTCTCTAGTATATGGGAGATGTGTAACAACAGAGTAAAGGGTGAAGGGAATGCTAAATATTCAGTCGAGTGTCCCAATCCTTTTCTCAGTTCACCCTTCGGAACTGCTATAACTGTCTCTCTCAATGTTTACAACATTCCAACTTCCATTCCGCATCACTTTAGACCATGCTTACAATTCCCATATTTTAGCTTTTCACTGAACATCTCATCAGTTCTGAGACAGCCCATCACTACAGAAATTTTAAGTGCTTCTGAGCAAGATTCTCCCATTCATTTCATCTCTAACTGTTTATCATCCATGGCGTCCTTCAGTGAATTAATGAGCAACAGCTCAGACTGTACTTTCATTGGCCCAAGGCTACTGTCTTTTTCTTTCTGCTTCTGTTCCAGTTTCTGTATTTGTTTCTGTTTCTGCAGACACAATTTTTCGAGCGCCTTTTCTAACTGTAGTCTGCCCACCTCAACTTCTGAGCTGCGCTCTTTATCTTCTAATTCCAATCTCTCATCACGCATTTGCACCACAGCATCGTGACTAGCCAGGAAGGAATTAATAGCTTGCACAGCCTGGACCCTGACTGCATCAAACTCCTCTTTAAGCTTCTCTATTTCTGCCTTCAAAACCCTATTTTCAGCTTGTGTCTGAGCATGCTTTCTCCACAAAGCACCTATACCCAGACAAAGCCCTTGCAATAGGTATGTTCTCTGTCTCCTTTCACAAGTTCACGGCACCAAAGGACGAGTTCACGGCACCAAATGTTAAGTAATCTCCTTTCTCCTCTGGTTCACAACAACACGTTTCGAATAAGCATGAGACTTTGTAGTGGAGTATACGGAACAGACTTTATTGATACACAGAAAGGTGATTGGCCTTTAATTGTATACAGTGAGTGACTTTACCAGTTTCTGTATCTTTCGAGTACACTCTGAGATACTGTTGAAAACCTTGATCCTTTATACACCATATATTTTAACTACATCAAAAGAAAATGCCAAAATGATGTATCTGTTTCCCAAATCCTCTGAAAACAGATTATCTATGTAAACAGTTTGCAATTGTTTACCTCAAAACCACTTCCCTTAAACAAAACTTCCTTTACTTACTGGTATCGCTACCCCTGTTTTATTACCCTGGGTGATGTCATTACTAACACTCATTCCCTTACACAAGCACTTTACCTTTCAGAAAACAAGCAATGCCTTCTCTTCATGACACTGTTGATATCGGAAAGCCTGACAATGCATTCCTTTTACGACACTTCTAGGAAAACCTGTTGCTTTAAGATACAAAGTAGTTCCACTGTTAAACTTTTAACTTTCACGATGTCCAACATGTGACTGTAATCTTTTAAAGGTGGAACAGTAGCATCACTCATCACTCGCAAAACTTCATCCCTTAAGTGTAAATCTTTCACCCAGTCTTTCAATTTAGTTTTATACTCTATCTTCTAGGGGGTAAATATGCAACAGGTCTCTTTTCTATGTCTCTTTCCCCATTAATCAATCACTTTTTGTTTGCTATATGCTTGAAATCTCCTGGCACTGTCCATTCATAAGTTGCTGCTACTGATTTTAAACATCATATAGATCTAAAATATTACTATATAATCTAACTGTTAAAAATGATCGACTGCCAAAATCAATACAAGCATTTTATTCTGTATTACCACATTGACTTTCATGCCAAATCTTTAACAATAATGACAAATACAGATGGATAAGGCCAGCTTAGCAGTGAGTCCTTCTGCGAACGATAAACCCACAGTTTGGCTCAGTGCCAGAATCCAGTGGTTATTGCAGATGGTTAAGGGAGAACAATCACACTTGAATGTGTGCGGGTTAGGTTGATTGGCTATGATAAATTGACCCTTAGTGTTAGGGGGATTAAATACGTGGGGTTACGGGGATAGAGTGGGATATGTGTTGGTGTAGGGGTTATGGGGATCGGGTGGGATATGTGTCAGTGCAGGCTCGATGGGCCGAAATGGCCTCTATCTGCACTGTGGGGTTTCTGTGTGATTCTGTGTGTGTGTGTGTGAAAGGGAAATGAACAGCCTGTGGCATTGGTCCACCAGAAATATAGGGGGCGATTTTCCCACTGGAGGCGAGATGGAGGTGGGTTCAGTTTGGGTGTGTTTGAAACTCGCCTCCACTGATGGATTAAAACAATTTACGATTTTCCCATGATTGGCCACTTGATTTCAGAGGTGTGGGATGCCCTTGCTCAATTAGTGTTTTGGGACTGAAACTCGCCTCTGTTGACAGCACTTTTCCAGTCTGATTTTAGAGCTTCTTGCTCCCTTGGCTCATTCCACAGCATTTCTGCGTCTCCTGCACCACCTCCAACATCATTTGAGAAACCACTATGTCCAATTGCAAGGCAAGGGCCTACCGGAGGCTCTCGGATGAGGCACTGCAAATGTTGTTGGAGGGGGTGACAGCTAGCATGGAGGTGCTCTTCCACTCATCTCGGAGGAAGAGGCCTGCCAAAGAAACCAAGGCTGTGTGGGTACAACTGGCAAGGGATATAACCTCCAGATCTGTGTGTAGATTGGGAGACTATTTCTGTGTATAGATGAAATGCCATCCCTGTTGGAAAGCATTAAAATGATTTGAAGCCAAAATGTTGGCATTATGCCATCTGTTCTTTCGCCTTAGGCAGCTCCACACTTGCGTTGTCAGGTTGGTGGCCTGAGTGAAAGGAGGCCAGAGAATCATGTCCATTGTCAATGATGTCCTCGGATGGAGCCAAGGACATGTGCCAACTTGGGAAACCTATGCAAATTTGGCCATGATAAGTTCATCCCTTGCATCCCGGGCAGCCATGTGCTCGCGTGCTGCCACTGCCCCTGGTCGATATACCGGTGCTCTGACCTCCTCCTCCTCCTCTAGATCCTCCACCTCCTCCTCCTCATCCTCATCTGAAGTCCAGGCAGAAAGAAAACGAATTGTTCCCATGCTGCTTGTAGATGCCCCCTTTGGGGAAGCACTCATTGCAAGCGGGGAGAGGGTCTTCCAAGGAGGTCCCACAGTTGATGGAGTCAAGTTGCAGCACCTCCGACTTTGGAAGGCCTTCTAAAAGATCTCAGAGACCTTTTAAATCCAAGGTCTGGCACCTGCAAGTAATCTTTGCTGCAATAAACAATGTCTTGTTAGACCTGCAGCAGTGAGGAGGCCACCCACGAGTCAACCTGCCAGGTTTACCTGGCGTGGTTTAGGATCACGCCGAAAAGTTGGAAAAATCATGAGGGCCTCTCAAAATAGGCTTAGAGAGGCCCTTCATGAGCATTTAAGGATCTTTAATAGCGCAATGGCCAGTGTTAAGTCCATGAATGATTTAGACACGGACTAGCAAGAGTGAAAACAAACACATCTTTACTGGTGAAAGGCAATAACGAAACTAAACAACAGAGGCTCTCTAGCGCCTTTTATACAGGGGCGGTCACTGCCGGTACTGCAGTCTGAGACCAGTTATTCTCTTAAAGGTACATACACAACAATTCCTCCCCTTTTAGATAAACAGTACATAACATTCATTTAACAACTAAATGATAACAAATTACTATCACAATTACTGTTACTAGATACAGTGGTTAAGTTTAAGCAATTATAAGTTCAGTCTTTGAGGAGGCTTCCTGATTCTGTCTGGATAACGCCTCTTTGGGGTAACAGGTTCTTCTGGCAATGTTGAGTCGGAATCAATGTCGTTGTTTGGTTCATCTGCTTCCAATATTACCGGTTCTGCGGTAGCTGCAATTGGAACGTCGATTTCATTACCAGGTGTATCAGATCGTGGTGTGGAGTTGACGTTTTCCAGTGACTCTAGAATCTGGTCAGCATGGCGTCTTACAATGCTCTCCCCAACGTCCACGGTATACATGAGAGGTCCTTGTCGTGTACAAATCGTTCCTGGCTGCCATTTCTCAGTGCAGTAGTCCCGGGCCAAAACTGGTTGACCTATCTTAAAACTCCTGGTCGGCCTTTCATTCATATTCTGAAACTGCCTGTTCTCCACATCTCTTCGGACGTTTGGCTTAACCAAATCCAAGCAGCATCGTAGTCTTCGATTGAAGAACATCATAGCTGGAGTTTGGTTGGTAACCGCATGTGTCGCATTCCGGTAGGCAAACAAGAAGTTGTCCACCTTGTGTTGTAGGGGTATATCTTCATTACACATTGCCTTGATAACCTTCTTGAATGTTTGGACAAACCTCTCGGCCAATCCATTAGTGGCTGGATGATATGGGGCAGATGTGTAATGCTTAACACCATTGTTCTTTAAGAACCTCCGGAACTCTTCAGACACAAACTGTGGTCCATTGTCAGAGCAAATCTGTTCAGGCAGCCCATTTCTGGCGAATATGGTTCGTAAAACTGTGATAGTTTTTTCCGTGGTGGTTGAGGACATTTTTATTACCTCTGGCCACTTTGAATGTGCATCCACCGCAATTAAAAACATCGAGTCCATTAAGGGACCAGCAAAATCAATGTGCACCCTTTGCCATGGAGATGAGGGCCACTCCCATGGATGCAGAGGAGCTTGTGGTGGGGTGTTTTGGACCTTCTGGCATCCTGCACAGCTCTTGGTCATCTCTTCGATTTCGCTATCGATTCCCGGCCACCACACAAACGCTCTGGCTAAGCTCTTCATTTTTACCCCACCCAGATGACCCTCATGAAGCTCATTGAGCACTCTATCCGTCAACTTAGGTGGAATTACTACTCTGGATCCACACATCAAGGTTCCTCTGCACACTGACAGCTGTTCTCTTCTTGGCGAGAATGCTGGCAGCAGTGGTTCGCCATGTGCTGGCCATCCCTTCACCGTTAAATCATAGACCCGTGATAGTGTCGGGTCATTCCGTGTTTCCTTTTCTATGTTTGCACTCGTCACAGGGAGACATTCGACTATGGTCGAGTGGAATAACTCCATTGGATCCACTGCAAGGTCTTCTTCTTCCACCGTCGGCAACGGTAGACGTGACAATCCATCAGCATTTCCATCCTGTTTAGTTCCTTTGTACTCGATGTCATATTGGTGTGCCCCTAGGAAAAGGGACCATCTCTGCAGCCGTTGTGCTGTCATTATCGGTACGCCCTTCTGAGGGTTGAAAATGGAGGCAAGAGGTTGATGATCGGTTAGTAGAGTAAATTTTTGACCGTGCAGATAGTGATAGAACTTCTTCACCCCCCACACTAGGCTGAGGGCCTCTCTGTCAATCTGGGCATAGTTACGCTCGGCAGAAGTTAACGAGCCTGACGCAAAAGCTATCGGCCTCTCCAAACCATCAAGGAATTTATGTGACAGTACCGCCCCAATGCCGTAGGGAGACGCATCACACGCCAGCCTGATGGGCAGTGCTGGGTTGTAGTGAGCCAATACTTCCTTCGAAGTGATTAAGTCCTTACTCTTCTGAAAAGCACGTTTACAATCATCGCTCCATTTCCATGCTACCCCCGTTCGTAGCAGGGCGTTCAGTGGGTGCAGAATTGTCGACAAATTCGGCAAAAACTTATGATAGTAATTCACCAACCCGAGGAATGACCTCAGTTGCGACACATTTTCAGGCGCTGGGGCCTTAACAACCGCTTCAATTTTGTCAGGGGACTTATGTAACCCCTTTTCATCAATCACGTGGCCACAATACGATATCTGTTTCTTAAAAAATTCGCACTTGGGGCGGTTGGCTCGCAGCCCATGTTCCCGTAGTCTAGTGAGCACCTGTTCTAGGTTGTTAAGGTGTTCATTGTCATCTTCACCTGTTAAAAGGATGTCGTCCAAGTAACACTGAGTCCCCGGAATCCCTTGCAGGACTTGTTCCATCGCTCTTTGCCATATCGCCGGAGCCGATGCTACTCCGAATACCAATCGAAGATACTGGTAAAGACCTTTGTGAGTGTTTATCGTGAGATACTTCCTAGAGGACTCTTCAACCTCCATCTGCAAATATGCTTGTGCTAGGTCAATTTTTGTAAAACGCTTCCCTCCAGACAGTGAGGCGAAGGTGTCTTCTATCCTTGGAAGAAGATATTGTACTGTGTGAAGGACAGGGTTCACCGTTACCTTGAAATCCCCACAGATGCGAATCTTCCTTGGCTCTCCGGACTTATTGCTTAACGTTTTCTTCATGACAGGAACGATGGGTGTCGCCCACTCGCTCCAGTCGACCTTAGACAACACACCCGCCTTCTCTAGATTCTCCAGCTCTGCCTCGACGGCTGGGCGAATTGCATATGGTACCTGTCTCACTTTGAAAAACTTGGGAACTGCATTCTCTTCTATTTTTAACGAGGCGGTTACGCCTTTAAGCGTGCCCAGTTCTTGTTGAAATACCTCTTTGGCGTTAGCTAAGATTGTTGACAATCGTCCAGGAGTGATGTCGTCATCTTTTTTACCGTCCACCATCATTGCATGAATGGAATGCCAATCCAAGTTTATCTTCCTGATCCATTCCCGTCCCAATGACGGTGGTCCACCATTTGGCAGTATGTAGAGATACAATTTCCGTATTTTCTTGCCATTGTATTCGACAGGCACCCTTATTTTTCCTCTGGGGTATACTTTTTGCCCCGTATACGTCGTCAAGACGATGGATGTCTCTCTCAAGGGTATGTGTGAAAATAGCCGCTCGTAGTCTCGTCGATTCATGACGGTTAGCGCTGATCCTGTATCCAATTCCATTTTAACTTGGGACCCTGCTATCATGAGAGTGACCCAAATGGTTCGGTGATCCTCTTTTGCGATTACATTGTGAAGTTTGAGACAGCTTAGTCTCCTGTTTCCGGATTCACTATCGCTCATCTGGTCTTTGGAACTACTGTCTGTCATCTTTTGTACTTTCTTGTACGGTTCCTTAGTAGCCTTTTTGTTGTCGCTGGTCTTCTTCCCAGACCTACAAACTCGTGCAATGTGTCCAATCTTCCCGCATTGTCTGCATATTTTGTCTTTGGACCAGCAGTCCTTCTGGTCATGGTTAGTTCTGCCGCAGCGATAACATTTTGCAAATCCCCATGTCATTTCGTGGGTGCCGTATTCCTATGGTTTTTGTTGAATTTTTGCAGCTCCCCTGGCTGCTGCTTCATACGATACTGCCACGCTGGAAGCCTGATCTAGCGTCAGCTCTTTTTCTGCGAGTAACTTCTTCTGTGTTCCTTCACTCAGGAGCCCACAGACAAATTTGTCCCGTAGGGTATCTGCCAGTCCTGCTCCGAACTGGCAGTGCTTTGATAGCTTGCGTAGTTCCGTAAGATACTCAGCATTGCTCTCATCTTTGTGCTGAGTTCTCCTGTGGAATTTAAATCTTTCTGCTATCAACAGCGGTGCAGGGTTTAAGTGCTCCTGTAGAACAGCAACAATTTCGTTAAAACTCTTCGCCTTCGGTTTGGCTGGAGTAATCAGATCCCGCAATAGGCCGTACATTCTAGCGCCCATTAAGTTTAACAATATCGATGCCTTTTTCCCCTCCGCTATATCGTTTGCCTCGAAATATACCTCGACTCTTTCCACATACGTGGTCCAGTCCTCTAATGTATTATCAAAAGCAGTGATACAGCCAGTCTTCGGCATCTTGCAAATCTAAAATGGCGCCTCCCGCGCTTTGCCTTCTTCTCCGATTTAACAAAATGGCGCCTCCCGCGCTTTGCCTTCTTCCCCGCTGTTGTTAGCGCTGCTTTCCACGGTTTCTTGCGCGTATTCTTTTTCTTTTATTATTTTCCCGTCGTGGAGCGGACCCTCTGGGACACTTCCCTCCCTCTTCTGAGGTCCGAACGCTGCCCGGCTTCGAAACACCGGCCGCGCCCTGTATGCTCCACCCTCTCTCTCTCTCCTTGCTTCCCGACTCGCTGCCTGGACCTGTTGAAAGGCCACCCGATCGAGCTTCAGCCCGCCGCAGCCTAGGAAGGATCAGAGCACTACCTGCCACCAGCCCGATTAGCTGGGAAACCACAGACCGAGGAACCCAGCCTGGCTCTGGACAGTTTCTCCCGCGAGTTTTTAAATCGATGATTGACGGTCGACGCCCGTTTCTCGAGTTTCAATGGCCTCTATTTTTTTTTCTTTCTTCTGGCTCCGACCTTCAACAACGTCGTCGGAGCTGCTGCTGAGTTGCAGGTAAGTTCGTTTCTTACTCGTCGCCAGTGTTAAGTCCGTGAATGATTTAGACACGGACTAGCAGGAGTGAAAACAAACACATCTTTACTGGTGAAAGGCAATAACGAAACTAAACAACAGAGGCTCTCTAGCGCCTTTTATACAGGGGTGGTCACTGCCGGTACTGCAGTCTGAGACCAGTTATTCTCTTAAAGGTACATACACAACAGCCAGCTGGAGGCAGGAGCATTTCCCGACCTCCAAAACTGGCACCGGCAAAATCCTTTGGAGGCGGGTTCCGAACCCGACCACTTTGAAATTAATTTTCCCACCTCCAAACCCGCCTCCTCCGACGTCAGAAAATCGCCCCCACATAGTCAAAAGAGTGCATGTGATTTTACCTCTTATTGGATCATACATCTTGATGGTCCCAAAAATCCACAGGGTGGTGCATCACGGTATATGTGCTGAGATGTGACTGTCTCAGACCTCTACTGCTGATTCCACCAAAGTTTACAGGTCAGGGTAATGTCCCTTAATTATCACGCCAATGGCAGTCCACTAATGGTACACTTTGGGCAACTGCTTTTGGTCCAAAGGTGGGTGCCAAGTCTTTCCGGGAAGAAATGTATAGCGGTCCCCACAGTCCCTTAAAAAGGGGACCGCTTTAAAAAAGGAAGAAAATTGATGCCCAAATCTTTGGGTGACCATCCTGGCTTGGAGCCCTCAGGTTATGACCACAATTGCTGGAGGATCAGCTGGTGCATCCGAACTGAACAGGCATACTTGTGGCAACCATATGGCAGATTCTTCTGAAGGCTCGGTTTGTAGGAACTCCTGACATAGGGAAGCCTCATCCCCTTACTAAAGCTTTGTAATGGATGGCCAGAGCTTCCATCCCTGAAAATTCACCACTTAACTTGCACCTGTCATAACTGTGTCCCAGCCCACTTTCCAACTGTTCTAGCGTGTGGGAATTGTGGATTTTGGGGCTAACGTATAGTTGCTTTTGACACCACAAAGTCTATCATTACCTCTTGAATCTACAGGGGGCTAAATTTGATAGCCCTTCAAAAATGGGCATGGGTATCATGATTATTACCCTGTGTCCGTTTGATGTAATGCAGGCAGCATGGCATCTTTCTGGTCCAAGCTTGTTTGAATAATTATTTACAACTCCGGGTGCAAACTCATGGGTTTCGAAATGGCACCACTGGTAGCCAGGCGAGGAAAATTATATCAAATCAAAGTTAAAAGGATGTGGACAATTAAAGGTGAGTGTCACAAGCAGAGGGATAAAAATTCAGAAGGCTTCTGTAGAACAGTAAAGGCATCTCAGATCGTCAGCAACTTTTGCCAAGGTTGAAAAGGCAGGGGATTAAAATACAGCAGGCCAAGATGAAAGGAAAAGTAAACCTAGGTGCAGAAGTGCGTCTGTGGATAAGTGATGGTGCAGCCCAACACCTGTCGGCCTCTTTGTTGGAACTGAAGTTGAAGTGGTTCTGCTTGAGTTGATTGTGTCAATTCACAGCACCATTCCATAGGTCAACAATATAATATGTCTACAAAAAGGAGCAGTCACATTTTAGACCAGAGCTGACCATTACTGTCCCTGCACATAAGAAAATTCTGTGCTGCATGGTAGCCACAGATATCCTTACAGTAAGTGGCACAACTAGGCATCTTGATCTCTGAACATAAAACCTGAATTGGCAGGTTGTTGAGGGCACTCCCAGTTAGGTTTTCCAAGACTTGCAGAAATGGTTGGTGGTATCTTGGCAGGTATGGCCAAACAAGCAACACTGGCTCCTGATCACCCTTGTATGCCTTCTTTCATAATGGTTCATTAGGCATTCACATCTCGAAGTGACGTCACTGGAGGACTGCTGGTACATTTTCCTTCAGATGACCCTCATCCGCTACCAATACTATCTCTGCAGATGTGGGGGTATGGGTGGGAGGATATATGGCATATCTCAGGCAGCTTGAATTGCCTGGTATCTCGCCACAGATCCTACTCTTCCTCCAGCCACATCAGTTCAGTGCATCCCTATTAACAATCATTCTGGTGCCAATACGAGGAGCCAGGGTGGAACAAGAATGAAAACTGACACAAAGGCTTATGAAAGCCTAGTAACAGAAAAATGAAAAAAAAACAGAAGAGCTTTTAGAAGGCCTAAAAACACTTATCTTTTAAATCTATAGACCCATTAAAAATTCTACCACCTTTAGGTCTGCCACAGACAACCTTCCTGTCATGTTTCCTTGGGCGTTATGGGGTCCAGCATCACAAGAGGCCAGAAAATGGCACAGTGCCCTCCCCCATCCCCTTTTTAAAATAAAAAAATAAGTTCCTGCCTGTTTCAGATGGGAGCTTTGTATATCTCAAAAATTCCCCTTAGGGAAGGTTGACAATCCCCAAAACTGGCACTAAATAGGTGCGATTAAATCCTATTCCATTGCCAGACTGCTACTGCCCCTTTTCGGGAACAACAAATGGGATGGTAAAGAGACCAAAATTGGCCCTTTGGTGTATTTTACTAGTATCAAAACAAATCTGTTTCAAAGTGTACTTTTAAAAAATAAAATTGGGGAGTGCTTTGAACAAAAAAGTAATCCTTCTAGGTTTTCCTTCTTTAATTGGCTGTACTATTCTTTGATTCTACGACTCTATAATCACACAAGAGATAAAATACTAGAAATAAATGGTTAAATTTTGCTGAAAATGTAATCAGTTTATCATCAGTCCAATGTCAAACAATTTCCGATGTGTCAGACAGGAGCAGGAAATGTTTAGACGAGCACAATGACAGACAAAGGAGATTTCATACTGAAAGAGTAAATCTCAACCTTTGATTTTACAATGACAGATATTTTAATGAAAGGACATTGTAAAAAGATAAAGGAAACAGTGAAAGGAAATGAAAAAAAGATAATGAAAAGCCTGCCAAATCATAATAATGAATTATTTGTATGGTTTCCGGCTTAAGTGAGAAAATCTGTAAACCCTATTTATATGAAGATATTGTCTTGAGGCCAGTCTACTGTCAATTAGTTTCAAAAGATTTAATTTAATGATGGAATAACACAGGCAAAGAAATTATTAGCAAGGACATTTATGTTGACTGAATAAGTCAATTTCCATTTCTATAATACGGGATTCCAGGCTTTCTTAACCAGTGTTTGGGGATGACATGCGGTGAAAACTGCAAACCAGGGTTAGTGGATAACCAGTCAATGTAACTGAGTTGAGAAAGTGACAAAATCAAATGATAGGGAGTTGATAGCAAATGATAGCTGATAGAGAAACACTGCAAGTTGTGGTCTAAATGTTCCTAAACTGTGGAGGGGAAAATCAGCCAGGGTAGCCACTTCTGATTGGTATCCAATGACTCCTACTGGAAATCGCATGTGTTGGCATTGAATGAAGACCAAATCAGGCTTGGCTGTCATACCTCCACAGTTAAATAGTCTGCATCACTGTCTAGATTCGCTCCCTAGCTCAGGGGCACTGAAACCAGGTGTAGTGACCCAACCAACACCCTAACTCAGATCATCTCATTTTCCATAGATTGAGGATTAAACCTACATGGAATTACATTAAAATTACAACACGGAAACAGGCCATATGGCGTACCAGTTTGTGTTGGTGTTTATGGTCCACATGAGCAGTGGTCCGAATTCTATGTGCTCGCCCTGTTCCTATAGTCCTTTATTCCGCTTTCCTTCAACCACCTATTAAACTATTTTTAAATGTTAACATGGTTTCTGCTTCAATCACTGACTCATTTAACAACCTCACAAAAATGATTCTCCTGTTTTCTTTCCTAAATCTCTTACATTTAATCTTATATCTATGTCCCCTCATTCGAGACTCCTCAATCATTGGAAACAGTCTGTTTCTATCTATTCTTCCCCCATTCCATCATAATTTTAAATAACTCTATCAAATCACCTTGTAATCAACTCTGTTCCAATAAAAACAGACCCAATTTTCCAAGTCTTCCTATGTGCATTTCCTCCTAGTGAATTTGCACTCTACCCTCTCCATTGTCTCAATATTCTTCCTTTACTGTGAAGGCAAAAATGCACACAGTACGCCAACTTTGGTCCTCCTAAGGTTTTATATAGATTCACCATTACACTTTGAATTTTATGTTCTGTAAACCCAGTATTTCATTAACTTTTTTATGGCCTTGCCAACTGGGAGCTGCTGCTTTTAATATCTTGTGAATCTGAAACACCAAATTCCTCTGCACTTCCACATCACCCAGCTTTTTTATTACCAAATTTTTTAAAATTTACTCCTGGGATGTGGGCATTGCTGGCAAGGCCAGCATTTATTGCCCATCCCTAATTACCCTTGTAAAGGTGGTGGTGAGCTGCCTTAAACCACTGCAGTCCTTGTGGTGTAGGTACAGGAAACTTTGTGTTATCTGGAGGCTAACTGTCCGGAATGCTCGAGCCACCGGCAAAAACCAGGTGCCGTTTTCGTCAGGTTTTTTTTCTTCTCGTTGCTTTTTTCCTCAACAGTCAAGCTCTGCAAGGTCTGCTGAAGCTGTTGCTAAGCTACAGAGACGCTTGGACTGTTTAGAAGCTGCAACAGGGTTTTGTTGACAGATACGGAGCTCAGAAGCTTCCGTATCTTTCAACATTAGCGCTGGAGTGTCTGGCAGTTTTGAGGGAACGGCAACAGCTCGGTCCCGTCGGTGCCGGATAGCACAAAGTTTCCTGTACTCCCATAGTGCTGTTAGGGAGGGAGTTCCAGATTTTGACCCAGCGACGATGAAGGAACGGCGATATATTTCCAAGCCAGGATGGTGTGTAATTTGGAGGGGAACTTGGAGGTAATGGTGTTCTTATGCGCCTGCTGCCCTTGAACTTCTAGGTGCAGGTTTGGGAGGTGCTGCCGAAGAAGCCTAGGTGAGTTGCTGCAGTGCATCTTGTAGATGGTACACACTGCAGTCACGGTACACCAATGGTGGTGGGAATGAATGTTTAAGGTGGTAGGTGGGGTGCCAATCAAGCAGGCTGCTTTGTCCTGGATAGTGTCAAGCTTCTTGAGTGTGGTTGGAGCTGCACTCATCCATACAAGTGGAGTATATTCCATCACACTCCTGATTTGTGTCTTGTCGATGGTAGAAAGGCTTTGGGGAGTCAGGAGGTGAGACACTCGCTGCAGAATACCTAGCCTCTGACCTGCTCTTGTTGCCACAGTATTTATGTGGCTGGTTCAGTTAAGTTTCTGGTTAATGGTGACACCCCAGGATGTTGAGGGTGGGGGATTCGGTGATTGTAATGCTGTTGAATGTCAAGGGGTGGTGATTAGACTCTCTCTTGTTGGAGATAGTCATTGCCTAGCACTTGTGTGGCACGACTGTTACTTGCCACTCATCAGCCTAAGCCTGAATGTCATCCAGGTTTTGCTGCATGCAGGCATGGACTGCTTCATTATCTGAGGAGTTGTGAATTGAACTGAACACTGTGCAATCATCAGCGAACATCCCCGCTTCTGACCTTATGATAGAGGGAAGGTCATTGATGAAGCAGCTGAAGATGGTTGGGCCTAGGACACTGCCCTGAGGAACTTCTGCAGCGATGTCCTGCGGCTGACATGATTGGCCTTAAACAACCACAACCATCCTCCTGTGTGTTAGGTATGACTCCAGCCAGTGGAGAGTTTTCCCCCCTGATTCCAAATGACTTCAATTTTACTTGGGCTCCTTGATGTCATACTCGGTCAATTGCTGCCTTGATGTCAAGGGCAGTCACACTCACCTCACCTCTGGAATTCAGCTCTTTTGTCCATGTTTGGACCAAGGCTGTAATGAGGTCTGGAGCCAAGATGTCCTGGCAAAACCTAAACTGAGTATTGGTGAGCAGGTTATTGGTGAGTAAGTGCCGCTTGATAGCACTGTTGACAACACCTTCCATCACTTTGCTAATCATTGAGAATAGACTGATTGGGCGGTATTTGGCCAGATAGGATTTGTCCTGCTTTTTGTGGACAGGACATACCTGGGCAGTTTTCCACATTGTCAGGTAGATGCCAGTGTTGTAGCTCTACTGGAATAGTTTGGCTGGAGGGCGGCTAGTTCTGGAGCACAAGTCTTCAGCATGACAGCCAGGATGTTGTTGAGGCCTATAGCCTTTGCTGTATCTAGTGCACTCAGCCGTTTCTTGATATCACGTGGAGTGAATTGAATTGGCTGAAGACTGGCTTATGCGATGATAGGTTTTCAGGAGGAAGCCGAGGTGGATCATCCAGTCGGCACTTCTGGCTAAAGATAATTGCAAACACTTCAGCCTTGTCTTATGCACTTGCATGCTGGGCTCCGCCATCATTGAGGATGGGGATATTCATGGAGCTTCCTCCTCCCATTAGTTGTTTAATTGTCCACCACCATTCATGACTGGATGTGGCAGGCGTGCAGAGCTTTGATCTGATCTGTTGGTTGTGGGATTGCTTAGCTCTGTCTATAGCATGCTGATTCTGCTGTTTTGCACGCATGTAGTCATGTGTTGCAGCTTCACCATGTTGGCACCTCATTTTTAGGTATGCCTGGTGCTGCTCCTGGCATGTTCTTCGACACACCTCATTGAACCAGGGTTGGTCCCCTGGCTTGATGGTAATGGTAGAGTGAGGGATATGCCGGCCAATAAGGTTACAGATTGTGGTGGAATACAATCGTGCTGCTGCTGATGGCCCACAGCTCCTCATGGATGCCCAGTTTTGAGCTGCTGGATCTGTTCTGAATCTATTCCATTTAGCACGGTGGTAGTGTCACACAACACGATGGAGGCTGTCCTCAGTGTGAAGACAGGACTTTGTCTCCACAAGGACTGTGCGGTGGTCACTGCTACCAATACTGTCATGAACGGATGCGGATGCATCTGCGACAGGTAGATTGGTGAGGACAAGGTCAAATAGGTTTTTGCCTCGTGTTGGTTCTCTCATCACCTGCCGCAAGCCCAGTCTGGCAGCTATGTCCTTCAGGACTCGGCCAGCTCAGTCAGTAGTGGTACTACCGAGCCACTCTTGGTGATGGCCATTGAAGTCCCCCACCAACAGTACATTCTGTGCCCTTGCTACCCTCAGTGCTTCTTCCAAGTGGTGCTCAACATGTAGGAGTACTGATTCATCAGCTGAGGGAGGGCGGTAGGTGGTAATCAGCAGGAGGTTTCCTTGCCCATGCCTATGTTGAGTACTCCCAAGGCAACTCCCTCCTGTCTGTATACCATTGTGACATCACCTCTGCTGGGCCTGTCCTGCCGGTGGGACAGGACATACCTAGAGATGGTGAGGGAGGAGTCTGGGATGTTGGCTGAAAGGTATGATTCTGTGAGTAGGACTATGTTAGCCTATTGCTTGACTAGTCTGTGGGACAGCTCTCCCAATTTGGGCACAAGTCCCCAGATGTTAGTGAGGACTTTGCAAGGTCGACTGGACTGTGTGTGCCTTTGTCGTGTCCGAAGCCGGTGCCTAGATCGATGCTGGGTGGTCCACCCGGAAACGGTAGCGTAGTGGTAATGTCACTGGGCTAGTAATCCAGAGGCCTGGACTAATGATCCAGAGACGTGAATTTAAATCCCACCACGGCAGCTGGGGAATTTAAATTCAGTTAATGAAATAAATCTGGAATAAAAAGCTAGTATCAGTAATGGTGACCATGAAACTATCCGATTGTCGTAAAAACCCATCTGGTTCACTAATGTTCTTTAGGGAAGGAAATCTGCTGTCCTTACCTGGTCTGGCTTATATGTGACTCCAGACCCACAGCAATGTGGTTGACTCTTAACTGCCCTTTGAAATGGCCTAGCAAGCCACTCAGTTGTAACAAACCGCTACAAAACAACCTTCACCACACGGACTGCAGCGGTTCAAGAAGGCGGCTCTCAAGGGCAATTAGGGATGGGCAATAAATGCTGGCCTTGCCAGTGACGCCCACATCCCATAAATGAATTTTTAAAAATGCAGTCATCTTGATTGCCATTCATGGAATCTATCCATTGACTCTATGGCCTAGTAATTCATTTGCCCCCGAAAATGGGTGTGGGGATCGCGATGCAGTAGCAACCCGCGCCGTTTCGGAGGACTGCAGGCAGCATGCGAACTTTGTGCTGCCTGCTCATTTGCATGATTGTGGCATTAAGCCCAGTGCTGAATGTGCTGCTGCGTGGTTGAATGCTCAGCAGGGGGCCAAAGTTTGTGCTATCCTGCACTACTTAAAGATAGTTGGCAACTCTTAAGGGGCAGGTGCATTCTATTTGCAGCCCATCATTCAACTGGCTGAGGAAGTCAGTGCAATAAAATCAATTAATGATGGCACAACAGGGGAGAGAGAATACACCAAGATTCTCCGATGCAGCACTGGAGGCCTTGGTGCAGGAGGTTAGTAGAAGGAAAGAGGCCCTCTTTCCACAGGGGACCAGGAGGCCCTCCAGGCAACAGAACAAAGTGCAGTGGGAGCAGATAACCACTGTGGTGAATGGCAGCAGTGTAGCTCCGAGGAGCTGGACACAATACAGGAAGAAGTTTAATGACCTCACACGAGTGGTCAAGGTCAGTGAATTAATCTCTAAATGCCATGTCCCACCATCTGCACCACTAGCTTGCACATCTCACAGCTTGCACACACTGTCAACTATTCAACCATGACAGACACATTAGCCAAACACATTGCACCACACTCACTGACACACTTCCCAATCTCTTGCAGGAAAAGATGGCACATAACTGGTACCAGCAGAACCTAACTAGCAGGGGACTGGCTTGCCCGCATCACCTCACCCCCTTGGAGGGGATAGTGCTCGGCATTTTTGGGAGAGGCGTGGCTGAGACCGTGGCCAGCGGCGGGGCTGAAAGAATACAAGATGCTGGTATCCTCATACGTTATCCTCCTCAGATCCCATTTCCCCCTCATCCCACAATCTATTCTGATTTACAATCTGCATATGGTGTAAGCATGCACCTCTTGCTTCCCCACCCCTTGCCACCTTCCCTCACCACAACCCTACACTTGTGACTTTCTCATTTTAGATACCTAAAAAATCCAATCTGCCCAGCCAGTGGTTGTAGAAGAAGAAGAGGAGAGTGATGAAGAAGAAGAAACATCATCACTCGATCTGACACTCGCAGTCATCAGCTCAGATATCAGCACTGTGCAGAGATTAGAGGGTAGCTTAGAGGTGGGATCTGCACATGGTGAGTCATCGGGCATGAGTGGGCTACAGCCAGGGCAGAGGGAAAGGGTGACGCAGGTGCCAGCTCCCCAGAGGGAGAGGTTGCAGATGAGTTCTGCTGCAGAAGACTCAGATAAGGAGCTTGATGGGGCAGCCTACAGAAGAATGCTGATTAGTATGCACAGGCTTGCCAGAAAGCCTGAGTGCAATGTCAAGGAGCATGGAGTAGTCCGGCATCAACCTTGCACAGGGCTTTGTGCAGAGCTTAGAGCCCATCTTTTCCAGCATAGAAAGGGTGGGCAGATCCATTAGCGCACTTGTGGACCAACCATCAGGCAGCGTCTGATGGCTGATGTCTCAGCTTCCATTGCAGCACAAGCACAAGCCACCCTACATCTGAGTGCTGCAATCAGTCTGAAGTCATGCAAGCTCAGACTACTTCCCTGCAGGCTCAGCTTGCTGCCATGCAAGCTCAGACTGCTGCCATTGTGGCTGGGTTTACCAGTGTGGAAAGGGGCTTGCAGGTTGTCACAACATTCCAGCAATCTGTCCTCCAACAGATGGCTAGGAATTCTGAGTTGACGCCCCGTGGCAATGGCTCCATGGATGACAACCTTGCTGTCCTTGCTCAGGATAAGAGCATTCGTCCTCCCACAACTGCTACTCCAACAGTGCCCTTGCTGTTGCCTGTCGGCCAGCCAGCCCAGACTGCTTGCCGCCCATGCCGAGATGGCGCAGTCCGCAGCCAGGCCTTCTAGGCCCAGAAGTGCTTGAGGTATTCCTGTAAGGCCATCTGCAGTCTCCCCCACTGAAAGTCAGGTGCCTTCTACCAGCCGTGCTGCAGCCATTGAGGTAGCACTTCATAGGAGCACTAGGACAGGCAAAGGCATACTGAAGACAGGCACTAAGGGAATGCACAAGGGTGATTAATTGACTTTGTAAGGTTATATTGGATGGATTGATGGATAAAGTTGGATTGGAATGTTTCTTTTGTGGCTTTTATTTCAGCATAGTGGCCAAGAGAATGCTATGATGGTCAGTAACAGAGGGAAAGAAATGCGTGGAACTATTGGTGAATTGGGAATTGGAGTTGCGTTCACTCATACCACAGTCAGATGAGTCGATCATGGACAGCCCGGGCAGAAAGGGGCTGTCTGGGTTGCCTCCTCCCTTCCGCTTCCTCCTCCTCTTCTTCCTCCTTCTTCTCTTCCCCTTCCTCCTCCTCCTCTTCCTCCTCCTCCTCCTCCTCCTCCTCCTCAGCTGGTCGCCAAATGCCAGGTAGCACGGTTTGTGCCCTCATGATGGCGAGGTTGTGGAGCATGCAGCAGACCATGACAAATCGTCAGACACACTCTGGTGAGTACTGCAGGTCTCCTCTAGAGCAGTCCAGGCAGCGGGAGCGTTGTTTATGGATGCCACTGGTGTGCGCTATCAGATTCCATGTGGCAGCATGGCTCTCATTGCACATTGTGGTTGGCTTGCCGAGTGGAGTCATGAGCCAGGTGGTCAAGGGATAGCCCTTTCGCCCAGTAGCCACCCTCTGGTTTGTCTTGGTGGCTCAAAGACTGAGGGAACAGAGGACTGGCGCAGAATGAAAGCTTCATGACTGTTGCCAGGATACTGGGCATTCACCATCATGATGAGCATGGTCGCATACCAACTGCACATTCAGCGAGTGGTACATCTCAGCATTTAGATGCAGTGCCCGCAAAGCCAAGTGCATGCAGTTGATGATGCCCTACACCATGGAGAAGTCTGCTATCCTGGCAAAGCCACGTGCATGCTCTGCTTGCTTTCTCTGGTCAGAGAGAAGATATTGAAATCCCCTCTCCTGGCATAAAGAGTGTCTTTCACCTCTCTTATGCAGCAGTGCATGGCAAAATGGGAGATGTTACAGATGTTGCCTGCTCCAGCCTGGAAGGATCCCAACATGAAGAAATTCAGGGCCATGGCCACTTTCACAGCCACTGGCAGCACTGTCCTTGCTCTGGAGTGAGGCTGCAGGTCTGGTTGCAAGTGGTGACAGAGCTCTGTGAGCACCTCATTTGTAAAGCGCAGATGCCTCACACACTGCTTCTGGCTCACGTTGAGGTAAGAGAATTGCTCTTTGGTGAGTACTGCAGGGCTCCTCCAGACCCTAGGTGGGTAAGGCCTCCTGCTGAGAGCTCTTCTCCCCCTCCTGCTCCTCCCTCTGCAAGCAGCTTGTCCTCATCTTTGCTACCTCTGCTCCATCTCCCTGTCATGCGGCAGGCCAAGCAGAATGACAACTAAAGCACATATAACTGGGAGCAAGTAATCTAATCAGAACCCTTGAAGTCAGAAGCAAGGCCTTCTCCACTTGCAGCACCACTCCCTGTCACCTCACCAATTTTAAACAACTCTAGAAAGCTCCAAACACTCCCATAAACTTACACAGAGACAGTAGAAATTAATCAGCAACTGAACTGAGAGTGGTTGATGCTCCCTTTAAATATTGCTGGTAGGGGGTCCTTGCAGCTGCTGAACGCATGTTCAGCTGTGCGAGGTTAATACAGAGCATTACTTCCACCATTGAAGACAGAAATGGCAGCGCTTTTGCAAATCATGGAATTAATCCATTCTAAATTCTACGTGGGATATTGTACAACATAAAAGTCACAAATGTTGCAAATTGCATGTAATCTACAGTGGGTTTCTGCATGACAGAATGATCAGCCATAGTATAATGTTCCATTTATCTGAGATTCTTATTTAGATTTAAATATATTCTATAGTATCTTATGTGGATCAGGTTATTAAATGATAGTTCACTGTAGTGAATTAGTATCAGATCATTGGACAATTAAATTATTTCTGTTCATGCAATTCA
Source organism: Somniosus microcephalus (assembly GCF_052327205.1). Taxonomy (NCBI): domain Eukaryota; kingdom Metazoa; phylum Chordata; class Chondrichthyes; order Squaliformes; family Somniosidae; genus Somniosus; species Somniosus microcephalus. The sequence continues at coordinate 390,178,460 of NC_140987.1, read as the reverse complement.
TACATTAGATCTGTTCGTTAATGATTGTAACTCAGGAGTACTGCTGGCTGTTGCTTTCCTTGAGTAGTTTTAACAGATGCAGAACTTCATTAGCATTAGGACAAGTGATCTGGCACAACACCATCCCACGAAAAATCCCAGAAGTGAAGAGTGATTTGCTGCCAGAGTATTGTAATTTCATTTAAAGATCCTGGAAGCAGTGAAAATGTTGGCTTCTGAGTGCCAACAAATCACCTGCCAATCATCATCATCATCATCATCTACAAGAGTTTCTGTTTGCTAATTTTTCCCCCCATCTTTCCTGAAGGCACTGACAGATCCTGGTGCTGGTACTGAAGTCACGAATGACATTTTTGTGATTATGACCATAGCCAGAGCATCATCAGCAAGTGGCTTCTTTTCCTATCTTGGAACATTACCTCTGGAGACTCCAAGGATCTCTCTTCAGCCCCCTCTTCCACATCTGCAGGCTTTCCTTTAGCAACATCATCTGCAGACATGGGGTTAGCTTCCAGGTATATGCTGAGAACTCAGCTCTATCTCTTCACCACCTCTCGATCACTCCACTGTCTCTGTTTTGTCAGATTGCTTGTCCGATATCCAGTTTTGGTTACGTTGTAAATTACTCCAACTATGCAAAGTCTCAAGCCATCGTCGTTGGCACTCCCAACAATGTCTGTACTGTGGCCACAGATTGCATCACCCTTCCCGGCCATTCTCTCACGCTGAACCAGACTATTTGCAACCTTGGTGCCCCATATGACTCCAATCTGAGCTTCTGATCTTATATGCTCTCCATCACAAAGACCTCTGTAACATCGCCCATCTCTGCCCCTGCCTCAGGCCATCTGCTGCTGAAACCTTCACCTATGTGTTTGTAACCTCCAGACACAGCTATTCTAGTGCTCTCCTGCAGGCCTCCCACCTTCTGCCCTCTGTAAACTTTAACTCATTCAAATCTCTACTATCCTGTACCAAGGCCTGCTTACCCATCACCCCTTTCCTTGGTGACCGACATTGGCTCCCCATCCTCAAATTTAAAATTCTCATTCTTCCATTTAAATGCTTCCATGGCCTTTCCTTACCCCATATCTATAACCTTTTCCAGCCCCATACATCCCCCTGCCCCTCCCACCCCCACCCCACCCTGAATTCCCCATTCCTCTGACTCTAGCCTCTCGTGCATCCCTCCCCCCTTCAACCCACCATTAGCGGCTGTGCCTTCTGCCACCAAGCGCCACGTCCTGGAATTCCCTCCCTAAACCTATGGATAAGATATACAACTGTGACCAATTGGATAGGATATTACAAAGAAGTCCAATCCTGTTATGGCAGACAAATGAGAAAATCTCTGCTGAAGTTTCCCCCCTTAGTTGCAAAACTTGTGTAACTACTTTCTTGAGTTGTCTGCTTTTTGGGGGCTGTGCCAGTTTTTTTTTGCAGCTGTGTGAGCTTTTGCTAGTTTTCTAGGTTGGCAAGTATGCCATCGGTATATAACAGGTAAAAAATTAACAGTGATTTAGGTCACTGAGAAATTTAATATCAGATGTTGTACAAGGGCTCAGCTGGTACTGGAAATCACAATAGACACATCCATTTAAAAGTTTTAGCCAATTATAATGATCCTCAGAGCATAACCATAATCCTCAGAGACTAGGGTCCAGAATTTAAATAAAGGAAACTACGATGGTATGAGGCAGGAGTTGGCTAGGATGGATTAGGGAACGTTACTTAAAGGGTTGACGGTGGATAGGCAATGGCAAACATTTAAAGATCACATGGATGAACTACAGAATTTGTTCATCCCTGTTTGGCATAAAAATAAAACAAAAAAGGTGACTCAACCGTGGCTAACAAGGGAAATTAGGGATAGCATAAGATCCAAGGAGAGGACATATAATTTGGCCAGAACAAGCAGCAAACCTGAGGATTGGGAGCAGTTTAGGATTCAGCAAAGGAGGACAAAGGGATTAGTTAAGAGGGGGAAAATAGATTATGAGAGTAAGCTTGCAGGGAACATAAAAACTGACTGTAAAAGCTTCCATAGATATGTGAAGAGAAAAAGATTGGTGAAGTCAAGCGTAGGTCCCTTGCAGTCAGAATCAGGGGAATTTATAATGGGGAACAAAGACATGGCGAACCAAATAAAGACATACATTGGTTCTGTCTTCACAAAGGAGGACACAAATAAACTCCCAGAGATGTCGTGGAACATAAGGTCTAATGAGAGGGAGGATTTGAATGAAATCAGTATTTGTAGGGAAATGGTGTTAGGGAAATTGACGGGATTGAAGGCCGATAAATCCCCAGGGCCTGATAATCTACATCCTAGGGTACTTAAGGAAGTGGCTCTAGAAATAGTAGATGTATTGCTGGTTATCTTCCAAAATTTTATGGACTCTGGAACTGTTCCCATGGATTGGAGGATAGCTAATGTAACCCCACTATTTAAAAAAGGTGGTAGAGAGAAAATGGGGAATTATAGACCGGTAAACCTGACATCGGTAGTGGGGAAAATGCTAGAGTCCATTATAAAAGATGTAATAGCAGAGCACTTGGAAAACAGTGACAGGATCGGACAAAGTCAACATGGATTTACAAAAGGTAAATCATGCTTGACTAATCTACTGGAATTTTTTGAGGATGTAACTGGTAGAATAGATAAGGGAGAATCAGTGGATGTGGTGTATTTGGACTTTCAGAAGGCTTTCGATAAGGTCTCGCATATGAGATTAGCATGCAAAGTTAAAGCATATGGGATTGGGGGTAAGGTACTGTCTTGGATAGAGAACTGGTTGGCAGACAGGAAGCAAAGGGTTGGAATAAATGGGTCTTTTTCCGAGTGGAAGGCAGTGACTAGTGGGGTACCGCAGGGATTGGTGCTAGGACCCCAGCTATTCACAATATATATAAATGATCTAGACGAGGGAACTAGATGTAATATCTCCAAGTTTGCAGATGACACAAAGCTGGATGGGCGTGTGTGCTGTGAGGAGGATGCAGAGAAACTCCAGTATGATTTGGACAGGTTGGGTGATTGGGTAGATGCATGGCAAATGCAGTATAATATGGATAAATGCGAGGTTATCCACTTTGGTGGCAAAAACAGGAAGACAAATTATTATCTGAATGGCAATAGATTGGGAAAAGGGGAAGTGCAACAAGACCTGGGTGTCCTTGTGCACCAGTCGCTGAAGGTAAGCATGCAGGTGCAGCAGGCGGTTAAGAAGGCAAATGGCATGTTGGCCTTCATAGCGAGAGGATTCGAGTACAGCAGCAAGGATGCCTTGCTGCAGTTGTACAGAGCCTTGGTGAGACCACACCTTGAGTATTGTGTGCAGTTTTGGTCACCTTATCTGAGGAAGGATGTTCTTGCCATGGAGAGAGTGCAGCAAAGATTCACCAAACTGATACCTGGGATGACAGGAATGACGTATGAGGAGAGATTGGGTCGATTGGGCTTATATTCGCTAGAGTTTAGAAGAATGAGAGGGAATCTCATTGAAACTTATAAAATTCTAACAGGACTAAACAGACTAGATGCAGGAAGGATGTTCCCGATGGCGGGGGATTCCAGAACCAGGGGTCACAGTCTAAGGATAAGGGGTAAGCCATTTCGGACTGAGATGAGGAGGAATTTCTTCACCCAGAGAGTGGTGAACCTGTGGAATTCTCTACCACACAAGGCAGTTGAGGCCAATTCATTAAATATATTCAAGAAGGAGTTAGATATATTTCTTGAGGCTAAAGTGATCAAGGGATATGGGGAGAAAGCAGGGACAGGGTACTTAATTTGGATGATCAGCCATGATCTCATTAAATGGTGGAACAGGCTCGAGGGGCCGAATGGCCTACTCCTGCTTCTATCTTCTATGTTTCTATGTTTCTAAAATGTAAAGAAGTCTGAAATAAAAACAGAAAATGCTGGAAATGCAATGCGGGTTATTATGCATCTGGAAAGAGAAAGGCAGATTCATCTTTTGCCTGCAACCTTTAATCTGAGTTCTGATGTATATTTCTAGTATTTTCTGTTTTTTTCTATGTTTATCCTGTCCCACCAGCAGGTGGGACCACAGTGGATATACAGTTGAGCGGGAGTGGCCTTGGGGGTTCTCAGCATTGACTGTGAGCTCCATGAAGTCTCATAGCTTCAGATAAAACAAGGCTAAGGAAACTTCCTGCTGCTCACCACATACCACCCACTCTCAACTGGCAAATTAATATTTCTCCATGTTGAAGCACTGAGGAAAACAATGGCACAGAATGTACAGCATGGACAAGAGTCTTGATAAAGGGTTTACCCGAAACGTTGTCTCTATTTTCTCTCCACGGATGTTGCCTGGCCTGCTGAGTTTTTCCAGCATTTTCTGTTGTTATTTAAGAGTAGCTTAATAGTACCACCACTAGCCGAGTCCTGAATGACAGACTGCCAGACGGCATGTATCAAGTGGCTAGGGAATCAACATGAGGGAGTAACCTAATTGACCTCATTCTCACCAACCTGTCATAAACATGTCTATCCAGTAATAGGAGTATACTGTGCAGTCCTTATGAAGCCAAAGGACATCTTCACAGTGAGGACACCACTGTACTAAGCATGCCAGATTAAGGACAGATTTTGCAGCCCAAAATGAAGTATTGTGGGCCTAATTGTGGGCTATTAGGTGTTGTGGGCCTACAGCAGCAGTAGAATTATATACTACCACAATCTGTAACCTCATGGCCCAGCACATTCCTCACCCCTCCATCACTATCAAGCTGGGAGACCAACCCTGGTTCAATGGGGATCATTGAAAATCCTCTTCTCCTTAGGCAGTCCCTCGGAACCGAGGATGACTTGTTTCTACACTAAAAATGAGATCTCAGGTGACTGATGATTCCAATGCGGGACCTACAGTCTCTATCACAGGTGGGGCAGACGGTGGTTGAAGGGGCGGGTGGGTGGGGTGCTTGGGTTGATGTGTGCTCCTTGCGCTGCTCTCGGTGAATAGACACGGGCAGGATTTTCATTGAGCCGTGGAGGCGTGTCGGGGGTTAAAATCCCGAAATGGGGAGGCATGAACCCATCCTGCCCCCAACCCGCCTCCATGCCAGTTTCAAAGGAGGCGGGCACTCGACCCGCGCTGGGACCCGCCTCCCCGAGGCGGGAAGGAGATTAGTGCCAATTAACTACTTGTTAACAGGCAGTTTTTAGCCTAATCCCTATTTTCATAGCTGAAGTTTGGGATTCCCAACGGCTCCAAACCATGCCAAGTTAGCGAGGCGGGCCGTCGGCCTGATGGGCTTGGAGGGATCAAGATGTCCGGTGTTCAGGTGAGTGGTGGGTGCATGAGTGCAGAGGTAAGTGTGTTTGGTGTGTTTAAAGAAGTTTTACTTACCTTTACAGCCTGAGAGGAAGGAATTAACTTAGAGTACAGATTGTCAGTGTTTGACAGCTTCAAACAGCTGTGAAACGCTGATATTTCATCTGTCAAAAGGTCTTGACAGATGAAATGTCAATCTGTGATGTCACCTGTTGCCGGGTGGCCCTTAATTGGCCTGCTGAGCCTGCTGGGCGGGCTCAACAAGGTCAATCAAGTGAAAATTGCGTAGGTTGGCTAGAACTCGACGGAGGCGGGACTACAACCCCGAAAGTTGTAGTCCCGCCTCCTACCCGCCTCCTCAATGAAAATCCAGCCCGAGGTGTTGGGTGCTGTAACATTTGCATATTGATTTATCATTGGCCTGCAGGCATCTGTAAGGAATACCTATTATATTCACATGTGATCACATGCTGAGTTGTCATTGGCCTGCAGGCATCTGTAAGGACTGCTATTGTTTAGAAGACCCAGGGGGTCCTGACTCCATCTTGTCCACACAGTGTTGTATGAGTAAAGTCACAGACCTGATGCTTCATTAAAATAGTTTAAACTGTAATACTCCGTTGTCCTGCAATTTATTATTTTTGTACAAAGTGTGCAAAACAAGACATGGTGTCAGAACAGGGATTTGAAATGGACATCGTTGGAGCTCCCTTACCCCGAATGAATTGGGAATCTTTGAACTTACATAGAGAATGGCGCAAGTTCAAGCAACACGTGGAGTTAATGTTTTCGGGTTCACTGAAAAGCAAAGGGGAGGAAGAAAGATGCAGCTACCTTCTCCTGTGGATCGAAGAAAAAGGGAGAGATATTTTTAACACATGGTCTCTCACCGCAGATGAAGCAAAGGTACTGAAAAGTTATTTTGACCATTTTGATTCATATGTGATGCCCAAGACAAATACGATATTCGCTAGGTACAAGTTTCAGAAGAAAGTACAAGGAGCTAGTGAGTCGTTTGAACAGTTCGTGACTGAGTTAAAACTGCTGGTAAAAGTCTGTGAATATGCAGATAAAGATGAGATGGTCAGAGACCGCATCGTGTTTGGAATACATTCAGCTAAAGTGAGAGAGAAACTTTTGAATGTTGGGTCCGGGCTAACGCTAGACAAATGCCAGATAGAGAGCCAAATGCAAAGGAACTGTTTATTGATTCTGTGTCACAGAAAAAACAGATTTCAGAGACTGAGCAAGCTTTTGCCGATATTGAGATAGGAAAACAGGGCAAAGAGCTTAAGTTTAAACTAAACACTGGATCTCAGGTTAATGTAATTCCTCTGAGTGAGTATCACAGCTTGAAGGATGAGTGTGAGCTATAGCCCACCTCACGCAGACTGACCAGCTATGGGGGTGAGCAGCTCATTGTAAAAGGCACATGCGTGATGAAATGCAAGTACAAAGAAAGCGACATGATGTTGAACTTTTACGTTATTGACACTCAAGCACCTCCAGTGCTAGGTCTAAAGGCATGTTTAGACATGGACCTCATCAAGCTAGTGCTATCATTGACAGCACCAATTGAGAAGCAGACAGTCATGGAGGAGTTTACTGACGTTTTCAAAGGAATTGGACTATTCCCAGGTGAATGCACTATTCACCTTGACCCAACAGCAACCCCTGTGGTTTGCCCACCGAGAAGGATACCCCTTGCTCTACATAGTCGCCTGAAGGAGGAGCTGCAGAGCATGGAGAATACAGAAATCATCGTCCGGGAAACAGAACTGACAGAGTGTGTCAACGCGTTAGTAGTGGTTGAGAAACCACGTACAGGCAAGCGCAGAGTCTGTCTCGACCCCAGAGATTTGAACAAGGCTATCAAACGCCCTCACTACCCTTTTCCAACGCTAGATGACATCACACCCAAGCTAGTGGGAGCACGTTACTTCAGTGTAATGGACGCACGATCAGGATACTGGACTATCAAGCTCACGGAAGAGTCATCTAAGCTAACAACGTTCAACACACCATTTGGACGCTAACGATTTCTGCATTTACCATTTGGTCAGCGGAAGATTGACGAAACCTATGAAGGCCTCGACGGAGTAGTCGCAATCGTAGATGACACCCTCATCTGTGACAGGAATAGAGAGGAACATGACAGGAACCTCCGTGCGATGCTACAAAGATCACGGGAGAAAGGTATCTGGCTCAACCCCGAGAAAAGCATAATCGGATCCACCGAGATCAGTTATTTTGGGCATTGCCTCTCAACTGATGGCATTAAGTCGGATCCAGAGAAAATCTCCGCCATCAAGAAGATGGAGCCGCCGAAGAACCGCGCAGAGCTAGAGACAGTACTAGGCATGGTTAACTACTTAGCCAAGTTGTCCCGAGCCTCTCCGAAATCAACGCACCTATGCGTCAGTTGCTCAAACAATCCAATGAGTTCCTGTGGGACAAACAACATGACATAGCATTTCAGAAAATGAAAGACCTAATCACCAGAGATCCAGGACCAGTTCCTGCCTACTTCGACCCCAACAAAGAGCTCAGACTACAAGTGGACGCGTCAAAGTACGGACTAGGTGCAGTATTACTGCAAGAAGGAAAGCCCATCGGCTATGCTTCCAGATCGCTCACAGACAGTGAAATCAACTATGCTCAAATCGAGAAAGAGCTATATGTAATTCTGTTCGGATGTAAGCGTTTCCACCAGTACGTCTATGGCTGACAAGTCATTGTGGAATCGGACCACAAGCCCCTCGAGTCAATCATGAGGAAACCACTAGCCGCAGCCCCACCAAGGCTACAGAGAATGATCCTTCAGCTACAGAAGTACGACTTCACAATCATTCACCGTCCAGGCAAAGACATTCCTGTCGCAGACACGCTCTCCAGAAAGTCTCTTAGCTACCAGGACAACAGCCTCAGTGAAGGTATGGATGTGCAGGTGCACACGGTGTACAACAGCTTACCTGTGAGTGACTCAAAACTGAAGGAGATCAGAGCAGAAACAGAGAAAGATGCACAACTCACACTGCTGAGCAAAGTCATACATGAAGGATGGCCTGAGGAAAGGAGGAAATGCCCTCAGAGTATATCTGAATTCTGGAACCACAGAGACGAAATGTCACAAATCAACAGAATCGTCTTCAAAGGGGAGAAAATCATCATTCCTACCAGTCTCAGAGAAGAGATGTTGACAAAAATGCATGCTGGACATATGGGCATGGAAAAATGCAAACAAAGAGCACGTGACATTATGTTTTGGCCCGGAATGTGCAAACACATTGAGGACATTGTCGGAAAATGTTCCATTTGTCTAGAACGCCGCCCATCAAATGTCAAAGAGCCCATGATACCTCACTCTATCCCAGACAGGCCCGGGCAGGTCATCAGCTGCAAGCAAGTGCATGCAAAACGTGTACAGAGACAGCAACACCAAAAGAGATACTATGACAGGTCAGCTAGACTACTGCCGCCGCTGCACAATGGAGAATCCATCAGAATCCAGGAGCATGGCTACTGGAAGCCTGCAGTCGTCATCCAGCCATCTGACACTGAGCGATCATATCACATCTGCACCCCAGAAGGACAGGTGTACCGCCACAATCGCAGGCACCTCCTGAACGCCAAGGAACAACACCATCATTCCGACGCGAGGTCAAGCCTAGAGTTATCCTTGACTTGTGAACTGCCAAAGGGTGTAGGCGGATCACTGCCCTAAAAAAACTGTACATCGTTATTGAAATGTTGAGATGTTTTCAGTGCTAGTTAAATATTGAGTTTACTTATATGTTGATGCTACTGAGAACATTATGTAGAAGAAAGGTTCAAAAGTAATGCATAACATTTTTCTTTTAAAAGAAAGGGGATGTAACATTTGCATATTGATTTATCATTGGCCCACAGGCATCTGTAAGGAATACCTATTATATTCACATGTGATCACATGCTGAGTTGTCATTGGCCTGCAGGCATCTGTAAGGACTGCTATTGTTTAGAAGACCCAGGGGGTCCTCACTCCATCTTGTCCACATGATGTTGTATGTGTAAAGTCACAGACCTGATGCTTCATTAAAATAGTTTAAACTGTAACACTCCGTTGTCCTGCAATTTATTATTTTTGTACAAAGTGTGCAAAACAAGACAGGTGCCTTCCCGGATGCTTCTCCTCCACTTTGTGCAGTCTTGGGCCAGAGATTCCCAGATGTCGGTGGGGATGTTGCACTTTTTCAACGAGGCTTTGAGGGTGTCCTTGAAGCATTTCCTCTTTCCACCTGGGGCTCTTTTGCCGTGTCAGAGCTCCGAGTAGAGCGCTTGTTTTGGGAGTCTCGTATCGGGCATGCGGATGATGTGACCCATCCATCGGAGCTGATCGAGCGTGGTCAAAGCTTCGGTGCTGGGGATGTTGACCTGAGCGAGAACATTGATGTTGGTGCGCCTATCCTGCCAATGGATTTGCAGGATCTTGCGGAGGCAGCATTGGTGGTACCTCTCCAGTGCTTTGAGGTGCCTGCTGTACATGGTCCATGTCTCTGAGCCATACAACAGGGCTGGTATCACTGCTGCTCTGTAGACCATGAGCTTAGTGCCGGGTTTGAGGTCCTGGTCTTCAAACACACTCTTCTTCAGGCGACCGAAGGCTGCACTGGCACACTGAAGGCGGTATTGGACTTCATCATCGATGTCTGCTCTTGTTGACAGTAGGCTCCCGAGGTATGGAAAGTGGTCCACGTTGTCCAAGGCCTTGTCGTGGATTTTGATAATCAGGGGGCAGTACTGTGTGGCGGGGGCAGGTTGGTAGAGGATCTTTGTCTTACGGATGTTTAGTGTAAGGCCCATGCTCTCGTATGCTTCGGTGAAGGTGCTGACGATGGTTTGGAGTTCGACCCCTGAGTGAGCGCATTAAATTGAAAAGCATAGCAGGAGCATCACCATGGATACCTTAGAATGAGGTATTAACCTAGTGAACCTACAGCACCTGCATGCGAAACACCAAAATCAACTTAAAATAGACAGAGCTAAGTGTTGACATAACAACTGATCAGAGAAAAGCTCTGTGGCCCAAACACACTTAGTTGAGAATGGTGGTGGACAATCAAGCAACTAATCAACATCCCCATCTCAACTGTACTGGAGCTCAGCACGTGAGTGCAAGAGACAAGGCTGAGATGATTGCAAGTTTCTTCAGCCAGAAGTGCCAAGTGGACGATTGCACGCCATCTTCTCCCAAGGTCCCCACTATCATTATTGATAATGTCCACTAAATTCACTTCACTCCATGTGGCATTAAGAAGTGGCTGAGTGCACTGGATACTGCAAAGGCTGTGGGCCTTGTCAACATCCTGGCTGAAATGCTGAAGACCTGCGCATCAGTACTAGCAAAGCTGTTCCAGTACAGCTATGACACTCCCAACTATGTGGAAAATTTCCCAGGTAGCCACAAAAACAGGATAAATCTAACCTGGCCAATAACTGCCCAATCAACAGCCTTTTAGTCACCTGTAAAGTGATGGAAGGAGAGTCATCAGTAGTGCCATCAAACATCACTTATTCATCAATAATCTGGTCACTGATGCTCAGTTCAGGTTCTTCAGAACTATTGGGCTTCAGACCTCATCACAGCCTTGATCCGGACATGGACACAAGCTGAAGTCCAGAGGAGATTTGAGAGCAGCTGTCTTTGACATCAAAGTAGCATTGGACCGAGTATTGGCATGGCAATACTGAGGTCAGTGGGCATCAGAAAGAACACCCTTCAATAGTTGGAGTCATACCTGATGAAAAAAGATGGTCCTGGATGTCTGAGGCCCAAGAACATCATCACTAGATTTTCTCAGTGAAGCGTTCTCAGACATCTTTAGTTGCTTTATCAATGACCTTCCCTCTATCATAAAGACAGGTGTGGGGTTGTTTGCTGGTAATTCTACAGTGTTCAGCTCCATTCACAACTTCTCCAATAATGAAGCAGCCCATGCCAGTCTACAACAGTAACTGAATGACAGTCAGGCTTGGGCTGACATATAAGTAATATTCACCCCACTTAAATGCCAAACAATGACTATCTCCAACAATAGAAAGCCCAAACATCTTGTCCTGTCATTTAAGGGCACCATTATTGTCGAGTCTCCCAACATCAACATCTTAGACGTCACCACTAACCAGAAGCTTAACTGGACCAGTCATATCAACACTATGCTTACAAAAACAGGGCAGAGGCTGGGAACTCTATGATGAGTGGCTCACCTCTGCACAACTCAAAGCCTCTGAACAAGGCTCAAGTTGAGTGTGATAGAATGCTCATCACTTGCTTGGATGGATGCAGCTGTGTAGGATAGAGTGTACCTGTAGGATTTAGTAAACATTATTAAGATTCTATAACTATTTTTATATAACTATAATATGTGAAATTGTATGTTAAAAATCTAAAAAGCCTGTATAAAATGGCGAATGGCTGAGACCGAAGCAGGATGGGAAAATGATACCAACCTGACTAAAAACCTCTGTTTTAAATTACTGAAGTAATGGAATGTAGTGCTAAGTAAATACAGAGACTGTCAGGGACATGGAGTTCGGTAATGTTATGGAAAAGAGATAGGAGTTGGAGCCTTCATTTTAGAAACACTGAAGAAGTGAGACACAATCCAAGAGGAAGCAGTCCACTTGGTTGGTGCCTCTGCCACTGGTCTCAATATCCTCCCTTCCACCGTCAGTGCACTTGCCTGCTGTTTGTACCATCCACAGGATGCATTGTAGCAACTCACCAGCTTGTTTCATTAGCATCTCCCAGTCCCCAAACCTCTGCCATTAAGAAAGACAAGAACAACAAGGTCATAGGAACAGCATCACCTCAAAATTCCCCTCCAAGTCACACACCATTTTGATTTTAACATTATTGCTGTTCGTTCATTGTTGCTATGTCAAAATCCTGGAATTTCCTACCTAACACTATGGTGGCAGCACCATGATTACAAGCATTGCAGCGATTCAAGAAGAAGGCCACCATCACCCTCTAAGGGTAATTAGGGGCGAGCTATCAATGTGCCTTTGCCAGAGTGGTCCACATCCTGAGAACAAAAAAAAGTACTGGTAGGGTGTAAGACTATTATTGTGTACTTGTTGTGTAAAATGTTTACTTCAAAACATAAAATAAATAAAAATGAATAGTTGCAAACTGAAAGCCTCAGCTATTCAGCAATGAAATTCAAGCATGAGATCCATGTATTTCTGAATTTGAGCAAATAGGTTATACAGAAATTGTAATTTTCTTATTTTTCTATTAAGGGGAAGAAAGAAATGCAAATGTTAACAGTTTGGATTTCACCCAATATGAGGTTCCTTTATTCTTAACCTCAAGAACACCTAAGTCAGATATGACATGGGTCAAATATAATGACGATTTCCCATGTTGGTGTGATATTGTGCTTCAACCTCAGCCTCAAAACAACAATCCTTTTTTGTACAGTCATATTGTACAATCATATTTTGATTTCTCATATTGTATCCTTGCAGTATTTGAGTCAGATTTTCATATTAGTGTGCATTAAAGGCAGGGAGACAGAAAAGTGCATCGGCTTGTTATAGGTTAACTTCAAACTCCAGTCTCAGAAGTGAAAGAAAGCACCCTAAAATGCTGCAACCCCCAGTTCTCACTAAGTGGATTTTCTAAATTCACCAAATGTCTATTTTTAACTGTGCAATGCTGAAAGTCATTGTCAGGGCAAGGCTGATTCTGGACCCAAGTGCAGACAGACGAGGCGAGAAGCAGGTATGCAGTCTTAAATAAAAATACTTTACTAGAATCACACAGGTAAACAGTTACAAACATAGGAGCTCAAGACAAGCTACCATTAGGCAAACGGCTTGTCAAGACTGAGCACAGAGGGAAGAAATCACAGAACTTAAATACAAGCAAAAACAGGTGAAACCAATAAACCTGATAAAAGGCAGTTAAGTAATAAACACAGGAGAAACTAGTAACAATTAGCAAAGGGAAAAAAACAAGTGAAGGTGCCATCTAGGGGTTACTGTGGGAACTAACCGGCACCCTCACAGGATCCCCTCCCCTAGGAACAGCTCCTGACGTTCCTCCTGGATGATCAGGGTGGCAACGGCGAAAATCCCTGATGAGTTCAGGATCCAAAATGTCCCAGGCCGGAACCCAGGAACGCTCTTCAGGACCATAACCCTCCCAGTCGACCAGGTATTGAATGCTCCTCCTAACCCGGCGACTATCAAGGAGGCGACGGACAGTGTAGGCTTGCTGACCATCAATAATGCGGGGCGGGGTGGGGGGGGAGGTCTGGAAGCAGGAACCAAGGGACTGGTAAGTACCGGCTTGAAGTGAGAGATGTGGAACGTGGGATATATCTTCATCAACTGAGGAAGGAGGAGCCGGTAGGCCACAGGGTTTACTTTTTCCAAAATCCTAAAAGGTCCGATGAACCGGGGAGCCAACTTGTGGGACTCCACATGGAGCGGAAGATTCTGGGTAGACAGCCAGAACTTCTGTCCGGTCTGGAACCGAGGAGCTGGGCGGCGGTGTCGGTCAGCCTGCACTTTCTGCCGAGAAGAAGCGAGCTGCAAGGTGGATCGGACCCTCCTCCAGGTACGGCGGCAGTGTTGGATGAACCCCTGGGCAGCCGGGACTCCTACCTCCCTCTCCTGTTCAGGGAAGAGTGGCGGTTGGAAGCCATATTGACATTCGAAAGGTGAGAGGCCAGTGGAGGAGCTCTGAAGGGTATTGTGCGTGTACTCCACCCAGACCAGATACTTGCTCCAGGTGGAAGGATTGGAGGACACAAAGCTTCTTAGCACCCTCTCCAGATCTTGGTTGGTTCTCTCAGTCTGGCCGTTAGACTGTGGGTGGAACCCAGAGGAGAGACTGACGGAAGCGCCCAGGAGGGAACAAAAAGCCTTCCAGAACCTGGATGAGAACTGGGGACCACGGTCAGGGACGACATCCAGGGGCAAGCCATGGAGGCGGAAGACATGCTGGACAACCAGCTGGGCAGTCTCTCTGGCAGAGGGAAGCTTGACAAGAGGGACGAATTGAGCAGCCTTGGAAAAGCGATCGACCACAACTCAGATGGTAGTGAATCCCTCAGATGGAGGTAGCCCGGTGATGAAATCCAGGGTGATATGAGACCAGGGACGGCTGGGGATGGGCAAGGGATGCAGGAGACCAAGCGGAGGTTGTTGGTATGTCTTGTTCTGGGCACAGACGGGACAAGCGGAGACAAAGGCCCAGGTGTCGGCTTCAATAGAGGGCCACCAGAACCTCCTCTTAAGGAACTCGAGAGTCTGACGGATCCCAGGATGACCAGTCAATCGAGAAGAGTGCCCCCATTGAAGGACCTGGGGGCGCACCTGACTGGGAACATAAAGGCTATGAGGAGGGCCTCCTCCAGGGTCAGCCTCCTGACGTTGGGCCCCTCGCACCACAGTCTCAATCTCCCATGCAACGGGAGCAACGATGCAGGAACTGGGGATGATAGGTTCCGGGGTCCGATCCTTTTCCGAGGGGTCAAACTGGCGAGAAAGGGCATCCGGTTTGAGGTTCTTAGACCCTGGGCGGTAAGACAGGAGAAAGTTGAACCGGTTAAAGAAGAGAGCCCACCTGGCCTGCCGAGGGTTGAGGCGCTTGGCGTCCTGGATATATGTCAGATTTTTATGGTCGGTCCAGACGACAAAAGGATGCTCTGCTCCCTCCAACCAGTGTCTCCACTCCTCCAAGGCCAACTTAACTGCCAAGAGCTCCCTGTTGCTGACATCGTAGTTACTCTCTGCTGGCTTCAGGTGACGGGAAAAGAAGGCACAGGGATGTAGCTTTTGGTCCTTAGGGGAGCGCTCGGACAGGACAGCCCCGACTCCAATATCCGAGGCATCCACCTCTACGATAAAGGGCAGGGTGGGGTCAGTGTGTACCAGAATGGGAGCAGAGGTGAAGCGTTGTTTGAGCTCCTGGAAGGCCCGTTCCGCTTCAGAAGACCAACTGAACCGTAAAGACGAGCCCTTGGTCAATGCGGAGAGGGAGGCGGCAAGGGAGCTGAAGTTGCGGATGAAGCATCTGTAAAAGTTGGCGAATCCCAGGAACCGCTGAACCTGCTTAACCGACGTGGGATGCGGCCAGTTCAAGACGGCTTGAACCTTGCTAGGATCCATCTGGATGCTTCCACAGGAGATGACGTAGCCCAGGAAGGTGACCTTAGAGACGTGGAATTCACATTTCTCGGATTTGACAAAGAGACAGTTCTCCAAGAGCCTCTGCAGCACCCGTCTGATGTGTTGGACATGCTGCTGGGGGGACTTTGAGAAGATGAGAATGTCATCCAAATAAACAAACACGAACTGGTTCAGCAGGTCCCGGAGCACGTCATTGACCAGAGTTTGGAAGACAGCAGGAGCGTTAGTGAGACCAAAGGGCATGACGAGGTATTCCCAGTGACCGCTAGGTGTGATAAAGGCAGTCTTCCATTCATCCCCCTCCCTAATGCGGACCAGGTTGTACGCGTTGTGGAGGTCAAGTTTGGAGAAGATGGTAGCTCCCTGCAGCTGCTCGAACGCTGAAGACATCAAAGGGAGAGGATAGCGGTTCTTAATGGTAATTTTGTTAAGCCCCCGATAGTCTATGCAAGGCCTGAGACCACCATCCTTCTTCTTTACAAAAAAGAAGCCAGCACCCGCTGGCGAGGTGGAAAGGCAAATGAAACCTGTAGCGAGGGCTTCCTTGATGTATTCTTCCATGGAAACATTCTCAGGGCCAGAGAGAGAGAGTAGAGCCGACCCCGAGGGGGGCTAGTGCCAGGCAGGAGATCAATGGCACAGTCATAGGACCGGTGTGGTGGGAGTGTAGTGGACCGCCTCTTACTAAACACAGCATGGAGGTCCGAATATTCAGGGGGCACATGAGCAAGGTCCAGTTGATCAGCTGGCTCGGGAGAGGAAGGACGGGGCAGACTAGGGAAGACCTTAAGACAGTTGGCTAGACATGAAGGACCCCACTCCAGCACAGTCCCGGTAGTCCAGTCAATGTGAGGGTTGTGAAGAGAGAGCCACGGATGTCCAAGAACGAGAGGGAGCTCAGGTGAATCGATAAGGTGAAACTGCAGCAACTTTTGATGTCTCTCCCCTACTTGGACATGTAATACTCCGGTGATATGATGAATACGCCCAGGACCAAGGGGCCTGCCGTCGAGGGCGGTGACTTGTAAAGGCTTGTCAAGGCGGGAGAAAGGAATTTTCAGGCTGCGCACAAGGGTGGCATCGATAAAACAGCCAGCGGCCCGCAGTCAACAAACGCCTGGAGGTTGTACTGTTGTCCCTCCCAAGAAAGACGAGCGGGAAGCAGGGTTTGGAAGACAGAAGGGGTAGGAGAAGGGATTTGATCTGTCAGTATTTTCCCAATCCTCCTGGCTTTTTCCTGAAGCTCAGGGCATGTGGCTCTGAGATGGCCAGACAGGCCACAGTAAAGACAACGCCCCTCTCTCAATCTCCTCTGTCTCTCAAATTGGGAGAGCCGAGGTCTGCCGAGTTGCATAGGTTCCTCTTCGGTGCTAACAGGTGGACTCGGGGGTACTTGGAAACTCTTGGTCAGATTCAAAACACCGGAAGATCTCACCTCTGTGGAAGTAGTGAATCTCCTCTCTCTACCATGCTCCCGGAGGCGGTTATCCACTCTGATGGCAAGGGAGATGAGCGTGTCAAGGTCCTCCGGAACCTCTCTGGACGCCAGTTCATCTTTGATAGATTCGGAAAGGCCATGAAGAAACGTGGAGAGAAGGGCCTCGTTGTTCCAGCGGCTTTCCGCAGCGAGTGTGCGGAACTCAATGGTGAAGTCGGCTACGCTGCAGTTGCCCTGGCGGAGATTCAAAAGTCTCTTAGCTGCCTCCCGTCCACTCACAGGATGGTCAAAGACTTTGCTCATCTCTTCGGCGAAAAGGAGAATGTCTGAGCAGACGAAAGATTGCTGCTCCCAGATAGCGGTAACCCAGGCGAGAGCTTTTCCCAAGAGTAGCGATATGATGAATGCTACCTTAGAGCGGGGTGATAGGAACATGGAGGGTTGGAGTTCAAAAACTAGGAAGCACTGGGTCAAGAAGCCGCGACACTTGCCCGGATGACCGTCATAGCGCTCTGGTGCGGGTAGGCGAGGCTCTCGGTGAGTCTGGAGGTCGGCGACCGGTGGGGTAGTACCCAAAGGAACTGACTGAGGAGGAACATCCTGAGCAGAAGCCACAGCGGCTGGGTGTTGAATGGTCTGAGTCCACGTATTTACCTTGTCCGAAATGCTTTGGAGAAGTTGCTCAAGGTGGCCGAGGAAAGCACCTTGATGGGAGAGAATAGAACAAAATTCCTCCATCACTGCTGGGTCCATACTGGCTCAGTCTTGCTGTCAGGGCGAGGCTGGGTCTGGACCCAAGTGCAAACAGATGAGGCGAGAAGCAGGTATGCAGTCTTAAATAAAAGTACTTTACTAGAATCACACAGGTAAACAGTTACAAACATAGGAGCTCAAGACAAGCTACCACTAGGCAAACGGCTTGTCAAGACTGAGCACAGAGGGAAGAAACCACAGAACTTAAATACAAGCAAAAACAGGTGAAACCAATAAACCTGATAAAAGGCAGTTAAGTAATAAACACAGGAGAAACTAGTAACAATTAGCAAAGGGAAAAAAACAAGTGAAGGTGCCATCTAGGGGTTACTGCGGGAACTAACCGGCACCTTCACAGTCATGTGTCGTGTGATTGATTGATCATCTGTTTACTTGCAAGAATATGCACAAGTGAGACAATGAACCTTTATTTTAGGTTACTTTCTATTTCATGTGGACATGGGGCAGAGTAATCATGTCAGCATGGCAGCCACCACAAGGAAGTCGATGAACATTTGTTACTGAGCAAGAAAGATACTGTAATGTGATCAATATCAGGTGAACTGATTATATCTTGTAATAAAATAATATTTTTGAGAGGATTTTTGAATATTATATTCCAGGAATCAAAGGCCAAAATTATATTGACGTACCTATTGACAATGGAGCTATATATTAAAGAGTCGTTTGTACAAAACTTTTACTAAATTTAGATTGACGTACGTTCACAATTAAGCCAGAAGTAAAAAGTTAACATGGTTTTTAAAAAATCATTTATATATAGTAACCATTGTATAATAATCCGCTTCTTGTATATTATCAGAGTTTGATTTATAACTATATAAACATATTGGGCCGGATTTTGCTGTAGAAATAACAGTGAGGCTAACAGCGCTCACCGTTATTGAAGTGTAAACTGGACAGCAACTTCCGGCGTCCACACATCCGCAGTTAAACATGGCAATCAGGAAGTTGCTGTCCGAGTTGCCCTGCTCCTTCAGAAGCTGCGTGAGAAAGGTATCTCGTTGAGAGACTTGGCATTGAAGTACATTGGATGGCGTGAAGTTGCTGTACTTATGGGATAGATACCTACTAAACTCACCAGAAAAAGATAGGGCTTGTCCATTCCACTGTAAGTAAATTTTTAACAGTGTGGTAAGTCTTTATTACTGCCAAACAACCTCTGGTTGAAAATTAACTTTTACAAGTGTAGAATCTCAGTCCTTCCAATTTTAATTATTGTTGAAGATTTTAAAAAGTAAAAAAAAATTATTATTTTTTACATTTTTTCTTTCTCTTTTATCTCTCTCTCTTAATCCCATCTTTCTTTCCCTCTTTATTTTGCTTTCTGTACCTGATTTGACATTGAATTAAATATTCTAACTAACACTTCCTGATTCAGACTGTGCTGCTTATTAACAATTCTTCAATCTAATTGGTTGCTTAGTACTTACACTTGTCTCTGCTTCCATTATGGTCTGCATGCTGACATTTGTGTTTGAGTATATCATCTGCCAATTTGACCGCTTTGCATTGCATTTCTGAAACCAGATTATTTATGTAAATTAGAAATAGTACTGGTCCCAGCACCTGAGGTACTCCACTTAGTACTTTCCCCCACTCCAATATAACTCCTCTAACAAGTACTTATTGTTTCCTACCCTTCAACCAGTTTCTCATCCATTCTTAGGGTTTACCCTGAATCCCCAACATTTTGAGTTCAATGAATAGCTGTTCATGTGGAACTTTATCAAAAGCCTCTTAGAAGTCAAGGTATGCCATATCATAGGGCCTCCCACAGTCTACTTGGGTTGTCACTTCCTGAAAAATTTCAGGAGGTTAGTCAGACAGGATTTTCCCCTTCTGAATCCATTCTGACTGCTGTTAACTAGGATATTGATGTACAGATGATCCTGAGAATCAATTTCATTATTTGACATCGAATGAAAGTATATGAATTGGTCTGTAGTTTCCTATAACTGTTTTGTCATCCCATTTAAATATGAGCACCACATTTACCTCTTTCCAATCTAATGATACCTCCCAATTGTCCATTGACTCTCTCATAATGATTGCCCGTGCCTCACAAATATTCTTCCTAGTCTTTCTCATCACTCTGGGATAAATGCAATCTATTTCTGAAGATGTATTTAGTTTGAGTCCATTTAGCCTGTCTAGGGCATCCATCTCAATTATGGTGAAGCCATGAAACCATTGATTATACTTGGGACATCTTTACTTGGAGAGAGCATGTTGCTCATATCTTCCCTTATGAATGCTTGAAGGTAGTAGTAAGGGAAGACATGAGCAATAGGCCCTCTTGAAACAAAGCTTGAGGCGTCAGATTGGAGAGGACTATCACTTCTGAACGCCAAGTAATTAGGGCTAGGACAGAGACAAGTGTATTGTTTATTAACTCAAGTCAGTAACAAGCTAGAAAAGTTTTCAGAGATTTAAAATGTGTTTCTTCTTTTACATTAATCAGTCATTTCAACGAACTATACAGGCAACTATCAATCGTACAAACTCTTCCAGTTTGGAGGAACAGTCACAGAACTTCCTACATTTGACTATGGATTCAAAGTTACACCAATATTAATACATGCCCCTTCTGAAAAGAAATTGAACTTATAAATACGAACACTTCATATACAATAATATAATCCCATGACAATTATAAAGTCCAATGGTGCCAGTATCAAAATCACTGTTAGGATTGTGGTCTTGTTATCTGTATTGTTGCTGGAACCTTTTCCATCAAGTTTCTAGATGAAGAGCTGGCTCACTGTTTAATTGGTCACCGGCTACATTCTTTTCTTCCATTGTGGTCTGTTGTGCCTGTTGTTTGTTTACTGTAAACTGACTTGGTAGTTCCACTTGTATTATGGAGTATGCAACTGGACTGTCAGGTCTCTGTACAACTGATGGTTCTGTTTTTTGCAGGTGTCTCCAGTTCCTCCAAAATACCTTCCTATCTTCTGTTCTTACATTATAGGATGTGATATCTACTTACTATGGTATTTGTGCTGGCATCCAGTTCTCTTTTCCCACTAGCTGAATTCTGACAACTTTGCCTTCTCTAACCTTATGCTCTTTGGTACTTTTATTGTAAAACAATACTGTTTGGCTTTCCTGAAGTATAGCTTCTCTTTTACATTGAACTTTTAAATGAGAACACTTCATAAACAACAATAAAATCAATATCAATTATGAAATCCAACAGTTACTTTTGGCTCAGCTCCACGAACAAGCTGCCATACTTCCTGCTTGCAGCTGGAAATGGAAATAAGGCAAAGCCCTCAAAATGGCTTGGGCTTCTCGCCAAGGACATCTGGTGGATAGTGCATTATACCGCCCGCTGCGTGCCTGATGTCTGGACAAAGTAACATCACCCCATAATGTTGGCAGACATGTCTGGAGATATTCTCCTTTTCCTTACATTGTAAAATTTTGCACTTCTTCCTCAGTATTTCTTTCTTTCTGCTGCTTTTCTGTCGATTCACGAACATTACACATGTCAACAGAAGCTTTCAATGTCAGTCTTGGTTCCTGTAAAAGTCTATTACTGGCAGAATTGTTCCATATATTCTATCTCCGATGACACTTTTCTTTTAGAGACCTATAATTACATGTTTTAGTTACGATGCAGGACTCACTAAATAGATTCAATTGTTGCAATTATCAAATATATAGCTTTCATAGTTTTCAGTAATCCTTGCAATGTAAAATTATTGTTAAATGCTAAAAACAACCTCTATCAATCTTGTCTTCATCTGTCCCAAATTAAATACTGGACATACAGGTAATTAATGTAGCAGTTCTGATATCTTTTGATTGCTTAGTGAGGTACTGTATGATACAATCTCATAACTTTACTTAAATTCTCTGAGTACTTTTCCAACTGTTTGCTATATTACATGCCATCTCTAGTTTTCCTGGGAATGGTATATTTTGAACAATAGATTCCCAGAGCTTAACATTTTAAGTTTATGCTCTAATTGACTTTTTTGCTGATACCATGAGTAGGATAGTGTTAAATAAACAAAAATGTTTGATCAGTTTAAAGAACTGACTTGAAAAGCACACGGAGCCAAAGGAAACTAGGTTTCATGACTTCAAGTGCTCTCTTTTGTTCTTCTGTATTTCTTTAAAAAATAAAAAATAAAACCATATGTAATTGCCTGTCTAGTATCAGCAAACAAAAGTGTGATAGATCAAAAAGTGTGAGAAATACACCATCAAGGCATTTGGGAACGGTGAGGACAGCTACACAAATAAGAGTTCTGTATACGAATGCACATAGCATAAGAAATAAAACAAATGAGTTAGAAGTATAAATTTACCTTAAAAGGCATGATATAGTAGCCATTGCAGAGACCTAGCTACGAGCTGGGTGTAGATAGGAGCTAAACATTCCAGACTGTAAGATCTTTAGAAAAGACACAAGTAGCAATATTGATGAAAGACATAATTGCAGCAGTGGATAAAAAGGACTTCAGAAAGGATGAACAGGCAGTGGAAACAGCTAAGGAATAGTAACGGATGGAAGACTCTGATGGGAGTTGTCTACAGACCGCCTAAGAGCAGTGATGTAGTGGGGGGATATATAAATATGGAGATCAGTGAAACATGTAGCAAAAACAATATGGTTATAAGGTGTGATTTTAATTTTCACATAGACTGGCAGAAGCAGAATAGCACAAGTAGCAGAGACAATGGACTGGATTTTCATTGAGGAGTTGGGTAGGAGGCGGGACTATAACTTTCGGGGTTGTAGTCCCGCCTCCATCGAGTTCTAGCCAACCCACGTGATTTTTACTTGATTGACCTTGTTGAGCCTGCCCAGTGGGCTCAGCAGGCCAATTAAGGGCCACCCGGCAACAAGTGACGTCACAGATTGACATTTCATCTGTCAAGACCTTTTGACAGATGAAATATCAGCGTTTCACAGCTGTTTGAAGCTGTCAAACACTGACAATCTGTATTCTAAGTTAATTCCTTCCTCTCAGGATGATTTAGAGATCTCCCGGAACAGAAAGCTGAATGCTGCAATTTTTGACAGCTCGCAGCCATTCTGCTTTCTGTGCCGGTGAGATGAGGGACTCCCGAGACCTGAAGGAAGGAAAGCTGTAAAGGTAAGTAAAGGCATGTAAAACTTCTTTAAACACTTTACACACAC
The DNA here is from genome assembly GCF_052327205.1 of Somniosus microcephalus. Classification (NCBI taxonomy): domain Eukaryota; kingdom Metazoa; phylum Chordata; class Chondrichthyes; order Squaliformes; family Somniosidae; genus Somniosus; species Somniosus microcephalus. Next base: position 390,155,602 of record NC_140987.1, on the reverse strand, counting down.
CAAACACACTTACCTTTGCACTCATGCACCCATCACTCGCCTGAACACCGGACATCTCGACCCCTCCAAGCCCTTCATCCCGACAGTCCACCTCCTCTAACTTGGCGTGGTTTGGAGCTGTCGGGAATCCCACACTTCAACATTAAAAATAGGGATTTGGCTAAAAACTGCCTGTTAACTACCTGTTAACAGGCAGTTAATTGGCACTAATCCCCTTCCCGCCTCGGGTAGGCGGGTCCGAGTGCGGGACAGGTACCTGCCTCCTTTTAAACTGGCATGGAGGCGGGTTGGGGGCGGGATGGGGTCGGGACCCCCGATTTTGGGATTTTAACCCCCCACACGCCTCCAATCCCGCCTCCACAGCCCAATGAAAATCCTTCCCAATTAATTTTTAATGTTCCAGGGATGAGGGAATACAGTTATGTGGATAAACTAGAGAAGCTGGGATTGTTCTCCTTGGAGCAGAGAAAGCTAAGAGGAGATTTGATAGAGGTGTTTAAAATCATGAATGATTTAGATAGTGTAAATAAAGAGAAACTGTTTCCAATGGCTGAAAGGTCGATAATGAGAGACACAGATTTAAGGTGATTGACAAAAGAACCAGAGGCGACTTGAGGAAAAACTTTTTTATGCAACGAGTGGTTAGGATTTGGAGTGCACTACCTGAATAGGGTGGTGGATGCAGATTCAATAGTAGACTTCAAAGGGGAATTCGATAAATATTTGAAGGAGAAAAAATTGCAGAGGTATGGGGAAAGAGCGGGGGAGTGGGACTAACTGGATTGCTCTTCGAAAGAGCCGGCACTGACTTACTGGGATGAATGGCCTCCTTCTGTGCTGAACTATTCTATGATTCTACAATGTATTCGGGATAGTTTTCTGGAACAGTATGTTTTAGAACCAACAAGAGATTTGGTGATGCATAATGAACCAGAATTAGTTAACAATCTGACGGTAAGGGAACATCTTGCAAATAGTGACCATAATATGATTGAATTTGATGTTAGGCGGGAAACTCGAGCGGCAGAGTGGGGCTATAAAAGGCCCCAGAGACCAGGTAAGGCCTCAGAGCGTCGGCGGGAAACTCGAGCGGCAGCGGGGCTATAAAAGGCCCCAGAGACCCAGGTAAGGCCTCAGAGAGCGTCAGCGGGAAACTCGAGCGGCAGAGTGGGGCTATAAAAGGCCCCAGAGACCCAGGTAAGGCCTCAGAGCGTCGGCGGGAAACCCGAGTGGCAGAGCGGGGCTATAAAAGGCCCCAGAGACCCAGGTAAGGCCTCAGAGCGTCGGCGGGAAACCCGAGTGGCAGAGCGGGGCTATAAAAGGCCCCAGAGACCCAGGTAAGGCCTCAGAGCATCAGCGGGAAACTCGAGCGGCAGCGGGGCTATAAAAGGCCCCAGAGACCCAGGTAAGGCCTCAGAGAGCGTCAGCGGGAAACTCGAGCGGCAGCGGGGCTATAAAAGGCCCCAGAGACCCAGGTAAAGCCTCAGAGCGTCGGCGGGAAACTCGAGCGGCAGCGGGGCTATAAAAGGCCCCAGAGACCCAGGTAAGGCCTCAGAGCGTCGGCGGGAAACTCGAGCGGCAGCGGGGCTATAAAAGGCCCCAGAGACCCAGGTAAGGCCTCAGAGCGTCGGCGGGAAACCCGAGTGGCAGCGGGGCTATAAAAGGCCCCAGAGACCCAGGTAAGGCCTCAGAGCATCGGCGGGAAACTCGAGCGGCAGCGGGGCTATAAAAGGCCCCAGAGACCCAGGTAAGGCCTCAGAGCGTCGGCGGGAAACCCGAGTGGCAGCGGGGCTATAAAAGGCCCCAGAGACCCAGGTAAGGCCTCAGAGAGCGTCAGCGGGAAACTCGAGCGGCAGCGGGGCTATAAAAGGCCCCAGAGACCCAGGTAAGGCCTCAGAGAGCGTCAGCGGGAAACTCGAGCGGCAGCGGGGCTATAAAAGGCCCCAGAGACCCAGGTAAGGCCTCAGAGAGCGTCAGCGGGAAACTCGAGCGGCAGCGGGGCTATAAAAGGCCCCAGAGACCCAGGTAAGGCCTCAGAGAGCGTCAGCGGGAAACTCGAGCGGCAGCGGGGCTATAAAAGGCCCCAGAGACCCAGGTAAGGCCTCAGAGAGCGTCAGCGGGAAACTCGAGCGGCAGCGGGGCTATAAAATGCCCCAGAGACCCAGGTAAGGCATCAGAGCGTTGGCGGGAAGCTCGAGCAGCAGAGTGGGGCTATAAAAGGCCCCAGAGACCCAGGTAAGGCCTCAGAGCATCGGCGGGAAACTCGAGCGGCAGAGCGGGGCTATAAAAGGCCCCAGAGACCCAGGTAAGGCCTCAGAGAGCGTCAGCGGGAAACTCGAGCGGCAGCGGGGCTATAAAAGGCCCCAGAGACCCAGGTAAGGCCTCAGAGAGCGTCAGCGGGAAACTCGAGCGGCAGCGGGGCTATAAAATGCCCCAGAGACCCAGGTAAAGCCTCAGAGCATCGGCGGGAAACTCGAGCGGCAGAGTGGGGCTATAAAAGGCCCCAGAGACCCAGGTAAGGCCTCAGAGCGTTGGCGGGAAACTCGAGCGGCAGAGTGGGGCTATAAAAGGCCCCAGAGATCCAGGTAAGGCGTACCAGACTCGGAACTCAAAGGGAAGGAGAGAGGTAAAAAGTATTCGAGGTGTGACATCACCAGAAAGCAGGTAAGTGATTGGTTGGTGAGTATTTCTCTCTTTTTAAAATTAAACTCGGTGTTTTATAGTTTGTTTGTAAACCAGAGCCCTTAAATATATAATTTAGCTGCAAGGTAACTTCAATTCTGCGGTTTATATTTTTCTAGGGTCTCTCTGGTGTAGCGGGGACTTCTGCCATACAAGCGCCCTAGAGTATATCTTTAATTGGTGGTATTGAATTAATTTAAATTAATTAAAGGGTAAGTCATGTCAGGACAGCCCAGCCCCGTGTTATGCACCACCTGCGCTATGTGGGAATTCAGGGACACTGCCGGTGTCCCTGACGACCATGTGTGCCGGAAATGTATCCAGCTGCAGCTTCTAGCAGACCACATTGAGGCGCTGGAGCTGCGGATGGATGAGTTTTGGAGCATTCGCGATGCTGAGAGGGTCGTGGATAACATGTTTAGTGAGTTGGTCACACCGCAGGTAAGGGCTGCACAGGCAGAAGGGAAATGGGTGACCATCAGGCAGAGCAGTAGAAGCAGGCAGGTAGTGCAGGGGAGATAGAGGAACAGATATGTAGGCAAATCTCAGAGAAATGTGCAAATAATAGGGTAATAATAGTGGGGGATTTCAACTTCCCCAATATTAACTGGGATAGTCAGAGTGTGAAAGGCTTAGAGGGTGCAGAATTCTTAAAGTGCATCCAGGAGAGCTTTTTGAGCCAGCATGTAGAAAGTCCTACAAGAGAGGGGGCGGTACTGGACCTAATTCTCGGGAATGTGGCCGGGCAAGAGGTAGAAGTGTTTGTAGGTGAGCACTTTGGTGACAGTGACCATAATTCGGTGAGATTTAAGGTAGCCATGGAAAAGGACAGAGATGGACCGGAAATAAAGGTTCTAAATTGGGGGAAGGCCGATTTTAATATGATAAGGCAGGATTTGGCCAAAGTGGACTGGGATCAGCTACTTGTAGGAAAATCCACATCGGAGCAATGGGAGTCTTTCAGAAAGGAAATTGAGAGAGTACAATGGCAACATGTTCCCGTAAAGGTCAAGGGTGGGACCAAGAAGCCCAGGGAACCTTGGATGTCAAGGGATATACGAGAATGGATTAGGAAAAAAAGGGGGGCTTTTGGCAGATACAAAGAACTAAAGACAGGAAGCCCTAGAGAAGTATAAAAAGTGCAGGGGGATATTTAAATTGAAATTAGGAGAGCAAGGAGGGGCCATGAAATAACACTGGTGAGCAAAATAAAGGAAAATCCTAATACGATAGCAAAATACTGCAGATGTTGGAAATTCGAAATAACAACAGAAAATGCTGGAAAAACTCAGCAGGTCAGGCAACATCCGTGGAGAGAAATTTGAGTTGACGTTTCGGGTCGAAACCTTTTGAAGAAGGGTTCGACCCAAAACGTCAACTCAAATTTCTCTCCACGGATGTTGCCTGACCTGCTGAGTTTTTCCAGCATTTTCTGTTGTTATTAAGAAAAATCCTAAGGTGTTTTATAAGTATATTAAGGGCAAGAGAATAACTAGGGAAAGAGTAGGGCCCATTAGGGACCAAAGTGGCAATCTGTGTGTGGAGCCAGAAGATGTAGGTGGGGTTTTAAATGAATATTTTGCATCTGTGTTCACTATGGAGAAGGACGATGTAGACATAGAAATCGGGCAGGGGGACTGTGATATACTTGAACAAATTAGCATTGAGAGGGAGGAGGTACTAGCGGTTTTAGCAGGCTTAAAAGTGGATAAATCCCCAGGCCTGGATGAAATGTATCCCAGGCTGCTGTGTGAGGCAAAGGAGGAGATTGCAGGGACTCTGACACAAATTTTCAAAACCTCTCTGGCCACTGGGGAGGTGCCAGAGGACTAGAGAACAGCTAACATAGTACCATTATTCAAGAAGGGTAGTAGGGATAAACCAGGGAATTACAGGCCAGTGAGCCTAACATCAGTGGTAGGGAAATTATTGGAAAAAATTCTGAGGGACAGAATTAGTCTCCACTTGGAGAGGCAAGGATTAATCAGGGATAGTCGGCATGGCTTTGGCAAGGGAAGATCATGTCTGACCAATTTGATTGAATTTTTCGAGGGGGTGACTAGGTGTGTGGATGAGGGTAGTGCAGTGGATGTGGTTTACATGGATTTCAGTAAGGCTTTCGATAAAGTCCCGCACAGGAGACTGGTCAAGAAGGTAAGAGCCCATGGGATCCAGGGTGCCTTGGCACATTGGATCCAAAACTGGCTTAGTGGCAGAAGGCAAAGGGTGATGGTCGAAGGTTGTTTTTGTGACTGGAAGCCTGTGTCCAGTGGGGTACCGCAGGGATCGGTGCTGGGTCCCTTGTTGTTTGTGGTCTACATTAATGATTTGGATGTGAATGTAAAGGGTATGATCAGTAAGTTCGCAGATGACATGAAAATTGGTGGGGTGGTAAATAGCGAGGAGGGTAGCCTCAGTCTGCAGGACGATATAGATGGGTTGGTCAGATGGGCGGAACAGTGGCAAATGGAATTTAACCCTGAAAAGTGTGAGGTGATGCATTTTGGAGGGACTAACAAGACAAGGGAATACACAATGAATGGTAAGGCCCTAGGAAAGACAGAGGATCAGAGGGACCTTGGTGTGCATGTACATAGATCCCTGAAGGCAGCAGAACAGGTGGATAAGGTGGTTAAAAAGGCATATGGGATACTTGCCTTCATTAGCCGAGGCATAGAATATAAGAGCAGGGAGGTTATGATGGAGCTGTACTAAATGCTGGTTAGGCCACAGCTGGAATACTGTGTGCAGTTCTGGTCGCCACACTATAGGAAGGATGTGATTGCTTTGGAGAGGATGCAGAGGAGATTCACCAGGATGTTACCTGGGCTGGAGCGCTTCAGCTATGAAGAAAGACTGGACAGGCTGGGATTGTTTTCCTTGGACCTGATTGAGGTGTACAAAATTATGAGGGGCATAGATAGGGTAGATAGGAACCTTTTCCCTTAGTAGAAGGGTCAAACAAGGGGGCATAGATTCAAGGTAAGGGGCAGGAGGTTTAGAGGGGATTTGAGGAAGACCTTTTTCACCCAGAGGGTGGTTGGAATCTGGAACTCACTGCCTGAAAGGGTGGTAGAGGCAGGAACCCTCACAACACTCAAGAAGCATTTGGATGAGCACTTGAAATGCCATAGCATACAAGGCTACAGACCAAATGCTGGAAAATGGGATTAGATTAGACAGGGCTTGATGGCCGGCGCGGACGCGATGGTCCGAAGGGCCTCTTTCTGTGCTGTATAACTCTATGACTCTATGACTCTATGAGAGAGTGAAGCGAGTGCCATAAACCAAGGCCTAGAAATTCAGTTGCGTTTGCGCCCAATTAGGGGCGAAAGAGTGGGTTGCGCCGGAAGTTGCGTCGCGCCCGAAATTAGGTGGGCCCTAACATCGGCATTAGCCGGTAGCGCTGCGCCGGCACCGATGACGTCATCGGTGTGCGCAGTGCCCCGGTACCGCCCGAAACCACGCCGATCCCCATCTTCAGTGGCGGCCGCCTCTTCCGTGGCGGGCGCTAACAACATCGGGAGACCGGGTCCTTACTGCAGCCTTAGCGGCGCAAGTTAAGGTGGAGGTGCGGGGCGGCCGCTTTTTCGGCGGCCGCCTGCCCGCACCTCCTTCCCCGGCCTCCTCCACCAGCATTGCCGGCTGGTTTCCATGGAGCTCGGCACTTCTCCGTTGTGCCGGGCTCTTTTGCCGGCACTTGCAATCGGGGCTCCGGCCGTTGCAGGCACCTCCCCCTTAAGAGAAGGGGGAGGCCTGCAGTACAGCACCCTGCCGCACCGCATCGGGTGGCGCAGCGGGACCGGGAGCGCTGAAATTCACTTTCAGCGCCCCAAGCGGGGCGGACACACCCTGTACCAGCGCCCGGTTCCACTTTGGGGCGCTGAAAGTGAATATGGGGCGGGCACAACTGGCTCCGCGGCGGGCGCAAAATTTTCGCCGCAAACGTGCTGGCTGGGCTATACCCAATTTCTAGGCCTTTGGTTCTAAATTTAAGTAAGGCAAGCGTCGAAGGAATTGAAATAAATTGACCACAGTAAACTGGGCTGAGCTGTTAATGGGTAAATCTGTATATCAATGACTTGGATGAACAAATAGAGAGTTGTATGTCCCAATTTGCAGATGACACTACTTTAGGAGAATTTAGTAAGTTATATACTGTAGATGGGAGCAGGATGTTGCAAAGGGACATGGACAGATTAATGAAAGAGCAAAACTGTGGCTGATGGATTTCAACGTGGGGAAGTCTGAGGTCATCCATTTTGGATCCAAAAAAGACAAATTGGAATATTTTCTTAATAGCAAGAGACTATGAACTGTGAAGGAGGAAAGGGATTTGGGTGCCCAGGTACATAAATCATTAAACGCTAGTGCACAGGTTCAAAAAGTAATTAAAAAGGCTAATATAATGTTGGCCTTTATCCCAAGGGAATTAGAACTCAAAACTGAGGAAGTGATGCTTCAATTGTATAGAGCCTTGGTCAGACCCCATCTGGAGCATTGCGTTCATTGGGCACCGCACCTCACAAAAGATATATTGGCCTTGGAGAGGGCACAGCGCAGATTGACCAGAATGATACCAGGGCTTAATGGATTAAGTTATGAGGACAGGTTGCATAAATGTGGCTTAAATTTGGAAGGTTGAGGGATGAATTAATTGAGGTGTCTAAAATGATAAAAGGATTCAATCAGGTATATACATAGAAGCTGTTTCCTCTGGTGGGGGAATCCAGAACAAGTGGGCACAAGTGGGTATTTTAATAAATGTTTCTGTAAAGTTTCCGTTACTGTGATGTCACGCATAAAACTATTTATTTTCACCAATTTCCGGTCATGGACAAATTTGTGTGCACCTTTGGAAGTGGCTTAGTGAGTTGGAATGAATTGTGAGACATAACGCTACCTCCAGCAACGGGGATCAGTGTGAAAGGAATGGCTTGGTCATTGTAGGGATGCTTTACAGTGTTGCTCCGGGGTGGTGAAAACCTGGTGCAGCATATGGGTGTAATGCGTGAAGTTAAATAAATCTGGCCATGATTAGGCCATCCCTGGCCTCCTGGGAAGCAATGTGCTCAGGTGCTGGTGGGATCTGGACCGCAGGTTCCTCCTGCTCCTCCTCCTCCTCTGAAGAGGCTGTGCGCTCAGAGCCATGCTCCTCATGCGGTGCTAATCCTCGCTGCTGCGCTGTGCAGGGTGCAGCAGACCACAACAATTCTGGAGACCCTGGCTGGTGTGTACTGAAGGGCTCCTCCAGATCTGTCAAGGCATCTGAAGCGCATTTTCAGTATCCCTATTGTTTGCTCTATGACACATCTGGTGGAAATGTGGCTTTCATTATACCTCTCCTCGGCCTCACTACTTGGCCTCTTCAAGGGTGTCATGAGCCACATATTCAGTGGATAGCCCTTGTCTCCAAGCAGCCAGCCGGTAAGTCTGTTTGGACGAGTGAAGAGCTGAGGGAGGGTGGACTGGCACAGGACGAAAGAGTCATGGCAGCTGCCAGGGAATTTGGCGCACACATGCATGATGATCTTACTATGGTTGCAGATGAGCTGCACATTGAGGGAGTGGAAGCTCTTGCAGTTGACAAAGACTCCTGGGTGATGATGGGGTCCCCTGATGGCCACATGGTGCAGTCGATGATGCCCTGCACCCATAGGAAGCCAGCCAGAGTAGCAAAGGCCAGCACCCACTCAGTAACACTGGCTTCATCAGTGGCAAAGTTGATATAATTTGCTGACTGGTCAAACAGGGCATCAGTGGCCTGTGTGATGCATCTGTGGGCAGCCGACTGCGAGATGCCACAAATGTTTGCTGCAAATCCCCGGAAGGAGCCCGAGGTGAAGAAGTTGAGGGTGCTGGTGACTTTGACAGCCACTGGGAAGGTGTGTCAACCCACTCCTTTGGGCTGCAGGTCTTGCTCCAGCAATCTACAAATGTCTGCGATGACCTGCGCGATAGTCTGAGCCTCCTTTGGCACTGCTGCTCCGTCATGTTGAGGAAGCTCATCCTCTGCCGGTATACCCTGTCTTGGGGGTATCGCCTCTGGCACGGTGCAGCCCTGCGCTGATGCCCTCTGTCCTGTGCAGCATCAGGTGGTTGAGGAGAAGGTTGGTGGTATTGTTGTTGCAGTTGCTGGCGTGCCTGGTGCTGCTGGTGTTGGGGCTCATCGTGGTTAGATTCTGAGGACCAAGGTGAGACTGTATAAAAGGCACCCATTCTGATGTAATAGATGGCAGGTCAAGTAGAGATGTCTGTCAATGGTGTGATGGTGGATCTCGACTTTGCTGGAAAAACTTGCAACCTCTAGAAAGCTAAATCTGTGCTGACAATGCACTCAGCAACAGCATCTGCTTTAGGAAAGTGACCAGCTGTCAGATGGGAGTTTTTATTGTACTTTTCATGCTGTGCACTAATGAGGAGGATCAATGGCCACTCAACATCCGCCTCAGGTTCACAGACGTGGTTCCGAGCTGTGTGATTCCTGTGCTCATCCAGGGAAATTTGAAAGGTCGGGTTAAAAAGACGCTTAAAGGTCTGATAAGTACCTCATAATGATCTCAATTACCTCGGCTGCCTCTGCTGTTCGGGTCGCTTCCACGCTGGCAAACACGCCCGAGGGAAAAGTGCAAGGGGTGGGATGATGGCAGGTACCCGACCCAGTCCAAGGTTTTTCAAATTTCCCTTCCAACCCACCTCCAATCACAACCGCACGGACCTCAGAAAATTCCAGCCACTGTTTTAGAAGCTTTAATCTACCCCTATCTGAAATGGTGGTGAGCAGGTGCATTGTTTACATACATGAGATGTTAATTTTCAAGACAAAAATACTTACGGGGAACACCCCTTTTATAACTAGTGCATTTAATATGTCGATTTATGTAACAAATTATTCAACCAGCTATAGTTGTTGTGAATCTAACAGAACCCAGTTTGGATTTTTTCAATTCTGAAGTGTAGCGCAGCTTTCATTAAAACATCATTCATTTGCAATATTTTGTTCAGAGTTAGTTTCATCAAGCGCGTGCGACATTGTTATCTGAGGAAATGAGCGGTTGTGGTAAAAGCCTACAACATCCTGGCTTTTTACCAGCAACAATGGCACTATCCAAGAGGGCTCAGGTCCAATCAGTTCATCATGATTGTTTTTCAATACTGCTAATTTTGAACAATTATTTATGAATTTCCAGCTGAAGATTATTCTATTCAAACTCTTCAAAAAGATATAGGCAAAGAAGGCAATTTATTTAAATACAGGAATATTTGGTTTCAAAGAAGAATTATCCTTTATCATAAAGTTCTATTATTCTCCTCTTTAATGCCGTATTTATATTTGTGTTTTACTACAGTTGAAGAAACAGCAACTGATCTGACTATGGTCACAGAAGAACAGAATGAAGTCATTGAAACTAATAAAGATACAGAGGACACAACGAGCTGCAATGACATCTCCACATCCAGTATGGAAAGCTGTTTTGAGGCAAACACTGGGTCAAAAGTCATGAATGAAAGTTGCCATGAGTCCTCACAGCAATCACCCACACAGGAACTAGATGACATGCAAGAAGTGCTAGGGGATGAAGACAAAGTGCTCAAGGTGCATTGTCATCACTCTGAAGAAGGTGAGGAAGTGAGCAGTTGAGATAAAAGCCTAGAACAGCTGAGCCTGTTACCAACAACAATGGCACTGTCCAAAAGGGCTAAGGTTCAATCAGTCCATTATGCTTTTTCTCAACAATGTTATTGTTGAACAAATATTTATGTATTTCCAGTTGAAAGTTATCCTTTTCAAACTCTTCAAAAACAATACAGGCAAAGAAGGCAATTTATTTAAATATAGGAATCATTTCAAAGAAGAATTGCACGCTAAAATAAAGGATTATTTGAATAGATTGTTCTTTCTGAATGGTTTTCTTATTCTGAAATGTGATTAATAAATCTATTGATCTCTATAATGAATTATTTATTTTTGTGTTTTACTACAGTTGAAGATACATCACCTGATTTGGCTGGAGTCGCAGAAGAACAGAATGAAGTCATTGAAACTAATAAGGATACAGGGGATGCAACAAACTGTAATGACATCTCCACATCCAGTATGGACAGCTGTTTTGAGGCAAACACTGGGTCAAAAGTCATGAATGAAAGTTGCCATGAGTCCTCACAGCAATCACCCACACAGGAACTAGATGACATGCAAGAAGTGCTAGGGGATGAAGACAAAGTGCTCAAGGTGCATTGTCATCACCCTGAAGAAGGTGAGGAAGTGAGCAGTTGAGATAAAAGCCTAGAACAGCTGAGCCTGTTGCCAACAACAATGGCACTGTCCAAAAGGGCTAAGGTTCAATCAGTCCATTATGCTTTTTCTCAACAATGTTATTTTTGAACAAATATTTATGTATTTCCAGTTGAAAGCTATCCTTTTCAAACTCTTCAAAAACAATGCAGGCAAAGAAGGCAATTTATTTAAATATAGGAATCATTTCAAAGAAGAATTGCACACTAAAATAAAGGATTATTTGAATAGATTGTTCTTTCTGAATGGTTTTCTTATTCTGAAATGTGATTAATAAATCTATTGATCTCTATAATGAATTATTTATTTTTGTGTTTTACTACAGTTGAAGATACATCACCTGATTTGGCTGGAGTCGCAGAAGAACAGAATGAAGTCATTGAAACGAATAAGGATACAGGGGACGCAACAAACTGCAATGACATCTCCACATCCAGTATGGACAGCTGTTTTGAGGCAAACACTGGGTCAAAAGTCATGAACGAAAGTTGCCATGAGTCCTCACAGCAATCACCCACACAGGAACTAGATGACATGCAAGAAGTGCTAGGGGATGAAGACAAAGTGCTCAAGGTGCATTGTCATCACTCTGAAGAAGGTGAGAAAGTGAGCAGTTGAGATAAAAGCCTAGAACAGCTGAGCCTGTTACCAACAACAATGGCACTGTCCAAAAGGGCTAAGGTTCAATCAGTCCATTATGCTTTTTCTCAACAATGTTATTTTTGAACAAATATCTATGTATTTCCAGTTGAAAGTTATCCTTTTCAAACTCTTCAAAAACAATACAGGCAAAGAAGGCAATTTATTTAAATATAGGAATCATTTCAAAGAAGAATTGCACACTAAAATAAAGGATTATTTGAATAGATTGTTCTTTCTGAATGGTTTTCTTATTCTGAAACGTGATTAATAAATCTATTGATCTCCTCTATAATGAATTATTTATTTTTACTACAGTTGAAGATACATCACCTGATTTGGCTGGAGTCGCAGAAGAACAGAACAAAGTCATTGAAACTAATAAGGATACAGGGGACGCAACAAACTGCAATGACATTGTCACGTCTGGCACGGAGAGCTGTTCTGAGGTAAACACTGGGTCAGAAGTCATGAACAAAAGTCTCCAGGAGCCCCCACAGCGAGCAACCACTCTGGAACTAGATGATGTGCAAAGAATGCAAGGGGATGAAGACAAAATGCTGCATCAGCTGAAAATCAATAAACGAGCGAACAAAAATCAAAGCAGCTTTGATAAAACCACAGAACTGGATCAAAATAAAAATAATGACGAGAAACAGACATTGGAGGCAGAGCTACAGAAATGCATAGAAGACTTGAAAAAACTTAAAATACCTTCCACATTCTTAAAGAAGCAAAGGCACTGGCAAAATGAATTGCTAAAGAAATATGATGTGTAAATCTGTAAGAAATAAGGTGAATATCAGAACAGTTATAACACTTTATCCAATTTACTTGGCAACTTTCTCCTGGCAGAGTTGACAAATGAAAAGTTGGTAATATAAATATCAGTATTGTGGAATATTAACATCTATCAGAGTAGCTGGACACTACCTATATAAATATAATAAGTAGATTAGTAGATCTTCCATTAGTATCTATTATAGTTTGTTCACTTTCCCTCTGACCGAGACTACACTTTCCATTATATTCAAGTACATGCTGTCAACTACAGAACCTTGTGCTGTTTCTCACCGACAATCACTACTAATTAAGTGCATTAGCTCCAGCTCCACCATGCCATTTGCTGTAGTTGTCCAGTCTACTTGACAATCATCAAATAGTAGGAATTTGACATCTTATCACTAGAAGTTCAAGCTTTCTATTCTTTAGTCTTAAGCCAATAAGATAAGAATATGGAACTTGACTCCAAAAAATGTAAATAATACCAGGTAGCATGTATACTCAATTGTATGGATAATTTTATGAAATTGCTGGGTGCGCGATTTTGAAGCTTTTTGCTAATCAAGCCTGTGATACAGATCCGAATACAAGGTATAAGTGGAAACTCATTCATTCATAAGGGTGTAGACACAGCTTTGATTAATTGTGCAGAATCCATCAATGTTATTTTCTGTTTAAAATTAATAAATAACTGAAGTATAGTGGAGCTCAGAAGATCCTAGTTTAATTTCTAGTGAATAGGTTTCTCTGAACAGAAATGTTATTTTAGGTAGGGTGAAACTGCATTAACAGCAATAGAGTGGGGTATGGCGAAGGTTGATTTTAGGGAGAAATACAATCATACTGTTATTTTCTGAAATTTCTTTTTGTGATTTTTAAAAAATAAAGAATTACAGCTTTACTATAATAGAGTGCATCTTTAAATGTAACCATTTGAAAGTAACTTCCCCTTACAGGAAGAAATTAACTATTTGATGAGCACTGGCAGTAGGCTGAATATTCAAATTCTTTGACATCTTCAAAGCAATGTAAATCGTTTTGCTGGTTTACTGAAACCAATAGAGGTGACACACCTTAGTTGTTTAAATTCAGCTGCTAACCTAACACATCTTTGAGTGGAACTGGACGATCACAGAAGTGTGGGATTCTGATCATAAAATCCCTAGAACTGTTAAAGGTAAGAAGAGGCCACTTGGCTCATCAAAGGTCATCCCTCTAGTACCTTAATTCCCAGCCACAAAGCATCCAACTGCATTTGGAATATACCTAATGGAGAATTGTCCACTGGGTACAATTTGGATGAGCAAGGTTCTGCAGACCAAGAATGTGTAAAGTGTCCCCTGCAATAACAACTGCCACTTCCTTAGAATGTGCCATCTTCTTTCTCCCCTGCTCACAGATACCAATATAGCCTTTTTTCTAAATTCTTGTTAGACTGTTGGCTATTTTAACACAGGTGAATACAGTACAAATATTGTAGTCATTGGGAACCCAAATGGTCCCCAGCTGTTATATGTAAATTATTTTAAAATCTAGCTTGTCTTTTTTAGTGCTCCCAATGCATATATTTGTTCTGCTTTGATCCCTTTACAAACACTATGGCCCGGAGTTTGCGGTGGGTAATAACAGCGAACGAACAGCGTTCATTGTTATTACCCCTTTGAAACTGGCCGCAACTTCAGGATTTAGCACATGCGCATCCTAACACGGAAATCCTGAAGTTATGGTCGGTCATTCACTGCTATGACACTGGCTGCGCTGTGCCCCCCTCCCCCATAGCCAGCAATCAGTGTAATCATGGAAATCAGAAACTGAAGAAAACTTTGGCTTTTCTACTGTAATATCACTGTTAAATACACCCTTAAAAGTTAGACCCTTTTGGGTTAGGTGTAACTGGGGTTTTAACAGTGTATTGACTGCTAAACAAATGTTATGGCCCTGAAAAACTCATTTTAATTTTGTGGAGTGTCAAATCTATCCATTTTAATAACATTTAAAATTTTTAAGAAACTTAAAAAAAAAAATTTAATTAAAAAAAAATGTGTTCATCTTTTTCCCATGTGAGAGCCCCAATCTTTGTTTTGCTCTCTGTAACATTTTGCTTGTTGGCATCACAGCAGCTCGTGTTAGGGAATCCCCACTAACTTACACTGATCTCAACTGAATGTTGGAAAAGCCGAACTTCTCGCCACAGAGATCGCAAGATCTTTGTGGGAAACTTACTTCGGGGCCAGCAGCAAACACCTTTGCTTCGCCACTGACTGCAAATTATGTGCAACATAGGAAAATCAATTTAAATGTTAGAGATATGTTTTACAAATGTATATGTTAAAATGGTGAAGAGAGAAATTTCATATGACTCTGTTAATGAGTTCATCACTAATGTCACACAATGTGCTCAAGGAATAAGGATTTATAAATTTAATACATAACGCAAGCTACAAAAAATGTATGAAAAATTAATGAGAAATCTTTTAATTTATTTTATAACAGAGTAAGTGGTTGTATAAATTTGAACAAAACTTATAATAATCTGAGAGTAATCAATACACATTTTTCAAAGCATCAAAGCAAGTGAGAATAAAAAACAAATGTAAATACTTGGCTTAGAGAGGAATGGGAGTCTTTAAAATACTGAATAGTTCTGTACATGTACAACAACAACAACTTGCATTTATATAGCACTTTTAACAAAGTAAAACGTTCCAAGGTGCTTCACAGGAGTGTTATCAAACAAAATTTGACAACACATAAGGAGATACTAGGACAGGTGACCAAACGTTTGGTCAAAGAGGTAGGTTTTATGGAGCATCTTAAAAGAGGAGAGCGAGGTAGAGAGGCGGAGAGGTTTAGGGAGGGAATTCCAGAGTTAAGGCCGGGGCAGCTGAAGTTGGAGCGATTAAAATTGAGGATGCGCAAGAGGCCAGAATTGGAGGAGTGCAGAGATCTCAGAGAGTTGTAGGGCTGGAAGAGGTTACAGAGATAGGGAGGGGCAGGGCCATGGAGCAATTTGAAAACAAAGATGAGAATTTTTAAAAACTGAAATGTTAACTATACTGTCTCTTCACAGATGCTGCCTGACCTGTTGAGAGTTTCAAGCATTTTCTGTTTTTATTCAAGATTTTATTAAATACTAGCAGGGGGTGCCCGGCGTTGCCAGGGCAATTTTGGGGCGCGCGGTCTCCCTGCCCCTGTCTGTCCCCTCTGTCTCTCCCTCTCCCTCCCTCCCATCCCTCCCCCTCTGTTTGTCCCTCCCTCCCGTCTCCCTGCGTAGCGTGTCAGGCCTGGTGCCGTTGTGATACCGGCAGTGCGGGGCCTAGTGGTTGAGGGCTGGCCGGGATCTCGGGCGGAGACGGAGCTGAGCTGAGCTCCCCAGGGGATCACGCGGTTGACAGCTGGGAGCTGCAGCTCGCCCGCCCGTTGCGTGTCTCGGGCCTAGCGCTTGAGGCCCGGCCGGGCTCTCGGGGCGAGACGGACCCGAGCTGAGCTCCCCTGCGGATCGCGCGGTTGACGGTCAGCCGCTGCCGATGACCCGCCAGCTGTGTGGAAACTCACCTGCCGCTCCCAGAGTGGCAATGTGGGGGTTTGTTTGGCTGGTGCTGTCCCTGTGGGGATGAAAAAAATGGCGGTGAAGTTTAGGGAGAGTGGAGGATTAGGTCCCGCCCATGATGCACCGATTGGTCAACCATCAGGTCACTGAACTGTAGGATTGGTGAAGCAGCACGTCACTCAACGCTAATGAGAGGTAGGATTGGTCAACCGGTAATGAGTGGATTTTTGAGGATTTTTGAACGTTTTTTGTATACTGTCCGAACAATTTTTGTCTGACCAAAAAGTAAATATGCCTATGAGAGTCCTCTAATGATAAGCTTTCTTTTGATATAACATATGTGTAGGGACGCTCTATAACTTTTGATTGTATAGACGGACAGACAGACGGACAGACAGACGGAAAGAGAGACGAAAGCGAGACGGAAAGACGGACCGTTTTATATATATAGATACATCTGTTGCTGGTATTTTTAAGAACAAGGGGGATCTTAGCTACAAGGGCAGGTTGGAGAAGCTGGATTTGTTTTCATTAGAGCAAATGAGGTTGCAGGGTGATTTGATAGACGTGTACAAGATTATGACGGGTTTGGATAGGCTAGACGGGGAAAGGCTGTTCCAACTAATTGATGGTACAAGGACTAGGGGACACAGATTTAAGGTTTTGGGCAAGAGATGCAGGGGGGGTGTGAGGAAAAACTTTTTTACGTAGCGAGTGGTGAGGACCTGGAATTCGCTGCCTACAGAAGTGGTGGAAGCGGACACACTCAATGTTTTCAAGGGGAGACTGGATAGGCACTTGAGGGTAATAAACTTGCAGGACTACAGGGATAGAGCGGGGGAATGGGACTGATTGGATTGCTCTACAGAGAACCGGCATGGACTCGATGGGCCTAATGGCCTCC
The DNA here is from genome assembly GCF_052327205.1 of Somniosus microcephalus. NCBI lineage: Eukaryota > Metazoa > Chordata > Chondrichthyes > Squaliformes > Somniosidae > Somniosus > Somniosus microcephalus. The sequence continues at coordinate 390,138,748 of NC_140987.1, read as the reverse complement.
TTCTGTGCCGTTATGACTCTAAGTATATTTTTACTTGGAAACCTCACCCTTGAAGTTAATGAAAGGAAAAATTAGGCTGGGTGTATAACGGGTGACCAATCTGCTTTCACCCGTTTAATGTCCCTGTTGAAGTTGAAAATTCCAGCCAATATCAGTAACTTTAGAACAGACAGTAATATTATGAGTTTTATAATAAGCCTGGAGGGTATCTCTTCTATTATAAAAGCTTTATACAATTACTTACTTCAGTCCTAAATGAACAAAACCTTTGTAATAATAGTCTAGTGTCAGCATTATATTGAACAAATTGGTGTAAAACCAATTAATCAGAACTGAAATCAAGAAAGGCAGTTGATAGACACAACAGAGCAGATCATTAAAGATTCCTGCAACCTTTCCCAGAACAATGCTTCAGCATTCCAGCCATTTTCACATGGGTTAATATTCTGTACAGATAATTTACTGTAAATGAACACTGAGACAGGATGCAAGAACAGAGATGTTATGATTAATTGTAAAACGATTAAGAATAATTGGAGGATTTGACCCATACTACAAAGTTGCAGGTTCTGAAGAATAAATTAAAGCAACTCTGGGTACTTTTATCGTGTATAGTTATTGGAATCTATAATTAAGGCCAGAGTGACTGAGCACTTAGAGAAATTTAAGCTGATTAGATAAATCCAACGTGGATTTTTAAAGGGTAGGTAAGTCTAGTGAACTTAATTACATTTTTTGAGGCTGTAGCTAGTGAAAGAGGAGGTAGTGGAGATACTGGATGGAATAAAAATTGATAAAGAGGAGGTACTAGAACGGCTGGCTGTACTTAAAGTAGGTAAGTCACCAGGACCAAATGGGTTGCATCCTAGGATGCTGAGGGAAGTTAAGGTGGAAATCGTGGAAATATTGGCCATAATCTTCCAATCCTCCCTAGATACAGGAGTGGTGACAGAGGACTGGAGAATTGCAAATGTTACACCCTTGTTCAAAAAAGGGTGTAAGGATAAACCCAGCAACTACAGGCCAGTCAATTTAACCTCGGTAGTGGGGAAGCTTTTAGAAATGATAATCAGGGATAAAATTAACAATCACTTGGACAAGTATGGATTAATTAAGGAAAGCCAGCACGATTTGTTAAAGGCAAATCATGTTTAACTAACTTGATCGGGTTTTTTGATGAGGTAACAGAGGGTTGATGAGGGCAATGCGGTTGACGTGGTTTACATAGAGTTCCAAAAGGCGTTTGACAAAGTGCCACATAATAGGCATGCCAACAAAGTTGAATCCCATGGAATAAAAGGGACAGTGGCAGCATGGATACAAAATTGGCTAAGTGACAGGAAACAGAGAGTAGTGGTGAACGGTTGTTTTTCAGACTGGAGTGGTGTTCCCCAGGGGTCGGTACTAGGACCACTGCTTTTCTTGATATATAGAAACATAGAAGCATAGAAGATAGGAGCAGGAGTAGGCCATTCAGCCCCTCAAGCCTGTTCCACCATTTAATGTGATCATGGCTGATCATCCAAATTCAGTACCCTGTCCCTGCTTTCTTCCCATATCCCTTGATCCCTTTAGCCTTAAGAAATATATATTAATGACTGTGCTGTCTCTCTGTAGCAATTTATGTTCGTTTTCCAGTTAATTCAGGGGTTTGAGTAAGTTGGGTTGATTCCCATTGTGTGCTGCCACCTAGTGGCTATTTGGTACCTAGCAACTGCAGTAAAAGTGCAGTAAAGTGCAGTAAAGCACAGTAAGTGCAGTAAAGTAAACTACCGTATACTACAGACCTACTTGGCACATGCTCTGGAAAGTATATTGTTCCCACGCCTGAGTCTTGGATATTATTTGTCTGTAAGTACTTGAGAATGTTATAGATAAATAGTGTACACTGTATGTTGCAGAAAATGTTTAGTTTGTAACTTTTCTCTGTAAGCAAACTTACACAGCTAGCCGTGAAGTGCTCGCTCTCTGTCTAGCTGGTTAACTAGTAGCTGTCTTCCGAGTAACAGGGAACAAGCTATGAAGCGCCTCTGCTCACTCAGGAGAACACTGGAGAAAAGGCTAGAAATGAAGGGCCATTTCATAGAGTTCATGCAGAAGATGCTGGACAACGACCAAGCCAAGCCTGCTCCACCTCTGGAGGAAGGTAAAGAACACTGGTACCTGCCAACATTCGGTGTGTATCACCCACAAAAGCCAGACCAGTTACGAGTTGTGTTTGATTCAAGTGCTGAATGTAAAGGAGTGTCTCTGAACGATGTACTCCTCAGCGGCCCAGACTTGAACAATACCTTGTTGGGAGTTCTTCTGCGGTTCAGGAAAGAACCTGTAGCCCTGACAGCAGATGTGCAGCAAATGTTTTATTGCTTCGTCGTCCGAGAAGACCACGGGGACTATCTCCGCTACCTGTGGCATGAGGACAACGACATCAACAAGAATGTGGTGGAGTACAGGATGAAGGTCCACGTGTTTGGAAACAGCCCTTCACCTGCTGTGGCTATCTACTGCATGAGGCGAGCCGCTCAGAAAGGTGAGCAAGAATATGGCTCCGATGCGAAGCATTTTGTTGAGAGACAGTTCTATGTTGACGATGGTCTTACCTCGGTTACCACACCTGAAGAAGCAATAGATCTCCTGACAAGAACCAGAGCGATGTTGGCAGAGTCCAACCTGAGACTACACAAGGTAGCATCGAACAGTGGACAGGTGATGGAAGCCTTCCCTGCAGAGGACCGTGCCAATGATCTGAAGGATTTGCACCTTGGAGTGGATCCTCTCCCCCTTCAACGGAGCCTGGGGCTCTCCTGGAACCTGGAAACAGACAGCTTCACATTCCTGGTGTCCCGTGAAGAAAGGCCATTCACACGGAGAGGTGTCCTGTCCACAGTTAACAGTTTGTACGACCCTTTGGGGTTCGTAGCTCCCATAACAATGCAAGGAAAAGCATTAGTACGGGAACTCTCATCGGATCAGAGTGAGTGGGATGCTCCACTCCTCCCAGAAAAAGAAGCAAAATGGAACCTATGGAAGGAGTCCTTGAAGGCTCTCGAAGACCTGCACATAGAGAGGTGCTACATTCCAGGCTCGCTGTCTTCAACACAGAGAAGAGAGCTGTGCATCTTCTCAGACGCTTCCACAGTAGCAATAGGAGCTGTGGCCTACTTGAGAGCAGCTGACACCGATGGGAAATACCATGTGGGATTCGTTATGGGGAAGTTCAAGTTGGCCCCTCGGCCTGCCCACACCATTCCACGTCTCGAGCTTTGTGCAGCTGTGTTGGCTGTTCAACTGTACGAGTTGATCAGAGACGAGATTGACATCGATGTGGGCGCCGTCAAGTTCTTCACGGACAGCAAGATTGTACTTGGTTACATCCACAACTCCACAAGAAGGTTTTATGTGTATGTTTCCAACCGGGTGACTCGTATCAGACGATCCACTCACCCTGACCAGTGGTGCTATGTCTCCACAGGCCTGAACCCTGCAGACCATGCTACCAGGTCTATACCAGCAGCACACCTACAGCAAAGCAGTTGGTTCTCGGGCCCCTCTTTCCTGTTTAATGTCAACACAGAGGAGACTCCTGAGTCCAATCCCTTCACCCTTGTGGAGCCTGAAGCTGATACTGAGATTCGGCCTGAAGTTACGACCCTGGTCACCAAAGCCTCAGAATCTCAGTTGGGCTCACAACGCTTCGAGCGATTCTCAAGCTGGAGAACACTCTGCCGAACCACAGCCCGACTCATTCATGTAGCAGCATCCTTCAAGGGGAATTCGGACAACGTAGAACGCAAAGGATGGAAATGTTCTAAAGAAGTATCCAGCACAAGTGAGCTTTCACAAGCCAAAGGTGTGATCATTCGCTCTGTCCAGCATGATGTCTTCAAGGAGGAATTCAAATGTCTTGAAGAGGGACAGACATTCCCCAAGCAAAGTCCACATAAAAAGCTCAACCCAGTTACAGATGAAGATGGTTTGCTCCGGGTCGGAGGGCGCATATCATCCGCAGACTTGTCAAGAGAAGAAAAGCACCCTCTGATCATCCCGCGCACCCATCACATTGCCACACTACTCATGAGATACTATCATGAGCAAGTGGCTCACCAAGGACGACACATAACAGAAGGAGCTATCCGAGCAGCCGGATACTGGATAATCGGGAGCAAGCGTCTGGTTTCTTCCGTTATCCACAAGTGTGTTACCTGCCGCAAGCTACGAGGGAGGTTAGAGGACCAAAAGATGGCAGACTTGCCCGCTGACAGACTCACTCCAGAGCCTCCATTCACCAGCGTGGGCCTTGACGTCTTTGGGCCATGGACCATCATGATGCGTCGCACAAGAGGAGGTAGTGCAGGCAGCAAGCGCTGGGCAGTGCTCTTTACATGCATGTCTACCAGAGCTGTGCACATTGAGCTGATCGAATCCATGTCAACAGACAGCTTTATCAATGCCCTGAGGAGGTTTTTCTCAATCCGTGGTCCAGCCAAACTTCTCCGCTCTGACAGAGGGACTAACTTCGTGGGTGCCTGTAAGGAGTTGGACATCCACACGGATGATGCAGCGGTAGGAAGCTACCTCCAAAAGAAAGGATGCACGTGGGTGTTTAACCCCCCGCATTCATCCCACATGGGTGGTTCATGGGAGAGGCTCATCAGTGTTGCCAGGCATATTCTGGATGCTATGCTGCTTCGGACGGGACCTACTCATCTCACACACGATGTCTTAAGCACTCTCATGGCGATCATGAATGCAAGACCCCTGGTGCCGGTGTCCACCGACCCAGACATGCCTGCAGTCCTCACCCCAACGATGCTCCTGACTCAAAAGATGAGTGCTATTTCAGCCCCCTCTGGAAACTTTGACATGGCTGAGCTGCACGGGAAGCAGTGGAAGCAAGTCCAGTGTCTTGCAGACACTTTTTGGAAGAGATGGAGAGGAGAGTATTTGCCCACCCTACAGAGCCGTAGGAAATGGACAGAAGACAAGCCAAATGTCAAAGTGAGAGATGTTGTCTTGCTGAAAGACAGCCAAGCACACAGAAATGAATGGCCAGTGGGACTGGTTGTCAAAACTCTGCCGAGCAGGGACAAGAGGGTCCGCAAGGTGGAGGTGAAGATTGTCAAGGAGGGTACTGTCAAAGTGTTTCTGAGGCCAGTCTCAGAGATCGTAGTCCTCCTTTCTGAAGAAACCTAGAGAACGGATTCTGAGTATGTTTGCAGCTAAAGGACGTTTTCTTTAGGTTTATTTTGTATCTGTAGTGGTACAATGGAATTGTACCAAGCGGGGAGTGTGCTGTCTCTCTGTAGCAATTTATGTTCGTTTTCCAGTTAATTCAGGGGTTTGAGTAAGTTGGGTCGATTCCCATTGTGTGCTGCCACCTAGTGGCTATTTGGTACCTAGCAACTGCAGTAAAAGTGCAGTAAAGTGCAGTAAAGCACAGTAAGTGCAGTAAAGTAAACTACCATATACTACAGACCTACTTGGCACATGCTCTGGGAAGTATATTGTTCCCACGCCTGAGTCTTGGATATTATTTGTCTGTAAGTACTTGAGAATGTTATAGATAATTAGTGTACACTGTATGTTGCAGAAAATGTTTAGTTTGTAACTTTTCTCTGTAAGCAAACTTACACAGCTAGCCGTGAAGTGCTCGCTCTCTGTCTAGCTGGTTAACTAGTAGCTGTATTTTGATGCACTATGTACAGGGCTAATTTAAAGAGAATGCCTTCCAGTTTGCTAAATGTATATTCACAGTAAGCTGTGTTTCCACGTGTTTGGTAATTTACATGCCAAATGTACTGTGTTGCTCAGGCGTACCTAAATTTGTGTATGCATATCAGTTATGCGCTTGTATACTAATGTGTGCTTCCATTTCTGTGTTGTATTTCAGTTTTACAATAAGAATCTTTCAGTAAAGCTTTACAAGAAAAGTCAAGCCTTGTGATTTTTATGGGAAGATATCAAGTTGTTAGCTACCTGTCTAGCTCTGCATAGGAACGCGCTGCGAGGGCAGAAAAATGACTTCGACTTGAGTGTACAGGGCACAATTTTAAAATTTGCAGATGATACAAAACTTGGAAGTATAGTGAACAGTGAGGAGGATAGTGACAGTCTTCAAGAAGACATAGACAGGCTGGTGAAATGGGTGGACACGTGGCAGATGAAATTTAACGCAGAAAAGTGCGAAGTGATACATTTTGGTAGGAAGAATGAGGAGAGGCAATATAAACTAAAGGGTACAATCCTAAAGGGGGTGCATGAACAGAGAGACCTGGGGGTATATGTGCACAAATCATTGAAGGTGGCAGGGCAGGTTGAGAAAGCGGTTAAAAAAGCATACGGGATCCTGGGCTTCATAAATAGAGGCATAGAGTACAAAAGCAAGGAAGTTATGATGAACCTTTATAAAACACTGGTTTGATCTCGACTGGAGTATTGTGTCCAATTCTAGGCACTGTACTTTAGGAAGGATGTGAAGACCTTAGAGAGGGTTCAGAAAAGATTTACGAGAATGGTTCCAGGGATGAGGAACTTCAGTTACGTGCATAGATTAGAGAAGCTGGGGTTGTTCTCCTTGGAGCAGAGAAGGTTGAGAGGAGATCTGATAGGGGTGTTCAAAATCATGATGGGTCTAGACAGAGTAGATAGAGAGAAACTGTTCCCATTGGCAGAAGGGTCGAGAACCAGAGGACACAGATTTAAGGTGATTGGCAAAAGAACCAAAGGAGACATGAGGAAAAACTTTTTCATACAGCAAGTGGTTAGGATCTGGAATGTACTGCCTGAATCATGGCTTTCAAAAGGGAATTGGATAAGTACCTGAAGGAAAAAAAATTGCAGGGCTACGGGGAAAGGATGCGGGAGTGGGACTAGCTGAAGTGCTTTTGCAGAGAGTCGGCACGGGCTCGACGGGCCGAATGGTCTCCTTCTGTGCTGTAACCATTTTATGATTCTATGATTCTAGGTAGTAGACAGGGGAATGTCTATGGATGTAGCTTATATGGACTTTCAGAAGGCACTTGATAGGTTCCACATAAGAGACTGTTAACTGAAATTAAAGCTCCTGGAATTGAGGCAAATTATTGACCTGGTTAGGAGATTGAAGCCACAGAGTAGGGATAATGGGTACATCCTTGAATTGGAAGGAAGTGACTAGTGGTGTCCCACAAGGATCTGTGCTGGAGCCTGAACTATTCACTATATTAATGACTTAGGTAACACAATAGAGAGCCATATATCTAAGTTTGCTGATAACACAAAGATTGGTGGTATAGTAAGTAGTGTAGAAGGGAGGATAAAATTACAAAGAGACATTGATAGATTAAGTGGGTGTGGCAGATGGATTTCTACACCAGTAAGTGTGAGGTCATCCATTTTGGACCAACAAAGGACAGATCCAAGTATTTTTTAAATGGTGAAAAGCTAAGAACAGTTGTGGTCCAAAGAGATTTAGGGGTCCATGTATACAGATCTCTAAAATGTAGTGGTCAGGTACAAAACATAATCAAAAAGGCTAATGGAATTTTAGCCTTTATAACGAGAGAGCTAGAATATAAAGGGGAGGACATTTTGTTACAGCTATACAAAGCCCAGGTTAGATCACATCTGGAGTACATTGTACAGTTCTGGGCACCGCACCTTAGAAAGAATCATGGAATCATAGAATCATAGTAATTTACGACACAGTAGGAAGCCATTCGCCTATCGTGTCTGTGCCAGCTGAAAAAGAGCTATCCAGCCTAATTCAGGTTCCAGTTTAATGACTGGCTTTCTTTTTAAGATTGTTTTGCATTGTAGTGTATGTACCTTGAAGAAGGAACTATATTCTGCAGCCCCTGTATACTGCAGTACCAGTAGTGACCACCCCTGTATATAAGCCTGTGCAGTAACTTTGTATAGTAGTTCCAGTTTTGTCTCCACTCAGTAAACACCTGTTATAACCAACTTCTGCAGTCCGTGTCTCAATTACACACGGACATTACATTGGCGACGAACAGATCCGAACTTACCTACAGTTCTGCACCACCTCACGGGGATCCATCCCTGAAGCAAAGTTGTTAGAGGTCGAGGCCAGAAAGAAGAAGTCCAAAAAGAAAAAAAAACAAACAGAAGAAACGGGCGTCGACCGTGGGCAACCGCCCTCTGATTCATCGACTTCGAAGATTTGCAGGAGAGGCTGTCGAGAGCTGGGCTTGGTTCTCCAGTCTATGGTGTTCCAGCTAATCGGGCTGGTGGCAGGTAGTACACTGATCCTTCCTGGGCTGCGGCGGGCTGGAGCTCGATCGGGTGGCTTTTCAACGGGGCCGAGCAGCGTTGTCGGGAAGAGGAGAGAGAGAGAGAGGGTGGAGCACACAGGGCGCGGCCGATGCTACAAAGCCGGGCAGCGAACAGACCCGAGAAGAGGGAGGAAAGTGTCCCATAGGGTCTGCTCTGACGACGGGAACAGTAATTAAAATAAAAGAAATTAGAAGCGCAGAAAGCCGCGAGGAGCTGCAGTTTGCCACGGGGACCGCGGAGAGCGGCGTTGGCAGCAGTGCGGGGGGAAGTGCGCGAAGACCATAGGGCGTCGCCATCAAGGCATAAAAACGCCAGCAACAGCGCTGGCAGCAGCGGAAAAGACAGAAAGCGCGGGAGGTGCCATCTTAATCCAGCGGGGAAGAAGGCAAAGCGTGGGAGGCGCCATTTTGTTCAATCGGGGAAGAAGGCAAAGCGCGGGAGGCGCCATCTTAGATCTCCAAGATGCCGAAGACTGGCAATATCACTGCCTTCGATAATGCAATAGAAGACTGGACCACGTATGTGGAAAGAGTCGAAGTATATTGCAAGGCAAATGAAGTAGCCGATGAGAAAAAGGCATCAGTACTACTAAACTTAATGGGCGCAAGACCGTACGGCCTATTGCGGAACCTGATCACTCCAGTCAAACCGATGGAGAAGAGTTTTAACGAAATTGTTGATATCCTACAGGAACACCTAAATCCTACACCGCTGCTGATAGCAGAAAGATTTAAATTCCACAAGAGAAATCAGCATAAAGATGAGAGCAATGCTGATTACCTTACGGAACTACACAAGCTATCAAAGCACTGCCAGTTCGGAGCAGGACTGGCAGATACCCTACGGGCCAAATTTGTCTGTGGACTCCTGAGTGAAGGAACCCAGAAGAGGTTACTCTCAGAGAAAGAGCTGACGCTAGATAAGGCTTTCAGCGTGGCAGTATCGTACGAAGCAGCAGCAAGGGGAGCTGCGGAAATACAGCAAAAGCCACAGGAATACGGCACCCATGAAATGACACGGGGATTTGAAAAATTTTATCGCTGCGGCAGAACAACCCATGACCAGAAGGACTGCTGGTCCAAGGAAAAAACATGCAGGCAATGCGGAAAGATGGGACATATTGCACGAGTTTGCAGGTCCAGGAAGAAGACTAACGACAACAAAAAGACTACTAAGGAAAAGTACAGGAAAGTACAAAAGATGACGGACAGTAGTTCCGAAGACCAGAAGAGCGATAGTGAATCCGGGAACAAGAGACTAAGCTGTCTCAAACTACACAACGTAATCACAAAAGAGGATCACCGAACCATTTGGGTCACCCTCACGATAGCAGGGTCCCAAGTCAAAATGGAATTGGATACAGGATCAGCCCTGACAGTCATGAATCGACGAGACTATGAGCGGCTATTCTCACACATACCCTTGAAAGACACATCCATTGTCTTGAAGACATATACGGGGCAGAAAGTATACCCCAGAGGGAAAATAAGGGTGCCTGTTGAATACAACGGCAAGGAAATACAGAAATTGTATCTGTACATACTGCAAGATGGTGGACCACCGTTATTGGGACGTGAATGGATCAGAAAGATAAGTTTAGACTGGCACTCCATTCAGGCACTGACTGTGGCTGGTAAAAAGGATGACGACGTCACACCTGGACGATTGTCAAAAATCTTGGCTAACGCTAAAGAGGTATTTCAACAAGAACTGGGAACTCTTAAAGGCGTAACCGCCTCGATAAAAATAGAAGAGAATGCAATTCCCAAGTTTTTCAAAGCAAGACCGGTACCATATGCAATTCGCCCAGCCGTCGAGGCAGAGCTGGAGAATCTGGAGAATGCAGGCATGTTAACTAAGGTAGACTGCAGCACGTGGGCGACACCCATCGTTCCTGTCATGAAGAAAATGTTAAACAATAAGCCTGAGGGGCCAAGGAAGGTTCGCATCTGTGGGGACTTCAAGGTGACTGTGAACCCAATCCTTCACACAGTACAGTATCCTCTTCCGAGGATAGAAGATATTTTCGCCTCACTATCTGGAGGGAAACGCTTTACAAAAATTGACCTAGCGCAAGCATATTTACAGATGGAGGTTGAAGAATCCTCTAGGAAATATCTCACGATAAACACTCACAAAGGTTTTTACCAGTATAATCAACTGGTATTTGGAGTTGCATCAGCTCCGGCTATATGGCAAAGAGCGATGGAACAAGTCCTGCAAGGGATTCCGGGGACTCAGTGTTACTTGGACGACATCCTAGTGACAAGTGAAAATGACAGTGAACACCTTGCCATCCTAGAGCAGGTGCTCACTGGACTAAGAGAACATGGGCTACGAGCCAATCACCCCAAATGCGAGTTTTTTAAGAAACAGATATCGTATTGTGGCCACGTGATTGATGAAGAGGGGTTACATAAGTCCCCTGACAAAATTGAAGCGGTAGTTAAGGCTCCAGCGCCTGAAAATGTGTCGCAACTGAGGTAATTCCTCGGATTGGTGAATTACTACCATAAGTTTTTGCCGAATTTGTCCACAATTCTGCACCCACTGAACGCCCTGCTACAAACTGGAGTAGCATGGAAATGGAGCGATGAATGTAAGCGGGCCTTTCAGAAGTGTAAAGGCCTGATCACTTCAAGAGAAGTATTGGCTCACTAGAACCCATCACTACCGATAAGAATGGCGTGTGATGCGTCTCCCTACGGCGTTGGAGCGGTACTGTCACATAAATCCCTTGATGGTTCAGAGAGGCCGATAGCTTTTGCGTCACGCTCGTTAACTGCAGCCGAGCGTAACTACACCCAGATTGACAGAGAGGCCCTCAGCCTGGTGTGGGGGGTGAAGAAGTTCAATCACTACCTGCACGGACAGAAATTTACTCTACTAACTGATCATCAACCTCTTGTCTCCATTTTCAACCCCAAGAAGGGCGTCCCGATAATGACAGCACAACGGCTACAGAGGTGGTCCCTTTTCCTAGGGGCACACCAATATGACATCGAGTACAAAGGAACAAAAATGTGCGGGTTAGGTTGATTGGCTATGATAAATTGACCCTTAGTGTTTGGGGGATTAAATATGTGGGGTTACAGGGATCGGGTGCGATATGTGTCGGTGCAGGCTCGATGGGCCGAAATGGCCTCTATCTGCACTGTGGGGTTTCTGTGATTCTGTGATTCTGTGATAAACAGCATGGGAATGCTGATGGATTGTCGCGCCTACCGTTGCCGACGGTGGAAGAAGCACCTGCAGTGGATCCTGTGGAGATATTCCACTCGACCATAGTCGAATGTCTACCTGTGACGAATGCAAACATAGAAAAAGAAACACGAAATGACCCGACACTCTCCAGGGTCTATGATTTAACGGTGAAGGGATGGCCAGCACATGGCGAACCACTGTTGCCAGCATTCTCGCCGAGAAGAGAACAGCTGTCAGTGTGCCGAGGAACCTTGATGTGTGGATCCAGCGTAGTAATTCCACCCAAATTGAAGGATAGAGTGCTCAATGAGCTTCATGAGGGTCATCTGGGAGGGTAAAAATGAAGAACTTAGCCAGAGCGTTTGTGTGGTGGCCGGGAATCGATAGAGAAATCAAAGAGATGACCAAGAGCTGTACAGGATGCCAGAAGGTCCAAAACGCCCCACCACTAGCCCCTCTACATCCATGGGAGTGGCCCTCATCTCCATGGCAAAGGGTGCACATTGATTTTGCTGGTCCATTTATGGACTTGATGTTTTTAATTGCGGTGGATGCACATTCAAAGTGGCCAGAGGTAATAAAAATGTCCTCAACCACCACAGAAAAAACTATCACAGTCTTACGAACCATATTTGCCAGAAATGGGCTGCCTGAACAGATTTGCTCCGACAATGGACCACAGTTTGTGTCTGAAGAGTTCCGGAGGTTCTTAAAGAACAATGGTGTTAAGCATTACACATCCGCCCCATATCATCCAGCCACCAATGGATTGGCTGAGAGGTTCGTTCAAACATTCAAGAAGGCTATCAAGGCAATGTGTAATGAAGACATACCCCTACAACACAAGGTGGATAACTTCTTGTTTGCCTACCGGAATGCGACACATGCGGTTACCAACCAAACTCCAGCCATGATGTTCTTCAATCGAAGACTAAGATGCCGCTTGGATTTGGTTAAGCCAAACATCAGAAGAGATGTGGAGAACAGGCAGTTTCAGAATATGAATGAAAGGCCGACCAGGAGTTTCAAGCTAGGTCAACCAGTTTTGGCCCGAGACTACCGCACAGAGAAATGGCAGCCAGGAACGACCTGCACACGGCAAGGACCTCTAATGTATACCGTGGACGTTGGAGAGAGCATTGTAAGACGCCATGCTGACCAGATTCTAGAGTCACTGGAAAACGTCAAATCTACACCACGATCCTATACACCTGGTGATGAAACCAAAGTACCAATTGCATCTACCTCAGAATCAGTGATATTGGAAGCAGACGAACCAAACAACGACGTTGATCCCGAATCAATTTTGCCAGAAGAACCTGATACCCCAAAGAAGCGTTATCCAGACAGAATCAGGAAGCCTCCTCAAAGACTGAATTTATAATTGATTAACTTCAGCTAATGTATATAACAACTGTAATTGTAAATATGTTATTTAATTATTAATCGAATGTTATGTACTGTTTAGCTAAAAGGGGAGGAATTGTAGTGTATGTACCTTGAAGAAGGAACTATATTCTGCAGCCCCTGTATACTGCAGTACCAGTAGTGACCACCCCTGTATATAAGCCTGTGCAGTAACTTTGTATAGTAGTTCCAGTTTTGTCTCCATTCAGTAAACACCTGTTATAACCAACTTCTGCAGTCCGTGTCTCAATTACACATGGACCTTACATGCATCTGCAACAAAAGTGCAGCATCTAGTCTTTCATATCTATGCCTGCTGACATATCAGAGTAAATTTTACAAAGCCCCACAATGCCAGCAGAACCTTGCACACAACCAGCACATATTGGAAAATGTCTTCCTATTAAGCAGGAAAAAAAAATCACAGGAAGTGCACTCACAATTCTTTGATACACACTGGCTGAATGTGAGGCTCTGGCAGCAGCATTGTACCTCACAAAATTTACCCTAACATTAAATCTACAGCACATAAACAGGCCATTCTGCCCAACTGGCCTATGTCGGCATTCATGCTTACACCAGCCTCCTCCTACCCTACTTCATTTAACCCTATCAGCATATCCTTCTAGGACACCCAAGTTGGCATGTAAGTTGTGCACATGTCTGTCACTGTACATGCGCTCCTTCAACTTCTGGTATTGCAGGACTACTTTTCTGTTTGTATGACAAAATGACACATTAAGATCCTAATCCCAATTTGCAGAAAGGACTCCCTGGTGAAGGGTAGGTGACAAAGATACAACTCAAAAATGCTCAAATAGATCTTGGGTTGGGGAGGGGGGTGTCAGGGAATCTGCATCCTTTGGTAATGGTGGTTCTCTGCAATCTGCCTCAGGTGCAGGCAGATCTCCCTCTGGTTATTCCTCTGCCATACATCCTCATTCTCAGACTCCCTGAGGGCGCAAGGAAATCCCATCCTACCAGTGTAGGGTGTTTAAACTGAGAGTAGAACACCCTTCAATAGTAGAAAATGAATAAAGAAACAAATTAAAACATTACAAAAACACCAAAAGTTAGTGCAAACTGGTCCAAACAAATCATGGGCCAAACTATATGCAAAAAAAGCTCAAAAGAGTAACACTGTACATAACAACAACAACTTGTATTTATATAGTGCCTTTAACATAGTAAAACATCCCAAGGCGCTGCATAGGAGTATTTTAAGACAAAAAATTTGACACCGAGCCACATAAGGAGAAATTAGGGCAGGTGACCAAAAGCTTGGTGAAAGAGGTAGGTTTTAAGGAGCGTCTTAAAGGAGGAAAGGAGAATAAAGATGGCAAATAATGGTCTTTATTATTATTATATGCTTCTTAAATTTTTAATATTTACTTTTTTAAAGCCCAGGATACATAGAAAGATGAAGGACGTCCAAGTTGTGGTCAGGTACCTGGCACTTAGCAGCACTGGAAGTGGGACGTTGAGGGCTTTGCACTTACGTATGGGTACTCGCGTTTGAAAGTACAGTGCAATGGGGGTTCTTCAGTTCAGCAGCATAGGTGGTCCTGGAGTTTGTCAACAGTAGCATAGGAATTCTGGTGACTGGCAGACCTGGAGTTGGGTCACTGGAAGGGAAGAGTCCAGTGGTTTGGCAATATTTTTGGAGTCTGCGATTGGGTTTATTGGGAGGTTCTTGGGGTTTATCAGCATTGGGGGAAAAGGTAATGGATCTGGCTGCATGGGAAGGGGGATCCCGGCGTCTGGCAGGTTTGTATGTTTGCAAGAGACATCTCCAGAAACATTGAATTAAGCATTGTTTGATTGTTTCCTGAGAATAATATTGTTATTCTTAGAAAACAAACCCACAGATGCATAAATATTCAATGTTTTGTCTCTCAGCCACTCTGTAACAGCTAATGAACATATGACTCTAATTAACAAATTTATTTTTACTTGCAACCAACAAAATTCTGTCAGCAAAATTTGCATCTCTGTTGTGCCACGACTGGCAGGTGGTTGTAATAGTGTGACAAGTTTACATAGGCAATTTCCATTCTAAATACAAACATGGTAATTTATAATGAAAATATATAAAAACCAGGATAGAATGCATGACTTTAAAATGGAGACTGAATTAAGTCTGCACTTGCTGGTCTAATTGTTGCCCAGCTTCTAATCCTGCTTCACCTGAAGATTACAACTGGTTTTAACTCCTCGTCTGCATTGCCATGGGAGATTTACTTACACTTGGATAGCAGGAATATATTTTGACTTCTTTTCCCACTCCCACATTGTTACCTCTGGTGTCCCCCAAGGATCTATCCTTGGCCCCCCTCCTATTTCTCATCTACATGTTGCCCCTTGGCGACATCATCTGAAAACACAGTGTCAGTTTCCACATGTATGCTGACGAGACCCAGCTCTAACTCATTACCACTTCTCTCAACCCCTCCACAGGCTCTAAATTGTCTGATTGCTTGTCTGACATCCAGTTCTGGATGAGCAGAAATTTTCTCCAATTAAATATTAGGAAGACTGAAGCCATTGTTTTCAGTCCCCGCCACAAACTCTGTTCCCTAGCCACTGACTCCATCCCTCTCCCTAATATCTGTCTGAGGCTGAACCACACTGTTCGCAACCTTGGTCTCATATTTGACCCTGAAATGAGCTTCCGACCATATATCCGCAGCACAACTAAGACCGCCTATTTCCACCTCCGTAACATTGCCCATCTCTGCCCTTGCCTCAGCTCATCCGTTGCTGAAACCCTCATCCATGCCTTTGTTACCTCTAGATTTGACTATTCCAACACACTCCTGGCTGGCCTCCCACATTCTACCCTACGTAAATGTGAGTTCATCCAAAACTCAGCTGCCCGTGTCCTAACTCGCACCAAGTCCTAACTCGCACTAAGTCCTGTTTACCCATCACCCCTGTGCTCGCTGACCTACATTGGCTCCCGGTTAAGCAATGCCTCAATTTCAAAATTCTCATCCTTGTTTTCAAATCCCTCTATGGGCTCGCCCCTCCCTATCTCTGTAATCTCCTTCAGCCCCACAACTCACCGAGATATCTGCACTCCTCTAATCCTGCCCTCTTGAGCATACCTGATTGTTATATCCGTGTATCTTAATGTTGTGTCCTTCAATAATCAGACTGCAGGGAATGATTCAACAGGTGTTTACTGAATGAGGGTTACTCTAGAACAAACTATACAGATCACTACTCAGGGTTTATATACAGGTGTGGTCACTGCCGGTACTACAGTGTACAGGAGCTGTAAAAAGTAGTTCTCTCCCTTAAGGTATATATACATTACATACATTACAATTCCTCCCCTTTTAGATTAACAGTCCCATAATACTCATTTAACAATTAACATTTTTAATATACAATGTTATATGAAAATAGTCCATTCATATATTCAGTCTCTGGGGAGGCTTCCTGATTCTTTCTGGATAACACCTTTCCCGAGTGTCTCGCTCTTGGTGCGGAGGCGATTCTAGCACCCTGTCGTCAGTTGATTCATCAGCTTCCAATGCTATTGTTTCTGAGGTAGATGCGACCTGTACGTCGGGTTCCTCACCAGGTACGTATGGCCGAGACATGGGGTTGACTCGTTCCTGTGACTCTAGGATCTGGTCAGCTTGGCATCTCACAATGTTCTCCCCAACATCCACTGTGTACATTAATGGCCCCTGCCGTGTGCATATCGTTCCTGGTTGCCATTTCTCTGTTCGGTAGTCACGGGCCAAGACTGGTTGCCCTACATTGAAGCTCCTTGTCGGCTTCTCATTGATGTGCTGGAATTGCTTACTCTCAACATCTCTTCGTACATTTGGTCTGAGCAAATCCAGACGAGATCTCAACCTTCGGTTAAAGAACATCATGGCCGGGGCCTGGTTGGTGACTGCATGTGTCGCATTTCTGTAGGCTAACAGGAAATTGTCCAC
Source organism: Somniosus microcephalus (assembly GCF_052327205.1). NCBI lineage: Eukaryota > Metazoa > Chordata > Chondrichthyes > Squaliformes > Somniosidae > Somniosus > Somniosus microcephalus. Next base: position 390,121,907 of record NC_140987.1, on the reverse strand, counting down.
CTTATGCTGCAGTGGAATGTCATCATCGCACATGGCCTTTACTGCTTTTTTAAAGGTTTGTACGAACCTCTCAGCCAATCCATTTGTGGCTGGATGATACGGGGTGGATGTGTAATGCCTTACCCCATTCCTTTTCATAAATCTTCGAAACTCTTTGGACACAAACTGTGGTCCGTTATCAGAGCAAATCTGCTCTGGCAAGCCGTTCCTGGCAAAAATGGTCCGCAGGACTGCAATAGTTTTCTCCGTGGTGGTGGAGGGCATTTTGATCACCTCAGGCCATTTTGAGTGCGCGTCCATGGCTATTAAAAACATTGGGCTAGATTTTCAGTATAGACAGTTTTGGGGTGCTAACCTTAGCGCCCGCCCGAAGTTAGCGCCCGCCCCAAAGTAGCGCCCCGTTGCCGGAAATTCAGTGGCTTCACCCTAAGAGGTTGGTGGAGCGCTAAAAGAGGCGTTCCACTACTATCTTTAGGCGCTAAGCCGGCGGTGCAGAGCGCAGCGCCCGAGCTCGGGCGCAGCGCACGGCAGACACTCTGGTGCCAGTGAGCTCTTAAAGGGGAAGGGTGCATGTGTTTTTTTCGGAGGAGGTGGTGGTGGTGGTGGTGGTGGTGGTGGTGGTGGTGGCGGTGGCGGTGGCCGGAAACATAAATACACCGTTCACAACAACACACTGGATCCTTCCACACAACACATGCAGACTGCCGTTTATAGTGCAGGAGGAGTGCCCTTTAATTTGCGCTCCCCAGGGTGTGTTGCGTTCCATTTTACAAACGCTCTGGATGCCAGCCGCACAATGGGGCGGTCCGACTGAAGTTTGGATTCGGGGCGGCCAAAGGGCGTTGCACGAGGATGTGACGTCATTTTCTGCGCGCGCATCCGGGCGGTCGCTAAACTTTGCGCCGGCGCTAACGGGCAACTTAATTTGGGGCGGGGCGCAAACTGCGCTGCGCCCGGGCGCTACACGAATAGCGCCCGAAAATCACTTCTCTTAAGGCGCTAACTGCTGGCGCAAGCAACTGAAAATCTAGCCCCCAGAGTCCATTCTGGACCAGCAAAATCAATATGCACCCATTGCCATGGAGATGAGGGCCACTCCCATGGGTGTAGAGGGGCATGTGGTGGTGCATTTTGGACCTTCTGGCATCCTGAGCAGCTCTTTGTCAGGTCCTCGATTTGCTGATCGATCCCCGGCCACCACACATAAGCCCTAGCAAGGCTTTTCATTTTCACCCCTCCCAGATGACCTTCGTGAAGCTCATTGAGCACTCTCTCCCTTAACTTGGGTGGAATTTCCACTCGGGATCCACACATCACTGTCCCCTGGCATACTGACAGCTGTTCTCTTCTGGATGAGAATGCTGGCAACAGTGAGTCGCCATGTGCTGGCCATCCCTTCACCGTCAAATCATATACCCGAGACAGTGTTGAGTCATTTCGGGTCTCCTTCTCTATACCAGCGTTAGTTACTGGCAAGCATTCAATTATATTCGAATGAAATATTTCGACAGGATCCACTGCTGGTGCTTCCTCCGCAGTAGGCAGTGGCAGGCGTGATAGCCCATCAGCGTTTCCATGCTGTTTCGTGCCCTTATACTCGATTTCATATTGGTGCGCCCCTAGAACAAGGGACCATCTTTGTAGCCGTTGCGCAGTCATCACTGGAACGCCCTTCTTTGGATTAAAGATGGAGACAAGTGGTTGGTGGTCAGTCAGCAAGGTGAACTTCTGCCCGTGCAGATAGTGATTGAACTTTTTCACTCCCCACACTAGGCTGAGGGCCTCCCTGTCAATCTGGGCGTAGTTAAGCTCGGCTGAGGTTAGTGACCGAGACGCAAAGGCTACTGGCTTCTCCGAGCCGTCCGGGAATTTGTGCGACAGCACCGCTCCAATGCCATAGGGTGATGCATCACACGCCAACCGAATTGGTAGTGCTGGGTTGAAATGAGCCAACACCTCTTTTGATGTGATCAATGCTTTGCTCTTCTGGAAAGCTCGTTTACATTCGTCACTCCACTTCCATGGTACCCCCGTTTGCAGTAGGGTGTTCAGTGGGTGTAGTATGGTAGACAAATTCGGCAAGAACTTATGGTAGGAGTTCACCAGCCCGAGGAACGACCTCAGTTGTGACACATTTTCCGGTGCTGGAGCCTTGACTACTGCCTCAATCTTTTCAGGGGACTTATGTAACCCCTCTTTATCAATAACGTGGCCGCAATACGAGATCTGCTTCTGGAAAAACTCGCATTTGTGGCGATTAGCTCGGAGCCCATATGCCTTCAATCTAGTGAGCACCTGCTCCAGGTTGGCGAGGTGATCACTGTCATTTTCGCCCGTGACCAGGATGTCGTCCAAATAACACTGGGTCCCTGGAATCCCTTGCAGGACTTGTTCCATTGCCCTTTGCCAAATAGCCAGAGCTGATGCTACCCCGAACACCAGCCAGTTGTATTGGTAGAGACCTTTATGAGTGTTGATCGTGAGGTACTGTTTCGAGGCTACTTCTACCTCCATTTGCAGGGACGCCTGGGCCAGATCAATCTTAGTGAAGCGTTTCCCTCCAGATAGCGAGGCGAAAATATCTTCATTCCGCGGAAGCGGATAGTGTACAGTGTGAAGGACTGGGTTCACTGTCACCTTAAAGTCCCCACAGATGCGAACCTTCTTTGGTTCCCCAGCCGTATTACTCAATGACCTCTTCATTACAGGATTGATGGGTGTAGCCCACTCACTCCAGTCCACTTTGGACATTACTCCTGAACGTTCCAAACCTTCCAGCTCTGCTTCGACGGCTGGGCGGATCGTATAAGGTACCGGTCTGGCCTTAAAAACTTTGGGCTTGCATTTTCCTCTATTTTGATCGTCGCTGTTATGCCTTTTAGTGTTCTGAGTCCCTGCTGGAACACTTCTTGTGCGTCAGTTAGCATTTTTGACAGTCGTCCAGGTGTGACGTCGTCATCCTTTTTGGCATCTACAGTCAGTGCTTGTATGGAATGCCAATCTAGCTGTATCTTCCGGATCCATTCACGTCCTAGTAGTGGTGGTCCTCCATCTGGCAATACATATAGGTCCATTTTTGGTGTTTCCTTGCCGTTATATATAACGTTCACCCTTATTTTTCCTTTGGGGTAGACTTTTTGCCCCGTGTACATCTTCAAGACAATCTTTGTATCTCTCAAGGGTATATGTGAGAATAGTCACTTGTAGTCCCTTCGGTTTATGACTGTTAGGGATGATCCTGTATCCAATTCCATTTTCACTTGGACTCCTGCTATCTTGAGCGTGATCCAGATAGTTTGGTGATCCTCCGTTTTGATCACATTATGTAGTTTCAGACAACCCAGCTCCTTGCTTCCGGAGTCTGTATCACTTTTCTGTTCGTCTGAACTACTCTCCGTCACGTTATGTACCTTTTTGTACTTCTCCTGTGGAGATTTCTTGCTGTTGGTTTCCTTTCCCGACCTGCAGACTCTTGCTATGTGTCTTACTTTTCCACACTGTCTGCACCCTTGGTCCTTGAACCAACAATCGTTATGGTCGTGTGTTTTTCTGCCGCAGCAATAACACTTCACTGCTCCATATGACATTTCATTTGTGCCATATTCTTGCGGTCTCCGTTGTATCTCTGCAGTGCCCCGTGCGGCTACTTCGTGTGATACTGCCATGCTGAAAGCCTTTTCCAGCGTAAGATCCTTTTCTGATAGAAGCCGTTTCTGGGTTCCTTCACTTTGAAGCCCACACACAAACTTGTCCCTTAAAGTATCTGCTAGTCCCGTTCCAAACTGGCAGTGTTTCGATAGCTTGCGCAGTTCCGTTAAATACTCAGCATTACTTTCATCTTTATACTGGTTCCTTTTGTGAAACTTAAATCTTTCTGCTATCAGCAGCAGTGTGGGGTTTAAATGGTCCTGTAGGATTGCCACTATGCTTTCAAAATCCTTTTCCACTGGCTTCTCTGGGGTGACTAGGTTTCGCAGTAAGCCATATGTTTTTGCACCCATGGAATTCAACAATACCAATGCTTTCCTGGCATCTGGCACTTCATTCGCCTTGCAGTACACTTCTATGCGTTCTACATATGTCGCCCAATCTTCGACTTCATTGTCGAACGCTGTGACACTGCCACTCTTCGGCATCACTGGGTGTGGTTAGACTGGCTTAAAATGGCATCTCCCGCGCTTTCCTTTCTTCCCCGCTGCGGCTTAAAATGGTGTCTCCCGCGCTGCTGCCAACGCCGCTCTCGGCGGTCCTCGTGGCAAATGGCGACACCCTGTGGGTTTCGTGCGGTGCTCCTGCGCTGCTGCCAATGCCGCTCTCTGTGGTCCTCGTGGCAATGGCAGTGCCTCGCATTTTCCTGCGCACTTCTCTCCCCCGTTGACGCTGCTCGGCCCTTGAACACCGGCTGCGTTCTGCTCTCTCTCGTCTCTCTCCTCATTGACGCCACTCGGTCCTGAACACCGGCTGCGCCCTGTGCGCTCTGCCCTCTCTCTCTCCCCCGTTGACCCTGCTTGGCCTTTTTCTGTGCCGCTCGGTCGGGCTCTAGCCGCCGCTGTCTGGGAAGGGTCTGCGCAGTACCTGTTGCCAGCCCGTTTCGCTGGACCACCGTGACTGGAAACCAAGCCTGGCTCTCGACAGCCTCCCCTGCAATGCTCAAATCTCCGCTGGATGACTGGGCGGTTGCCCGTGGTCGACGCCCGTGCTTCTTGACTCGACCTCCTTCCACTGTTCTCCAGGAGCGAATCCCTGGGAGGTGATGCAGAGTTGCAAGTAGGTTCGAATCTGCGTCGTCGCCAATGTTATATCCGTGTATCTTAATGTTGTGTCCTTCAATAATCAGACTGCAGGGAACGATTCAACAGGTGTTTACTAAATGAGGGTTACTCTAGAAGTAAGTGTACAGATCACTACTCAGGGTTTATATACAGGTGTGGTCACTGCCGGTACTACAGTATACAGGAGCTGTAAAAAGTAGTTCTCTCCCTTAAGGTATTTATACATTACATACATTACACTGATTATAATCGATCAACCATTGGTGGCCGTGCCTTCTGTTGCCTAGGCCCTAAGCTCTGGAATTCCCTGCCTAAACCTCTCCACCTCACTACCTCTCTTTCCTCCTTTAAGACGCTCCTTAAAACCTACCTCTTTGACCAAGCTTTTGGTCACCTGCCCTAATTTCTCCTTATGTGGCTCGGTGTCAATTTTTTTGTCTTTTAATACTCCTGTGAGGTGCCTTGGGACGTTTTACTACATTAAAGGTGCTATATAAATACAATTGTTGTTGTTGTTGTTGACTAGCCTTGGTCAAGGGATCATAGAATCATATAAGTTAGGAGCAGGAGTCGGCCATTCGGCCCCTCGAGCCTGCTCCGCCATTCAACGCGATCATGGCTGATCATCCAAATTCAGTACCCGGTCCCTGCTTTCTCCCCATACCCCTTGATCCCTTTAGCTTTAAGAAATATATCCAACTCCTTCTTGAATATATTTAATGACCTGGCCTCCACCGCCTTCTGTGGTAGAGAGTTCCACAGGTTCACCACTCTCTGGGTGAAGAAATTCCTCCTAATTTTTGTCCTAAATGGCCTACCCTTTATCCTTAGACTGTGTCCCCTGGTTCTGGACTCCCCGACCATCGGGAACATCCTTCCAGCATCTAGTCTGTCCAGTCCTGTCAGAATTTTATAAGTTTCAATGAGATCACCTCTCATTCTTCTAAACTCCAGCGAGTACAAGTCCAATCAACCCAATCTCTCCTCATACGTCATTCCTGCCATCCCAGGTATCAGCCTGGTGAATCTTTGCTGAACTCCTTCCATGGCAAGTACATCCTTCCTTAGATAAGGCGACCAAAACTTCACACAATACTCAAGATGTGGTCTCACCAAGGCCCTGTACAACTGCAGCAAGACATCCTTGTTCCTGTACTCAAACCCTCTCGCTATGAAGGCCAACATACCATTTGCCTTCTTAACCGCCTGCTGCACCTGCATGCTTACCTTCAGCGACTTGTGCACAAGGACACCCAGGTCTCTTTGCACTTCCCCTTCTCCCAATCTATTGCCATTTAGATAATAATCTGCTTTCCTGTTTTTGCCACCAAAGTGGATAACCTCACATTTATCCACGTTATATTGCATCTGCCATGTTTCTGCCCAATCACCCAACATGTCCAAATCATCCTGGAGTTTCTCGACATCCTCCTCACAGCACACACGCCCACCCAGCTTTGTGTCGTCTGCAAATTTGGAGATATTACATCTAGTTCCCTTGTCCAGATCATTTATATATATTGTGAATAGCTGGGGTCCAAGGACCGATCCCTGCGGTACCCCACTAGTCACTGCCCGCCATTCGGAAAAAGACCCATTTATTCCAACTCTTTGCTTTCTGTCTGCCAACCAGTTCTTTCTCCAAGTCAATACCTTGCCCCCAATCTCATGTGCCTTAACTTTACACACTAATCTCTTATGCGGGACCTTATCGAAGGCCTTCTGAAAGTCCAGATACACCACATCCACTGGTTCTCCCTTATCTATTTTACCAGTTACATCCTCAAAAAATTCCAGTAGATTAGTCAAGCATGATTTACCTTTTGTGAATCCATTTTGACTTTGTCCGATCCTGTCACTGTTTTCCAAGTGCTCTGCTATTACATCTTTTATAATGGACCCTAGCATTTTTCCCACTACCGATGTCAGGCTTACCGGTCTGTAATTCCCCGTTTTCACAAATGTCACCTCGCCAAACAAAACTCATTGCACATGTGGCTGAATGAGAACTTTTGAGACCACCCTAAGTATACTATGCTTTACAGTTTGCATAACCAGATTGATCAGTGAAAACAGCATTTGCATCGATCTAAATTACACAGAAAGCTGTATTGCCGCTGCAAAAACTACAAATAATGCAAAACAAAGTAAGTAGGATGACTTTAATTTCAAATCTCATAATCACAAAATGATCACTTTTGCCAAACATAGCTAGCTTCCACTGTTCAGCAGAGAAAACAAGCCTATTTTTATTACTATAAAGTACAGATGGTCCATGAACAATGGGCCCGCTTTCAGCTACTCATGAACTCCATGGCTGCTGGGAAGCAGTGGAGGTAGTGGGAGGGGCTATTGACATGTGATCTTAAATTTCTAGCAAATGCTGCAACCTAAAATTAATGGTTTGTAGCTTCAGCAAGTTTTAGTGAATTGAGGCTGAAACAGGTAAAGTTGTGCATTTTTTCTGCATAGTTTAACATCTTGCTCAAAATGTTCTGGCAGTCATCAATGAAAGGGAGAAATTGAAGCTGGAGAGAATGGGGTGTCTGTTTTAAAGGCATCCTTGACGCAGCCTGTTATCTATAATTGAAATAAAGCAAGAAGTCGAAATAGAAGTACTGCTCAGTTGAACCCTCAATACACCAGGCTACTCATTTTTCTTCAATGATCAGTAAACATAGAAACATAGAAGATAGGAGCAGGAGTAGGCCATTCGGCCCCTCGTGCCTGCTCCGCCATTTAATGAGATCATGGCTGATCATCCAAATTCAGTACCCTGTCCCTGCCTTCTCCCCATATCCCTTGATCCCCTTAGCCTTAAGAAATATATCTAACTCCTTCTTGAATATATTTAATGAATTGGCCTCAATTGCCTTCTGTGGTAGAGAATTCCAGAGGTTCACCACTCTCTGGGTGAAGAAACTCCTCCTCATCGCTGCCCTAAATGGCTTACCCCTTATCTTTAGACTGTGACCCCTGGTTCTGGACTCCCCCGCCATCGGGAACATCCTTCCTGCATCTAGTCTGTCTAGTCGTGTTAGAATTTTATAAGTTTCAATGAGATCCCCTCTCATTCTTCTAAACTCCAGCGAATATAAGCCCAATCGACCCAATCTCTCCTCATACGTCATTCCTGCCATCCCAGGTGTCAGTCTGGTGAATCTTCGCTGCAATCACTCCATGGCAAGAACATCCTTCCTCAGATAAGGCAACCAAAACTGCACACAATACTCAAGGTGTGGTCTCACCAAGGCCCTGTACAACTGCAACAAGACATCCTTGCTCCTGTACTCGAATCCTCTCGCTATGAAGGCCAACATACCATTTGCCTTCTTAAGCGCCTGCTGCACCTGCATGTTTACCTTCAGCACAAGGACACCCAGGTCTCGTTGCACTTCCCCTTCTCCCAATCTATTGTCATTCAGATAATAATCTGCCTTCCTGTTTTTGCCACCAAAGTGGATAACCTCGCATTTATCCACATTATACTGCATCTGCCATGCATCTGCCCAATCACCCAACCAGTCCAAACCATACTGGAGTTTCTCGGCATTCTCCTCACAGCACACACACCCACCCAGCTTTGTGTCGTCTGCAAACTTGGAGATATTGGGGTTGATTTTCAGTGTGCCGTGAGGCGGGCTTTTAGGCGTGCGGGGGGCAAAAATCCCGAATTCGGGTGTCCCGACACCATCCCGCCCAAAACCCGTCTCCACGTAAGTTTCAAAGGAGGCGGATACCCACCCCGCACTGGGACCCGCCGACCCAAGGCAGGAAGGGATTAGTGCCAATTAACTGCCTGTTAACAGGTAGTTGACAGGCAGTTTTTAGCTGAATCCCTATTTTGAAGGGTGTCGTGTGGGATTCCCGACGGCTCCAAACCATGCCAGGTTAGAGGAGGCGGGCCGTCGGGCTGAAGGACTTGGAGGGGTCGAGATGTCAGTGTTCAGGTGAGTGATAGGTGCATGAGTGCAAAGGTAAGTGTGTTTGGTGTGTCTAAAGTATGTAAAGAAGTTTAAATTACCTGTACTTACCTTTACAGCCTACCTTCCTCTAGGCTTCGGGAGTCCATCATTCAGCCGGCACAGAAAGCAGAATGGCCACGAGCTGTCAAAAGTGACAGTCTTCAGCTTTCAGTGCCGGCAAGATTTCTAACTGAGTCTGCGTAGAAGGACTCAGGTTAGAAGTAAGACTGTCAGTGTTTGACAGCTTCAAACAGCTGTGAAACACTGATATTTCATCTGTCAACACGTCTTGACAGATGAAATTTCAGTCTGTGACCTCACCTGTTGCCGTGTGGCCCTTAATTGGCCTGCTGAGCCCGCTGGGCAGGCTCAACAAGGTCAATCAAGGGAAAATTGCGTGGATTGGCTGCATCTCGATGGAGGCGGGACTAAAACCCGAAAGTTGTAGTCCCACCTCCTTCCCGACTTCTGAATGAAAATCCAGCCCATTACATCTAGTTCCCTTGTCTAAATCATGAATATATATTGTGAATAGCTGGGGTCCTAGCACCGATCCCTGTGGTACCCCACTAGTCACTGCCTGCCACTCGGAGAAAGACCCGTTTATTCCAACACTTTGCTTCCTGTCTGCCAACCAGTTCTCTATCCAAGTCAGTACCTTACCCCCAATCTATGTGCTTTAACTTTACATGCTAATCTCTTATGCGGGACCTTATCGAAAGCCTTCTGAAAGTCCAAATACACCACATCCACTGCTTCTCCCTTATCTATTCTACCAGTTACATCCTCAAAAAATTCCAATAGATTAGTCAAGCACGATTTATCTTTTGTAAATCCATGTTGGCTTTGTCTGATCCTGTCACTGTTTTCCAAGTGCTCTGCTATTACATCTGTTATAATGGACTCTAGCATTTTCCCCACTACTGATGTCAGGCTTACCGGTCTATAATTCCCCATTTTCTCTCTACCACCTTTTTTGAATAGTGGGGTTACATATGCTACCCTCCAATCCATGGGTACTGTTCCAGAGTCTATCGAATTTTGGAAGATGGCCAACAATGCATCTACTATTTCGAGGGCCACTTCCTTAAGTACCCTTGGATGTAGGTTATCAGGCCCTGGGGATTTATCGGCCTTCAATCCCGTCAACTTCCCTAACACCATTTCCCTACAAACACTGATTTCATTCAGTTCCTCCCTCTCATTAGACCCTATGGGGGAAAAATTCAGTATCGCCCCGCTTGGGGCGCCATTATCGGCCGTGTGCAAAGTTTAGCGCCTGCCGCTAATTATCACCTCCGACAGCAAACTTGGCTTTTATCGCCCCTGGAGGTGATTGGAGCGCTAATTCAGGCACTTCACACCTGTCTTACGGCGCAAAGGCCGAGGAGCGAGGCGCTACCTCACAGCGCTGGTGAAGCAAGGAAGTGCATATCAAAATGAACCTGCAAAGTGCTGCTCAGTACCCAAAATTCCTTCACACAGCGTTGAATCACTCCCGAAGTCTCTCTCTTTCTCCCTCAGAATGCGTGGTGCACAAATGTCACCAACAAAAAAAGGCAGGAAGCTGTCGCCTTTAAATAGTGCTCCCCCAGTCTCTTTCTGACTGCAAAATGCTCCCCTCAACCTGTCATTGCTAGCGGCAGGCGGTAAGGCAGGGGGTGCCACTCAATATCCGGTCCGGGGCGCTACTGGGGCGTTGCGCACTCGACTGATGTCATGATCTGCCGGTGCAGGAGAACGCCCTGGTAGTGTTTAGCACCACCGCAAAATGTCTAGTTAATTTCGCGAGCGGCGCAATCATCGCCGCGCCCAGGCGCTAGTTGCTTTGTGCCCCATTAGCGCCCTCTTAAGGCGCTAACAGGAGGCGCAAACAACTGCATTTTTCCCCCTATGTTCCCTGACATCTCTGGGAGGTTATTTGTGTCCTCCTTTGTGAAGACAGAACCAAAGTATGTATTTAATTGGTCTGCCATTTCTTTGTTCCCCATTATAAATTCCCCTGATTCTGACTGCAAGGGACCTACACTTGACTTCACCAATCTTTTTCTCTTCACATATCTATAGATTTATATAGTATTATTGTTTTGTTTATTTCCTCTTGAATTTGATAGGTTATAACCTATTTTGGTTCAGTTGTGTAAAGAATGTAGCTTGAAGGGAGATCATGAATGTTTAAATATTAAATAAAACACATTGTTGAATTCAAATTATTAAAATATATGGGCTTACTAATCAGTTGTGATTCTTTAGACCTATCTTGTTCCTAATCTATGTTACTGATCTGGATATCAAAACTAAATGTATACTTGTCAGATTTGATGACATCATAATAGGAAAAACAGTAGAGACAGAGGATGCAGCAAAAACATTAAAGATACTGTGCAATTGGTCAGAAAAATTATAATTTAAATAGAACACTGAAAATGTATAGTATTACACAAAGTTCACAAACTATGCATAGCAACTATAAAATGAGTAGGATTGGATTGGTAAGGGGAGACTTGTAAAAGCCTGGAGAGTAATGCTTGCCTCACTTTCAATGTCTGAACAATGTGGTGAGGCAAAAAATAAAGTAATGGACTGCTGGAATATATAGTCAGAGTAGTAGAATACAGATCTCCAAAGGTTATGTTGAGTTTACAATGTATTTGTCAGACCACACATGGAGAATTGTGCTCATATCTGGTAACTACGTCACAAAAACACATATACAAACATTAGAGAAGGAGCCGAGAAGAGCTACAAGACAGAGTTTATAAAGGGGGTGAGCAATGAGGAAAAATTATAGAAACTCCAGCTCTACAGTCTCAAAAGAAGGAAATTAAGAGGAGACCTCACTGAGGGACGCTTAGTGTTAAATGGTATAGGTAGAGTAATCCAGAAGCTTACTTCAAATTAATCCAGGAAAGTAGGATCAGGAATGCAAATTTTAATCAATGAGAAATAGTTTTAAATAGATATTGGGAAGAATTTCTCTATTCAAACAACAACAACTTCCATCTTCATAGTTCACAGGACAGAGAGGATGACCTGGAGCAGGAAATATTGAGGAGGACTAAAGGACTTATCAAAGAAATAGGATTTTAAGAAGCTTTTGAAGGAAGAGAGAGAGGTAACAAGGAGGAGTGGTTTTGAGAGAGAGGCAGTGGATCTTGGCAAGGGCAAGGATAATGGGTGTGCAAGGCCATTATTGGACTCTAAGTCAAAGAATAATACATTTTTGGAAGACAAAATCATTGGGAAGATTCAACTGAGGCTGGCAACTATTAGAGCACTAGAGGGGTGAGCTTTGATGGGCTGGAAGACCATTTCTTATCCTTGTCATTTTGTATTCCTGTTTGATTGACAGGAAGTTTATTGACTTTTGAAAATTTTCAACAAAACTTTTGCTGAAAAATCAGGAGATTCTCAAATGAACTAAATTAGCCTTGAAATTATGATTTTAACAAACTGTTTGTATGAATATGTAAATTTATCTGACACGGTCACTGTTGGCTGGAATGAGTGAAGTCACTCTCCCGAAACAGGAGAAAATCAATGGGATAACATTAAAGCTTCTTATTATAGGCTGTCTGAATGGAGGAGAGGGGCCAGTAACACATTTTTAACAAAGGTACTAACCTGTTTACTTTAAATCATTAAAATATTAAACAGAAAAATGCTATGCAAGATTCTAAGCCTATTAGGCCCAAATTCCTTTTCCGAAGGTGGAGGGGACGTAGTGGCACCACAAATGGGTGGGCAATTAGACAGAATTTAGGTCGTCGGGACCAGGTTCTACCACACCTCTGCCCCATTTTTTGTATGTTGCCAAATTCTGTGGAACGTGGGGAGGATCACATCTTGCACCCACTCCCCCCACCAATTCTCATTTTGGACATCACTGGAAGGGCTACGACTGGACAGATACCATTACCCGCCGAAAATCCCACCAGTTCAACCTCCAGTCCTCAATGCTAGCTATGTGAAGGATAGAGAAAAAGGCACTTTGTTTCAAAAAACGTAAAATGTTTTTACATTCCTTTAGGAGAAGTTATGGAAAAGGTTAATTAATCCATTATGGACTTTGGTCAATGTTTTATCAGTATAATATTTGTCTCAATTTTATTTGCCAAACTCTTTTGTGCATCTAATTTCCTTTGAACTGTGCAGAGCATCTGAAGTTGAGCTATCAAGTAAATAAAGATCACAGTTGGTTTAGCTTGTTATTCCTTTGGCCTGTGTTTAATATTCTGCCAATCCAAATCAAGTGGTATCATAGTGTGAGGCAATGGTAAATTCAGTGAGCAGATCATTGCAAGTAAGAGTAATTGTTAACCCTTGTGTCATGCAACTCTTTGAAAGGATTTAATATTGATAGAAATATCCAAAATTGTAACAGTGCCCAACAACTGAATTAGCAAACACAGTTGAAAGGGCATGATTGCAGAAGTCCTATGCTTAATAACTGGATTCACGGAGTTCCTGCACAGCCTCTGTATTTTATCCCCCAGCTATTTTCCTCCAGTGATGTCATCAGCACTCACTGTTTATATGAGTTTTAACAAAGGATCCTCAACCAAAAAGGTTAACACTTCCGATCTCTCCACAGATGCTGTCTGACCTGATGACTGTTTCCTGCATTTTCTGTTTTTTGTTTCCCACTGTTTGAAAATATTTGCACTAAAAAGACATAAACATGAAAAAGCAAATCTTAACACCTTTTAAAATTTATTTTCAACAGTCCCAGCAGCAAGACCCCTTCAGGCAAATGCTATGTTCCATGGGGAATTAATTAATGTTTGAGCAACTGTTCCTTTTAAATGAGTATTGACATTGACAGAATATCATTAACATAGATTGTACTGTATTCACCTTTCAGATGCTCATCGCTAGGTGTTATACTCTGCAACCACAATCACTTGTAGAAACCCAACTAATATGAGTCATATCTCAGTATCAGCTCCAACAAACAGATTGAAGTGTAAGACAGCCCTGAAATTTAACCCCAAAAGTCTAATGGTTATGAAATGCATAATAATTAGTGAATGCCTTCCACTGGATTTAGAACAAATTTGATCTGCATAAATGAAAATTCCCTCCCTATCCCTAGCAGCAAACAGGCAATATGGCTCATCTCCAACTTTCCACTTTAACTTTGGAAAACAAATTCTGATTCCAAGCCTCATTTTTGTCTTGGTTTTACTCAGACGTCAGGCGCACATTTAATTCATCTCGAGCACACAACATTCTTACAAGAGAAAAACTCAATAATGGCCTTAAAAATCCACATGTCGCGATCCCAGCCCTTACACTGGCATTGTGCTCATCAATGCCCTCCAGTACTGGCCTCACCATAATTTCTCGGGCCAGTGGGAGGGCATCTAATTGCATTGAGCCAGCATCTCCATCACCCCCTTGTCCCATGCAGCTGGAAAATATGATGCCTGCCTGCCAGTGAGAGGGTTGGCCCAGTCTTCCCTCAGACCAAATGTGTACCTCTTCAGCTGTTAAAGAAAGTTTGTCAGCCTATGCGTTCAGCTGGAGGTCAGAATGCCTCAATCCACTTGGCATACAAGCCTCAACTCCTACGCTGGGTTCCAACTGAGCTGAGGAAATAGGAATTTCAGGTGTCGGAATTCCCTGCCCCCAGCTCCACTCTTGGAGCTGCATCCTGACATTATGAAACATGCAGAAGGAACTGGAGGTTTGGACCATTACAAAATCTCAGGAATGGCAGTGACCCAGCACAATTGCGTCCCTGTTGTTTTCAGTGGTTTTCTGCCAGACTCCTGCTGCATTTATAGCGAGAGTGTGGTGAAATCCCCAAGGAAATTCAGAGCCAATGGGTGCAAATCTCTAGGGAGCTATAAAAGTTATTTCATTTGGCAGTAGTCATTAAGATTACAGTAAATTCCACAATTACTTGATTATTTAAAATAAAACAAATATGCATTTATTGAACTGTTCAAATACACGATTATTTTGATAATGACAACAGACTGCCATTATGCAGGGTATCCATAATTTGGCCTCATGGTTTTTCATGAAGTTAAAATTCTCCCCCCCTCTGATTATAATGTGAAGAATATTTAAACTTTGTCTATTTTTTTTTAACTTTACAGGTTTGAAGAATTATCACAGAGCTATATTAAATCCATTTGCTAGAATATTAACTGTTGGTGACACCCCTTTGCTCAGGACATTCTTCTCTATTTCTATATTAAAACTTGGGCTTTGTTCCTTCCTTCTTTATGGTGATAATTACTATTTCTTCCCTCTTTACACCTCGCAAAGCTCTATGTTTATTTTCCAGATTTCTTTAAAAAAAATTCTATTCACAGGCTATTTAATTATCTGTTTGTTTGTAATAAAGTTAACATCTAGTGTCAGCCTTAGCTCAGTGGCAGTACTCTTGCCTCACACAAAGTTGTGGGTTCACACACCAGGGACTTGAATACATAAATTAGGCTAAAGTTTGTGGGGATGTAAATGCTCCTGGTTTTTCGTAGTACTACAAGGGAAGGAAATAATCACATCCAAATGAGAAATAAGGAGATTAACAATAACAACTTGCATTTATATAGCGCCTTTAATGTAGTAAAATATCCCAAGGCGCTTCGCAGGAGCTTTATCAGACAAAATTTGACACCTCCTTATAGCAATTAAGGAGCTTTATTTATTGAATGCTACTGCCAATCTTCAGATGATGTCAGAGATTGAAAGTTATCTTCTACTGTAGCCCCAAGATATTCGCTAAATGGTAGCTTCCATTGAAATCATTCTATAGCCTAAAACAGGAGATATCTCATAAATTAAGCTCCACCAGCCAATCCACTACATGCTGAAAGTGAATACTTACAATTTGAGCGTTCTCCCAAACCTTCTGCCATGTTCACACTGAAAAAGCAATTTGCATAGCAGACCGAGTCTTCTATGATCTGAAGCATATGTTCTTATGCATGTCATGGGTGGTGTAGCATGTCCAACATTAACAATTATCCCCTAATTATGACACATTGTACACTGGAGCTCACATGAGATGTCAACCATGTTCTCCTAAATCCTTCCAAAAACAGAAAATGCCATGCCATCAAACTAATGTGACAGGATAAAATAGATTTATTTAGGTAGAATAATTCACAAAAGTAGTGAGATACAGCAAGTACAATGCAGGACAAAAATACAATACCTAAACACAATAAAAAATAAAATATCTCCACAAAGAGATGTATAACCTTTTTCAGACAGGTGCTTCTTGCAGATTCTTCTCAAAAAAGTGTTGTCTACAATCTTGAATCCTGAGTTATGTGAGGATAATTCTGCTTAGACCCCTTAATGGCAAATATTAGTGGTGAATTGAAAACTATGGCCGCAATTTTGTCAGTGGTGTCGGGATGGGTGCATGTCAGCTGGTTCCTGGCTTCCTGTCCTGCCCCCAGCTGCCTCCGCTCCACAGACATGATTTTCCTTTGATTGACCTTGTTAAGCCCGCCCTGCGGGCTTGCTGGCCAATTAACAGGAAGTGGGTCTGATGACGTCATTTGACGATGCGTCATCTGCCAATTTCCTTAAAGGGACCATGCACAATTTTATTTTGACAGTTGATTTCTCAGTGTTTGACAGCATTGAGGTGCTGAAAACACTGACAACCACTGCACAAAGGTGAACTCTTGCACCCAGGCTGTCTAATTACTCCTTCCTAATACCTGGGATGGCAAGAATGACGTATGAGGAGAGATTGGGTCGATTGGGCTTGTACTCACTGGAGTTTAGAAGATTGAGAGGGGATCTCATCGAAACCTATAAAATTCTGTCAGGCCTGGACAGACTAGATGCAGGAAAGATGTTCCCGATGGCCGGGGAGTCCAGAACTAGGGGTCATAGTCTAAGGATAAGGGGTAAGCCATTTAGGACTGAGATGAGGAGGAATTTCTTCACCCAGAGAGTGGTGAACCTGTGGAATTCTCTACCACAGAAGGCAGTGGAGGCCAATTCATTAAATATATTCAAGAAGGAGTTGGATATATTTCTTAAGGCTAAAGGGATCAAGGGATATGGGGAGAAGGCAGGAACGGGGTACTGAATTTGGATGATCAGCCATGATCTCATTGAATGGCGGAGCAGGCTCGAGGGGCCGAATGGCCTACTCCTGCTCCTATCTTCTATGTTTCTATGTTTCTATGTTTCCATATGCTGGAATAGATGGCAGCTGCAGGTGAGATGGCAGAAGCGATCTGTCACTGGTGAGAGAGGTTCTCCCAATGAGGTGGCACTGGACATGGATTTAAAAACTTGTAAGCTAAAGAAATCTGTAAATGTTTAAAAAATGCAGTAACCAACATTTTCTTTGCTCCGAAACTCACCATGGGCAACATTGGATCCTTCACACCACTTCTACAGCTGTCATCATTCCACAAACATTACAGCAGACTCACAACATGCCACACTTACCTGGCGTGGTTTCCGGACATCGGGAAACATGACCCAGAAGCGGGAAAATCCAAAAACAGGCTGAAAACTGCTGACAAGTACCTGCTAATAGGCAGGTAATTGCCTTTAATCCGCTTCCTGCCGTTAGGTGTCAAGTCCGTTCGCATAGCGGGGACCCAACACTTGGGAAAGATGTTTGGAGGCGGGTTGACACCGGGATCGGAATCCGTTGTCAATCAAATCGAATTTAACTTCTGACCCGCCTCCAAGCCCGCCCTCTGAGTGCTGGCAAAATCGCGGCCTATGGGTTTGGAGTCCAGTAGCTGTCCTTTCTTTGATATATGATGATCAAATAATTTCTTGTCGTTGGTTGTGCAATTACAATGTTAATCCTGTCAACACTTAAGTATAAATTGTAGTGTCTTGGCCAAATAATAGTCTTTCCTTTTGACTGAAACCAATAATTTTCTCTGATTAGCATGATCTGGAGTTAATACATAAATAACTTGTCTTTCAAAGGACCAGTACAGTGAATAGCTTGGCTCAAAGTCTACTGGAATTACAGCCTAGGCACTTGTGCCAGAATTTTAATGCCTCCACGCGTGTGGGATTGGAGGTGGGTCAGGAGTAAAAGTGGAAATAAATCAGAACAGGTCGGCAACCCGCAGTCATCCCGCCTGCTCGTGCCTTTAACTCGGGCACGTTTGCCAGCGCGGCAGCCACCCGAACGGCAGAGGTGAGCGAACTAATTTAGATTAATTTATACCCTGTCTTGGGGGTATCGCCTCCGGCTGCACTGCGCTGGAGGTAATACCCACAAGACAGAGTATAAGGCAGAGGATGAGCTTCCTCAATATGACTGAGCAGCAGTGCCAAAGGAGGCTCAGACTATTGCGCCAGGTTGTTGCAGACATGTGCAGCTTGCTGGAGCAAGAGCTGCAGCCCAGAGGTCCTGGTGGACATGCCTTTCCAGTGGCTGTCAAAGTCACCAGCACCCTCAACTTCTTCACCTCAGGCTCCTTCCATGGATCTGCAGCAGACATTTGCGGCATCTTGTAGTCGGCCACCCACAGATGCTTCACACAGGTCATCGATGCCCTGTTTGATAAGTCAGCCAATTATATCAACTTTGCCACTGATGAAGCCAGTGTTACTGAGCGGGCGCTGGCCTTTGCCACTCTGGCTGGCATCCCATGGGTGCAGGGTGTTATCGACTGCACACTTGTGGCCATCAGGACACCCCATCATAACCTAGGAGTGTTTGTGAACCGTAAGGGTTTCCTCTCCCTCAATGTGCAACTCGTCTGCAACCATAGGAAGGTCATTATGCATGTGTGTGCCAAATTCCCTGGCAGCTGTCATGAATCATCATGCGCCAGTCCACCTTCCCTCAGCTCTTCGCACTTCTAAACAGAGTTTCCGGCTGGCTGCTTGGAGACAAGGGCTATCCACTGAAGACATGACTCATAACACCCTTGAGGAGGCCAAGTACTGAGGCCGAGGAGAGATATAATGAAAGCCACATGTCCACCAGATGTGCCATAGAGCAAACAATAGGCATACTGAAAATGTGCTTCAGATGCCTTGGCAGATCTGGAGGAGCCCTTCAGTACCCACCAAACAACGTCTCCAGAATCGTCATTGTCTGCTGCACGCTGCACAACATAGTGCAGCAGCAAGGATTAGTGCTGCATGAGGAGCACAGCTCTGAGTGCACAGCCTCTTCAGAGGAGGAGGAGCAGGAGGAGGAGGAGGAGCATCAGCTGGAAGACAAGGAGGAGGAGGAGCAGGAGGAGGAGGAGGAGCATCAGCTGGAAGACAAGGAGGAGGAGGAGCAGGATGAACCTGAGGTCCAGATGACTGCAGCAGTGGAGCACATTGCTGCCCGGGAGGCCGGGGATGGCCTCATCATGGCCAGATTTACTTAACTTCCTGCAATACACCCATATTGCTGCCGCTTTGTTTCCCCCCACCCAAACAACATCCTAAAGCATCTCTATAATGACCAAACCATTTCTTTCACATTGGAAACTTAACAGAAACACTTCTTTAAACACCCATGTGCTTACCCTGTGCATCTACTTCTGTGTCATCTTTCGCTTACGCGTGCTTCTACAAGGTGCAACCCCTATGGCTTCAACAGAGGTAGAGGCAACCTGCTCACTTCCCTGCTGCGACTGCGTAGACACTTTTGGCAGATGTCCTTTGGGTTTTGGAGCCTGTGATGGCCCCATCGATGTATGCTCCTCCAGCGACTGTGCAGGGGGCAGACTCAGCTATCGCGATCCCAGGAGGCATCTGGGGATCTGACTGAGGGGGAGGCAATGGGCGAGAAATGTGAATGCTTTGAGAGGAGCCCCCACTTCCATCTCCTCTGTCACCATCATCCCTCTCATGGACCACCCACACTTCCCTGCTAGCAAGGAGCTAGCGAGCACTTTGCTACACAGCAGTGGGGCCATGGAGACCCAAGTCTATGCTAACATCCCTCCTGGAAAGGAGGGGGGTAAAATTGGTTTGCTTTGCGCCTCCTGTTAACGCCCCTGGGGGGCGCTAACGGGACACAAAGCCCCTAGCGCCTGGGCGCAGCGCCACTAATGCCTCTCACAAAATGCAATGGGAGGTTAGCGGTGGCAGTAGCCAGTAGCGCTCCGTGGCGCTGTGCCTCCGACGATTACGTCATCGTCATGCTCAGCGCCTGGCTCGTGCCCCGGCCACAAACTTCGGTCGCGCCCCCTGACCTAGCACCGGCCGCTATGTCCGACAGAGTCAGGGTTGTTTTTTTGCGGCCGCAGTGGCGCAAGTTAAAGGGCAGGTGCCGGGCGGCCATTTTTTGGGGGCAGCCTCCCAGCACCTGCCCCCTTCTGCTTCTTCATGCGGGGTGTCCGCCACAATTGGTCAGCCCGGCACTCCTCTTGAGTGCCTGGCTGTTTTCCCGGCACCCCGCTCCCCGGGGAGGGTGGCCTGTAATACTGCGGCGCTACGTGCCGATGTGCGTGGTGCTGTTGTGTGTAGCGCTGCGATATTGAATGGTAGCGCCCCAGGAAGGAGGGGGAGCGCTTTCAGTAGCACCCCGACTCCTATTTGGGGAGCTACCACTCAATTTATGAGTCTACTTTTAGCGCCCTGGCGAAGTTAGCGCCCCAAAGGGGGTGCAACCCAATTTTTCTCCCGAGGTCTATGAGCCTCTGCCATCTGTTCTCCATAGATAGCATGTGATCATGTGAGTGACGCATTAGCTGCTCCATGCAGGTGGCCATCCTTTCCATGGAAGAGCCTACAGTCACCATTGCCTGCTCATGGCGATGGACTCCTCCGTTCTCTGCACATTTGCAGACATCGCAGTCACAAAACCTGTCAGAGCCTCCTGCACTTCTTTCTGCACCTCCAGGAACACCCTCTTTCTTGATGGCCCCCGAGGCTCAGTGTCTGCATGCAGCTGAGCAGAGCTAGGTGCATCCTGCACCCTCTGGCGAGGAGTCTCCACTGCTGTCCTTGTCTCCACCATCTCCTCTTAATCACTTGTGACTTGTGAGACACCAGGTGACAACACTACTCTATCTCGTGTAGGACCCACCGAGGTGTGTGTATCTGCGCTGGTGCTGGCTGCACTTAAGTCTGGTGACGGTGCACCCTCAGAGGCTGGAGACTCCTCTGAGGAGTCATCTTCCTCTTCCACCTGAACAGTGGGGTTGCTCTTGATGGACCTGTGGGAGAGTAAAGAGGTTATTTAGAAATATCATTTCAAGAATGGGTACAGATGCCATTATGCACATGATGAACATTCACTGGCTGCTGACATCAGTCCTCATATGAGTGACTACAGTATGCCATGTGACTGTATGAGATGTAACTCTGTCACCAGGATGCTGAGATGTCCCCCTCTCTCCATCTCCCACCCCACCGCCAACTGCTCTGCAATTCCTTAGACCTCCAGGGCGACCTCCCCAGCTGGAGTCAACGTGGCAAATGATCGAGGGCCACCTCCAGTTCTCTCCCTCTCCCTCTGATTGTGGGCTCCCTTCTCCTGCAAGGAGGGAAAGAAGAGATGTTTGCGTGAGAGTGATGGCATGAGTGTATGGAATGTGTGGGTTACAACTTTAGAGGGTGACTATGAGGGAGTGTGATGCCAATGCCAAAGTTCCAATGCAAAGTAGCCTCCTGGTGTGTTGTCAGTTGGCATGATTGCATTAGGATGAGGGTGAGTGTGAGGGGTGGTTAGTGAGATGGGGATGTGATTATGTAGATAGAGAGAGAGAGGGATGGGTGGACATGCAAGGTATGTTGGTATGAGTAATCTTGTGCACGAGTAGGGTTGGGAAGGCAGAGTGATGGGGATGTGATGAAAGGCACAGCAGGATGAAGGTGAGTGTGGCTTTGCACTCACCTTTCCTGATCTAATGAGATCATTGAAGCACTTCTGGCACTGCACCCAGGTCCTCCTCACCACATCCCCGCTGTTGACCTCCTCTACTATCTCCAGCCAGGCTCTTTTGGTCTCCTGGGGAGGTCTCTTGCACCCATCAGAAGGGACCTCCCTGTGTCCTCTGACCTCCTCCACAAGCATATGGAGGAAGTCATCTGAGAACCTGGGTGCAGCCCTCTGCCTCTGTGAAGCCATGTGTGCAGGGCTGAGCAGTAAGCAGATGCTGAAATGTACAGCCTGCACACTCCTAGCTGGACCTTCAAATGCAATGTGGCCAAGGCTCCTTTAAATATCCCGGCTGGAAATGAGTCATTGATGACATCATCAGACCGCACCATTTAATAGGGCTGGAAAACATGCAGGCCTGGCTTAATAGGCGCCATTAAGGGAAATTCATCCTGAGGAGCGGGATGAAAAGATGAATGGGGTCCCGATCCCCCCATGCCGACTGCCCGCACCCAGCCCGCCCAGGTAAAGAAAATTCTGGCCTACATCACATTGAATTTTGGGATGGGAAGACAATTTTGATATTAACTGTAGCTGTTTTGAAATTGCCTCAAATAAATACATAAATTTCCCTATTTGTCACAGGATGAAAACTGTCCTTTAACATTGTTATTATGTTTAATCTGTTGTTGCTGCAACGTCAGTTTACTGATCCTGCTCATGGACACAAGGTGGGTAATTTTAAACTAACCCATCAGGTGGGAAACTGATGGGATTGGAACAGCCGCCATTGATTTCCATTGATTTCAATGGAAAGTAAAATCATGCGGGGTATCAAACAGGCAGCTGATCCAATCTTGTCAGCTTCCCGTCCAGCAGGTTAGGTTAAAACTATTCCCTAAATCTTTGACATCTGTAATCCTAAGACCTCTCCGTGTTCTTCTTGTCCATGAGACTCACTTCCTGCTCCCTTGACCCTATTCCCACCAAACTGCTGACCACCCAGCTTCCTTTTCTGGCTCCCATGTTAGCTGATATTGTTCTCTCTCCTCAGGTACTGTCTCCCTCTCCCTCAAATCTGCCGTCATCACCCCTCTCCTCAAAAAAAAACCTTAACCCCTCCGTCCTTGCAAACTACCACCCCATTTCCTCTCCAAACTCCTTGAATGTGTTGTCACCTCCCAAATCCATGCTCATTTTTTCCGCAATTCCTTGTTTGAATCCCTCCGATGAGGTTTCCGCCCTTGCCACAGTACCAAAACAGCTCTCATCAAAGTTACAAATTACATCCTTTGTGACTGTGACAAGAGTTTCTGCAGCTTTTGACACGGTTGGCCACTCCATCCTTCTCCAACGCCTCTCCACTGTTGTCCAGCTGGGTGGACTGCACTCGCCTGGTTCTATTCTTATCTATCTAATCATAGTCAGAGAATCACCTGCAATGGCTTCTCTTCCCACTCCCGCATCGTTACCTCTGGTGTCCCCCAAGGATCTATCCTTGGCCCCCCTCCTATTTGTCATCTACATGTTGCCCCTTTGTGACATCATCCGAAAACACAGCATCAGTTTTCACATGTACGCTGATGACACCCAGCTCTACCTCACTATCATTTCTCTCGACCCCTCCACGATCTCTAAATTGTCAGACTGCTTGTCCAACATCCAGTTCTGGATGAGCCGAACTTTTCTCCAATTAAATATTGGGAAGACCGAAGCCATTGTTTTCGGTTCCCGCCACAAACTCCGTTCCCTAGCCACTGACTCCATACCTCTCTCCAACATCTGTCTGAGGCTGAACCACACTGTTCGCAACCTTGGTGTCATATTTGACCCTGAAATAAGCTTCCAACCACGTATCCGCAGCATAACTAAGACCGCCTATTTCCACCTCCGTAACATTGCCCGTCTCTGCCCTTGCCTCAGCTCATCTGCTGCTGAAACCCTCATCCGTGCCTTTGTTACCTCCAGACTTGACTATTCCAATGCACTCCTGGCTGGCCTCCCACATTCTACCCTACGTAAACTTGAGGTCATCCAAAACTCGGCTGCCTGTGACCTAACTCGCACCAAGTCCTGTTTATCCATCGCCCCTGTGCTCGCTGACCTACATTAGCTCCCAGTTAAGCAACGCCTGGATTTCAAAATTCTCATCCTTGTTTTCAAATCCCTCTGTGGCCTCGCCCCTCCCTATCTCTGTAATCTCCTTCAGCCCCACAACGCCCCGAAATATCTGCACTCCTCTAGTTCTGCCCTCTTGAGCATCCCTGATTATAATCGTTCAACTATTGGTGGCTGTGCCTTCTGTTGCCTAGGCCCTAAACTCTGGAATTCCCTGCCTAAACCCCTTCGCCTCACTACCTCTCTTTCCTCCTTTAAGACTCTCCTTAAAACCTACCTCTTTGACCTTTTGGTCACCTGCCCTAATTTCACCTTCTGTGGCTCGGTGCCAATTTTTTTGTCTTTTAATACTCCTGTGAAGCACCTGGGGCGTTTTACTACATTAAAGGTGCTAAATAAACACAGTTGTTGTTGTTGTTGTTGATCAAGTTCCAAAAGTTTAAATCACTCAAGGAGCCCTAAACCTGAAGACTTTTTGGCAGCCAAGTTATGAAACCAACTTATCCCTTACAGTGTCAGCTGTGGCTCAGTTGGTCAACTCTTGCCTCTGGGTCACAAGGTTGCAGGTTCAAGTCCCACTCCAGAGACTTGAGCACAAAAGTCCAGGCTGACACTCTAGTGCAGCATTGAGGGAGTGCTGCACTGTCGGAGGTGCTGTCTTTTGGATGAGACTATAAACTGAGGCCCCGTCTGCTCGCTCAGGTGGACATAAAAGATCCCATGGCACTGTTTCGAAGAAGATCAGGGGAGTTATCCCCGGTGTCCTGGCCAATATTTATCCCTCAATCAACATCACAAAAAAAAGAGCAGATTATCTGGTCATTATCACATTACTGTTTGTCTGAGCTTGCTGTGCGCAAATTGGCTGCCACGTTTCCTACATTATAACAGTGACTACACTCCAAAAGTACTTCAATAGCTGTAAAGTGCTTTGGGACGTCCTGAGGCCATGAAAGGTGCTATATAAATGCAAGTCTTTCTTTCTTAAGTACCTACCTGTCTTTAACACTCGATAAACTTCATGCACCCTTAGAAAAGTTTTTTTGATCTGTTGGCTGCCATCTGCAGTCCCACTTTCTATTCTGTGGTTACTTGTCCTAATAGGTATTTTTAGTTTGTTTTCCAAATGATTTTTGTATAGTATCCAGTCCTCACTACTCCTGGATTCCTTCTATCTTTTTTAAATAGATTATTTTGACTTCTTTATACAGCTACTAAGGTCCTACTCTTAATACATTTCTCATAGGGATAAACTTCCTTTATGTTTTGGACTTTTTTTTCTGCTGACTCGTTTTCTTGTTCTGATTCCCACTCAATTATTTAGCAGCAGTTTTCTCCTGTGGGGCAGTGAGATTGATGCACCAATATTTAATAATATACACCAATGTGTGGAATGGCATGGCTTACAGTCTATTTCAAACTAATGAAATAGGGTTAATTTTTTTAACCCAGGCCCATTAGCCAGGATGGTCCCCTTTTCATTCTGGGAACAGCAGAAGAAGTTTTCTTTAAACCCAGACCCAAAGGGGAGATGAGAGGAGCTAGTTTTATTGACAAGTCTACTAATGAATCACTGAACAGAGGGGAGGTAGTATCACAGCCCTGTCTCTGGTTGGGACCAAAGGTAAATAGAAAAAGGGACACCGGAGCAGCCAGTTACCTTTTTGAAACAAGAGAATGCGGGCTCCAGGCCTAGTCCCTGGAACTGGAAACTAAAATATAGGTCATGTTTTGCAGTTACAGGTTGTTTACCAAGTAAGGTAATGCCAAAATAAAATTAATTAAATCTTTCTGTACATCCACTTGCTGTCTGTAAAATGAAACAGCTTAATAATTTGCATCTGGCTTCAATTGACTAAATATTTCCCAATGTCTTTGAAAATATTGGGGAAGTGTACAAGGGCACCTGCGAAAGACACAATATCCAGTTCAAATCATAAGAGGCTTTTCTTGTTACATTCCTGGGTTATACTATTGCATAATTAGTTAGATATTGGGCAGTATGGACACACTCCTGAAAGTAAGATGCTTAGAAGTGACAGGAGTGATTGGCATTGCTGCACCCTAGACAATATCTAAAGCAGACGTGAAATATGTAACAATAATGAATCTCACTGCGCTGAGTGTACTGTTTTTGCGTGTTGGAGATGAATGATTAATTACTAGAGCAGGTAACAAGGGCACAACATAAAGATTCCAAATTGCTGCATAATTAAGTTTGAAGCGACGGGTACCATTATTATTTCAGACATGGTATCCATTACATCTGGACGACAGATATTCAGAATCTCAATAATGGGTTAAAAAAATCCTTTCTAGTGATAGCACTATACAATTTATTGCCATATAAATCTCAAGCTGATTTTTTGCCATGATACATGGGGGTAGAAATTGGGCCTTGTGCGCCCAACTCGGGTAAGTAGGTAGCACAACTCTCTTAATATCTGGCAAGAGAAGTGCAGCCTTCTCAAGCATTGCTGAGCCATGAGGTTCAGATATGACTGCCTGAGTCTGTGTACAGAGAGGCATGGATACCTGCTGGTGGGTGTCAGATGCTATCTATGGTGCCTGATTAGCCTGGCTTCCCTGCATTGTTCCTTCTGATCCTTCTCTATTTCCTCTTCATAGCAGAGTAAAAGGGGAAGCCCCAAGAAAACTCCATTGTTTCCTGTGGTCAATAAAGCACAATGAAGTAATAAAAAAACACCAGAAACAATGCTGACCCTATCAGCAAAAGGCAGAAACTGAAAAAAATAAACAAATCTTCAGCAGCAAACCAGCAAGTTACTTCTGCAAGCGGTCGGTTTGCCTAGTTTGAATATGGCAATGACTGCCACCTCCCGCCATGCTTTTGGGATGCATCCGGATTTCATGGTTTTGGTGTACAGATTCGTCAGCCATTGAAGTCCCCTGGAGCCTAGTTGATGAAGAAATATCGAGGGGATACCATCTCCGCCGGCCGCCTTCCCTTTCTTCATTGTGGCTAAACCCTCCTTCACTTCATCTGTGCTTCCGCGAAGCTTATGGGCAACCCTAAACTGCATTGCACAAAACATGGCAGATGCAGATACTTGATGCACAAATGGAGAAGTAAAAACTCTCCAGTGCGCGACTGATCACCGAGAACTGACCATGGAACATAAATGACTCAATGCCCAATTCACAAATATGAAGGAGGCATGATAGCAATACACTCCGCTATTCCTGACACAATTATCTGGCTTAACCACCTAAATGTAAAACTATAGTTGTTGCTCTACATCTACATGAGCCATACAAAGTAGTAATAGTCTGCAAGCAACCTAACAACCCCAAATGCCTCTATTATGCTTTTTGGGAAGTGAGGCACAGAAGTTAAGGGAGAGAAATACAATGTTCAAGTTAAAGGAAGATTTAAATATCATTAGCATACAATGCGTAATATTGTGAGACTGCTATGGCCTGCCCACATTGTGCTTCAAAGAAAACTGCAACTGAAGTTTTAGGGTCAGGGATTCAACAGCACCTCCCTGACCTACTTTCCTCTTCTGGCCCCCACAAATCTACTCAAAAATGGATGGTGAATGACAGGAAAATCTAACCCACTTACTCCAAATGTTAGTGTGGATTACAGAGCTATAAAAGGAGCTACAAAGTAAAAGTACATTATGTCAAGTGACATTCTGAAATGGGAATGTTTGCTTTCAGTAAGACTTGATGAAATGTTGATCAGAATCAATCCTTTAAATAATTGACTGCTTTACTTCAGTCGAGTCAAACACTGAGACTATTTTAGTCTGTCTTACACTTAAATATTTATAGAAAAGCAGAATGTGTGACATGTGGTCAAACATTTTGAAATCAGAATAAACAGAACAGTGTACTCCTTGTCTGGAATACCAGTACTGCACCCAGCAATTTTAATCTAAACCATAGACAGTCTGTGTACTTCAGTCACAGTGTCATGCTTTTTGCCTTGAGCATTATCACAAGCTAATTCCAGATGAGGAATGTTATTCGGTACATATTAATTCATCTCAGAAGCTGGGTATTCTGCAGCTCCTTACTCCCAAAGTCTTTCCACCATCTACAAGGCTCAAGTCAGGAGTATGATGGAATAATCTCCACTTGCTTCGATGAGTGCAGCTCCAACAACACTTACGAAGCTCGACACCATCCAGGACAAAGCAGCCCGCTTGATTGGCACCCCATCCACCACCTTAAACATTCTCTCCCTCCACCACCGGTGCACCGTGGCTGCAGTGTGTACCATCTACAAGATGCACTGCAGCAACTCGCCAAGGCTTCTTCAACAGCACCTCCCAAACCAGCAACCTCTACCTCCTAGAAGGACAAGGGCAGCAGGTGCATGGGAACACCACCTCCTCCAAAATCCCCATCACCATCCTGACTTGGAAATGTATCGCCGATCCTTCATCGTCGCTGGGTCAAAATCCTGGAACTCCCTCCCTAACAGCACTGTGGGAGTACCTTCACCACACGGACTGCAGCGGTTCAAGAAGGTGGCTCATCACCACTTTCTCAAGGACAGTTAGGGATGGGCAATAAATGCTAAATCCAGAGAGATCCCATTGTTGCATCCGATGATTTCTTAAATAAGTTCAGTGTTTTTGCCTCCACAACTCTATTTGGACGTTTATTCCACACGATCACTCTCTGCAAGGAGAATTTTCTGAAATCAGTCCTAAAATTACCTTTTACTAGTTTGTCCCCTAATCCTAACTCTGTAAATTAATTTAAAGACATATTCCAGGTTAACTTTTTCTATACCCTTAACAATCTTATATACATTTAGTAGATCACCTTTCAGATACTTCTTTACTGGTTGTAAAGCCCAAGGGAGCAAAATTGAGTTGTGCCCCCTTTGGAATGCTAACTTCGCCAGGGCGCTACTTTTAGCACCCTGAGAAAGGTAGCGCCCCCGTGCCCGAAATTCACCGGTAGCGCCCCAAGAGGGGGCGCTACAGGAAGTGCCCCGCCTCTCTCTTGGGGCGCTGCGAGTGAATATCGCGGCACTACGTGCTGCAGTGCCACGCACTGTGGCACGTCGCTCCGCGGTACTGCAGGCCTTCCTCCCCTGATTAAAGTGGGGGGGGCCTTGCGCAGTGCGACCCGGGGCCCAGCTGGGCCACCAGGGATCGGTGTGCCGGCAAAAGAGCCCGGCACTCAAGAGAAGTGCCGGGCTCACGGAGCGCAGCCGGCACCCCGTGGGGGGGCTGCAAAGGAGGCCGGGGACAGCAACGGGGGCAGGTGCTGGCAGGCGGCCAGCAACAAAAATGGCCACCCGGCACTTCCCCTTTAATTTGCGCCGCCCCGGCCGCAGGAAGGCCCTCTTGACCCTGTCGGACATAGCGCCTGGCGGTAAGTCAGGGGGCGTTACCGAAGATTGCGGCAGAGGCGCGAGCGGGGCGCTGCGCACGGCAATGGCGTCATCGCTGGAGGTGCAGTGCCACAGGGCGCTAATGGTTACTGTTGCCACTAACCTCCCACTGAGTTTCGTGGGAGGCATTAGCGGCGCCACACCCGGGCGCTCGTTGCTTTGCGCCCCGTTAGCGCCCTCTTAGGGCGCTAATAGGAGGCGCAAATCAACTGAATTTTTCCACCGAAGTTCCTTCAGTCTTTTCTCATAACTCAAACCTCTGACACTGGAAATCAGCCTATTGGCTCTTTTCTGTACTTCTCCCAGCCCATGAATGTCTCTCTTGTTTTTTGGCGAATAGAACTGCACAAAGTATTCAAGGTGTGGTCAAACCAGAGCAGTAGAAAGTTTAATCATTATGCTCTTTGACTTGTATTGGCTGTTTTGGCTATGCAGTTCAATATCCTATTGGTCTTGTTGATTGCTGCTCTGTATTGGTTGGACATGTTTAGCGTTGAATCTGCTAAGACTCCTCGGTCTCTTTCAGCTTTCTTTTCAGCTGTTTTAACACCATTCAGGTAGTATGCATGTCATCTATTTTTCCTTTACACTTTACTGCATTAAATTTCATCTGTCATTGTCCTGTCCATTTACATGTTTTGTCCAACTTCTTCTGTAATTTCTAAGCTGCATCCTCTGATTCCACTGGTCTTCCTAGTTTGGTATCATCTGTACATTTGACAACTTTGTATTGAGTTTCTGAATCCAGGTCATTTATGTAAATTGGAAGCAGTGATGGTCCCAGTACCGAACCTTGAGGTACCCTACTGAGTACTTCTTCCCACTCTGCCTTACTCATCTAATGAGTATTTGTTGTTTCCTACATTTTGACCAGTTTCTTAACAATCCCCAGTGTTTC
The DNA here is from genome assembly GCF_052327205.1 of Somniosus microcephalus. Taxonomy (NCBI): domain Eukaryota; kingdom Metazoa; phylum Chordata; class Chondrichthyes; order Squaliformes; family Somniosidae; genus Somniosus; species Somniosus microcephalus. The sequence continues at coordinate 390,091,987 of NC_140987.1, read as the reverse complement.
CCTGAATCCCCATAGCTTTGACTTTAATTAAAAGCCTTTTGTGGAACTTTATCAAAACTTTTTGGAAGTCCAGGAATAACATGTCATAGGGCTTTCCACAGTTCACTTGGGTTGCCACTTCCTCAAATAGTCGAGAAGATTGGTCCGGCAGGATCTTCCCTTTCTACAAGCTCAATTTACAAGTCCAAACTACAAATTAAAGCTACAGGCACAGAACATGATCTCTGCTCATATTTTGTTTCCTTGTCATCCGGATCTTCTGACATCAGGACTGTGCTGCTATGCTGGACTGCACTTTAAGTGTTGACTGTCATGACTCTGTTCTGCCATTCAATCCCTTCAGGTTTAAGCCAACCTGTTCTAGCCTACAATGCTTATCTCCCGCCTGCTGCTGTTACCTGGGAAGTTTCAGGACTGTAATTCACTGCAGTGCTGGCTTCTCAGTTTTACTCTGCTGCAGCTTGGGTCCTAGACTGAATACTAGTTCTTTTTTGGCTTCTGGGATTTACTGTGACCTCCATCTTTGGTCCCGTTCAGTTTTCTGCCCCTCCACTGACTCTTTTAACTCTACATTGAGCTAGCTCTGGTCTGCTCCTGCTGATTCCCCTCCTGTTCTGGATCTGCTCCAGCTGATCTCAGCTTTGCTGCTACCATTTGCTTCCCACAGCCGCTGACTCTGCTCTGCGCCACTTGACCTTCAGAACACCTCCATCATCCTTCACTGGACTGGGTTGAACCAGCTCCTGAAGTTCCTGCTGCTGCTCCCAATTTTGTGTGCTCCTCACCAGCCATTAACTTTAATTGTGCAGATGATCCTCAAGTTAACTCCTGATAATTAATTCCATTATTTTACATGGAATATAAAAGACTGATGTGTCTGTAGTTACCTGTGTCTGTTTTGACACCCTTTTTGAATATGGGCACCACATTAGCCTGTTTATAATCTACCGCTACCTCCCCAGTGTTCATTAGCACCCTTATATTGATTGTCAGTGCCTCATAGATAACCTCCCTAGTCTCTTTCAGCACTCTGAGTTAAATACCATCTATCCCTGGGTATTATCTGTTTTGAGAACATTTAGCCTGTTTTGGATTTCTATCTAATTTATAACAAAGACATTGGCCGTAATTTTCCTGCTGCCATGCATGCGGGTTTGGAGGCGGGTCGGCAGTAAAAGCTGCATAAAAAGGGAGCGGGCTGGGAACCCGCCATCATCCCGCCTCCTTGCACCTTTAACTTGGGGGCGCGTTTGATAGCGTGGCACGGACCCGGATGGCAGAGGCGGGCGACCTAATTAACCTCATTAAAACCTTGTTGTCAGACCCTTAACAGTGTGTTTAACCAGACCTTTTGAATGTCACTGGAAGACCACAGGAATCACGCAGCTCGGGAACCACGTCTGTGAACCTGAGGTGGAAGCTCAGTGGCCATTGATCGAGGTCATTACTACAGAGCATGGAAATCCCAATAAATATTCCCACATGACACCTCATTACTTGCCTAAGAGAAAGGCTCATGTTGACTAAATTTTGAGCACCGATTAAGGGCCTAGAAATTCAGTTGCGTGCGCCAGCCGTTAGCGCCTTAGGAGGAGTAGATCTCGAGCGCTAGGCACTTAGCGGCCGGGCGCAGCGCGATCTGCGCCTACGCCCAACTTCAGTAGACATTTAGCGCCGGCGCAAAGTGTTTGTGCGCGCTCAGCAGCACGCGCAGATTATGACGTCATTTCCTCATGCAACGCCCTTTGTGCACCCCAATCTGGAACTTCAGTCGCGCCCGCCCAATGTGGGCGTGGCGCTCCTAAGAACTGTGAACTGGAACGCAGCAGAGGCCATGCGGGCCGCGGGGAGCGCAAATTAAAGGGCACTTACCCTGAACTATAAAGGCCAGCCATTTTGCAGCAATCACTCTTGTGCAACGGATTTCTGGACAGGGACCAAGGAAGAGAGTTACTGCTTTGGCCCAACATAGGAGAGGTATTTTTGGCTTCAGGCCAGAGCTTGGCAATTCGCCTTCATTGTGAGGTCATTGTTTGCCAGTATATTATGGGGGCTGCATGGGGTGCCAACCCTCAGTTTCAGCATTATGTGCGAAGGGCTCGCAGACGCTGTGTGAGAGGGGCAGCCCTGGCTAGACGCAGAGGGGGCAACAGGCGTCGGCAACCTAGGCCTTACGCACTCAGGAAATACCGCCAGCAGGTGTCCTATCTCACCATGCCTGCCGCGCAGTGTGTTAGGAGGCTGCGCTTCAGAAGGGAGGTGGTTGCAGAGATCTGCCAGCTGCTTCACAGAGATCTGCGTCCACAGCTGAGGTGCAGGACGTCTCTGTCGGTGGAAGTGAAGGTCACGGTGGCTCTGAACTTCTATGCAAGCGGCTCCTTCCAAGCCGCTGTTGGGGACATTGCTAACATATCCCAGTTCGCCGTGCATTGCTGCATCCGCCAGGTGACCAATGCCCTTTTCAGAAGGAGACACCAATTCATCTCCTTCCCCATGACCCTGGAGAAGCAGCAGCAGCGTGCAGTGGGATTTGCGAGAACAGCGGGCTTCCCCATGGTGCAGGGCGCCATTGACTGCACGCATGTGGCTTTGCGGGCACCTATCGACAACGCCGAGGATTACCGCAACCGGAAGGGCTACCATTCCCTCAATGTACAGCTGGTGTGTGACCACAGGCAGCGCATCCTAGCTGTCAATGCCCGCTTTCCAGGCAGCAGCCACGATGCATTTATCCTGTGACAGACTACTGTGGCTGACATGTTCCAGGCACAGCCTCCCCCAAGAGGATGGCTTATCGGGGACAAAGGCTATCCTTTGTGTACCTGGCTCATGACCCTGCTCCGCGCGCCCAGGACCCCTGCTGAGGAGGCATACAACGAAAGCCATCAAGCCACTAGGAACATCATAGAACAAACGATTGGCGTCCTCAAGCAACGGTTCCGCTGCCTGGATCGTTCCGGAGGATCTCTGCAGTATTCGCCGGAGAGAGTCTCCCAGGTCGTGGTCGTCTGCTGCATGCTGCATAACCTGGCTATCCGCAGGACTCAGGCACTGCCACCTCACGCTGGAGAACCACCTCAGGAGGAGGAGCAGGAGGAGCATGAGGAGGAGGAGGAGGAGGAGGAGGAGTACCAGCCCAGGAGGGAGGCACAAGATCCAAGGGCCGCCCGTCGGCGGCTTATTGAGCGTCACTTCTAGGCCCCCTGTCAGGGAATGGCTTGTGGCAATGAAGGGACCTGAATGCAGCTGCTCCGCAAGCCCTCAGCCAGTTAAGGCAACAACCACTTCAAACATCAAACATGGACAAGCTGAATAAATAAAATGCTTTATTGAACAAACTCAGGGCCCTTCCCACATGAAACCCAAAAACAGACAACACACCCAAAAAACAGTCACACACATGACTCACTCCCACAACCTGGGGAGGAATAACAAAACATTTCTACAAAAATGGCCTTCATCCTCGGCCTTACAAAAACAACCATCCCCATAAACAAAACAACCATCCCCATATAAAGACAACCATCCCCATATAAAAACACATTTGCCCACACCCTCTACTTTGTGGCCCGCGAGGGCGATTCCTTGACCAGCCTTTTGCAGCCCCTGGCCGCCCTGCTGCTCCTCCTCAAAGTGTGCCCAGTGGCTGCTGCAAGGCTGGGGGATGGCTCCTGAGGGGCACATGGCGTGACGGCAGATGCCCTTGGGGGTCGGCCTAGACGAGCTCTGGCCCTCGAGGGGCCAGCTGGTGACTGCTGCAGCTGTGGCTGGGCAGCAGCAGTCTCTCCAGCAGCTCGTCGCAGCTCCACTGGGGGAGTGGCAGTGGCGGCTGCAGGAATGGGGGCAAGCTGGCTGATGGCAGGTGCTCGCTGCTCGCCTGAGACACTGGCACTCGCCCGGGCCAGCACTGCAGCATGCGCAGCAATCTGCTGAAGGACAGACCGCTGTGCTGCTGCAGCGCGGCGGGTGCCCTGGCGATGCCTGGCTGACACAGCGAGTGTGGCAGCAGTGAGTGCCCGTACTGCCCTGGTCTGTGCCCGCATCAGACCAGCCAGTGACTGCACGGCACCACTGATCACCTGGCGACTCGCGGACTGTTCTGCCCCGAATTCGGCCTGACTCGCGGCCTGTGCTGCCCCGAATTCGGCCCGATGCACGGCCTGTGCTGCTTCGAATTGCTCGAAACTCCTGGCCTGTGAGGCGCCGAAATCGGCCACACTATGAGCCAGGGACTCGATGGCCTCAGGCAACCGTGCCACAACCCCCATGAACTCGGTGTGCCGGCGATCCGAGTCCACGGACATTTGATCGAGGAGGCGCACCTCCTTGGCGAGGACCGTCTCCGGACTGGAGGCCGGACTCTCCCTCTGGGGAGAAGGCCGCCGAGCTGGCCGACCCTTCCCGCGTTGCTGGATGCCACTGGGCCCAGCAACTACACTCCCCTGCACACCCTTCCCCCCTCTGGGAAAAAGGCCGCCGAGCTGGCCGACCCTTCCCACGTTGCTGCACGCCACTGGGCACAGGAGCTACACTCCCCTGCGACACTTCCCCCTGGCTGTCCTCCAGGGAAGACGTGTCCCCTCCATTGGCATCCCCTGGCGCGGCTGAGGGTTCCCCTGATGGGCCGCCTTCCTCTTCCTCTTCCTCCTCCTCCTCCTCCTCTTCCGAGGGGCTGTCACTGGCAGCTTCAGGGACCTCCTCCTCACCATCTGAAAGCAGGAAGGCACAAGAGTAGCTTCAGAGTGAGGAGAGGGCGTCAGCGAGGGAGGCATGAGTGGTGGCATTCAGCGCATTGGTCGGACAGTGGCAAAGGATGTAGATCTGAAGCGCAAGTGGGACGAGAGAGGTCCAAAAGGTGATTGTAAAGTCTGTGTGTTGTATAGCGAATTAATACACAGACTACAAGAGTAACTTTAACAGGACTTTACTATTCGAAGGTCAGTGCGAATCTGCCCAATAAATCCTTACACAGCACTTATATACCGGTGTGGTCACCACCGGTATTACAGTATACAGCAGCCGAGATAAAGTAGTGCAACACCTAAAATAGTTCTCTTAAAGGTGGACGGTTACATACAATAGTTCTCTTAAAGGTAGAACGGTTACATACACTACAATCCTCCCTTTTTAGCTTATAACATACTTATTCCCCATTAAACATAACATCATAACATATATCCAACTTCATGTAAAAACAGTTCACAGATGTAGTCTCTGCGGGAAACAGTTCGCAGATTCAGTCTCTGTGGAAAACAGTTCACAGATTCATTCTCAATGGCGGCGCCTCCTGTGCTTCTTGACTCGGTCCGGACAACGCCTCGGTGGTGTAGCAGTTCCCTGTGGTGTAGTCGGTTCACGTTGCTGGGGTGACTCATCTAATAGTCCTTCAATGGACTTAACAGCTTGAACTTCCGTCACTTCTGAACCAGCATTGCTGATTTCTAAAAGCAGCTGGAATACCTTGGGAAGTTTTTCTACTGCCGAACTGATTTGGCTCCTTTCGGAGGGACCACGTGTGTGATCTGGTAGAGGTGATAATGGTTCAGATGGGTCATCTTCTTCTGTTTCGTATTTTCCTTCCCTGCTTCTTGGAGACTCTCTGTGCTCCGCTGCCAGCCGCATGCACAGTTCCTCCTTCTCTTCCTCCTTTTCCCGTAGTAGCACCACCATCTCCCGGTGTTTCTTAGACTTTTTGTGATTCATCATGGTTTCTGCACTTTGGGAGTTTTCATCACAAGCTGGGCAGAACAGGTCATCATAGTATTCGGTGTCGTCCAACAGGTCATGGTAATATTCGGTGTTGTCCTGAGCTAGGCCAGCGAGAGGGTCTTCTATTTCCTCCATACCCAGCTGGACGTTAGCCAGCTTTTGTTCCAAGTCCAGACATCTTTCCTGAAGAGACTTCTTCATGCGTTCAGCTTCATCCAGCTTTTTCTGGGCTTTCAGCAAGTCTTTTACTAATGACCTCATTTGTGATTTCAATACTTCAACTTCCTTCGGAGATTGATTGATCGGACTATTCAATCCCTCTACTGGAGCAGCTGTTTCAGCATTCTGTTGTTCTACATTGACGTGAGTCAGCGTACTTTTGGCATCCAAGGGCTGCTCTGCTGCAGTCTTCTCAGTCTGTGTTGCCACCTCAGCTATTCCAATAACTTTTGAGAGCTCCGAACCCCTTTCCTTTGAAGATTGAAGTTCGTGTTCAAGTTTTTCCCATTTCAGAGTCTTGTCCCTCAGCATATGCAGGAGTTGGCTGACCGTTAACTCTTCTGACATCAGACGCTTCCCAGTATCGTCATCCTGTGTTTTTGACGGATAGGCTACAGGGCTGTTTGTAACCTTGCACTGGGGCCCCTTTGCTGTTTCTAATTCTCCATCATCTGCAGCCTCCACCATTCGAATTTCAACAAATGAATCGTTCGGTGGTGCTGCACCCAACTTCAGTAGGAGCTCAGAATTCATGGCAACCAAATCAGCCTTTTCTGCCTGCAACCTGCTAACAATCGCCTTCAGTTGCTGAACATCTTGCTCCACCAGATTAGGGCACGCACCTTCAGAACCCGAATCAGCTTTGATTCGTTTGGCCTCCTCGCGCAGACGGTTTGTGTGCTCCTGCTCCATTTTCTCCATCAGCTGCTTCTGTTGTCTTTCCAGATTCTCCCACTCTGTATCAAAGAACATTTTCGTTGCATTCATCTCTTGCTCAAGACGGCAAATCATTTGTTCTAATTGCTGTTGTAGTTTGAATTGGAGTTGATTTCGAGCCCGGTGTCCCTCAGAATTGTGCATGTCTGTAGACTGGACAGACTCAGAATTCTCTGTCAAACTATGTTGTTGTTGCTCAGTGGAATTCTGTTCTGAAACTTTGTTCTCCTCTGAAGCATAAGCATTTATGCACTCCTTCGTTTTTTTAACATTAGTCTGCAAGTCCATTTTAGCCTTGTCTTTTGCACATGGGTTGGTCTTACCATCATCAGTTCCAGAGTCTGGGCTGATTATCTTCACCGAGTTCTCACTCTTTATGGTTTTTAGGAAGTGCCAGTCCATATTTATTTTCCTGATCCACTCCCGTCCCAGAAGTGGTGGACCCCCCTCAGGTAGTACATATAAGTCCATTCCTTGGTGTTCTTTGCCCTTGTCTCTCACCTTGACTTTTATCTTTCCGATGGGGTATACTCTTCGCCCTGTGTGTGTCTGCAATACAATCTTGGTATCTCTCAAGGGAATATGTGAGAATAGCCTCTTGTAGTCCTTTCGGTTTATGACTGTTAGGGCTGATCCTGTGTCCAATTCCATTTTCACTTGGACTCCGGCTATTTTGAGTGTGACCCAGATAATTTGTAGGTCAGCTTCCTTACTCGCATTGTGAATTCTCAGACTATCCAGTTCTTGGCTGTTGGAGTCTGAATCCGAATTCTGTTCATCTGAACTCTTCTCAGTCACCTTGTGTACCTTGCTGTGCTTTTCCTGCGGTGACTTTTTTTTGTTGCTGGTCTTCTTTCCTGACCAGCATACTTTAGCTATGTGACCAAGCTTGCCACATTTTCTACATTCCTGGTTTTTAAACCAGCATTGGTTCTGGTCGTGTGTTGTCTTCCCACAACGATAACATTTCGTTGTACCCGAAGTCATTTGATCCACGCTGAGTACCGCTGCCTTCAGCTGCATTTCCGCCGTGCCTCTCGCTGCGGCTTCGTGTGATGCTGCAATAAGGACAGCCTTATCAAGCGTAAGATCGTTCTCTTCAAGCAGTCGCTTTTGTGTTCCTTCCTTCGACAACCCGCACACGAACTTGTCTCTCAATGCCTCTGTCAGATTTTCCCCAAACTGACAGTATTTCGCTAGTTTACGTAGTTCAACCAAGTATTCCACGTTGCTTTCCTCTTTCCGTTGCGTTCTCGCATAAAATTTGAATCGTTCCGCCAACATCAGCGGTGTGGGGTTCAAATGATCCTTCAGGACAGCAACAATATTAGCGAAAGTCTGATCCGCCGGTTTAGCTGGTGATAGAAGATGCTTCAATAGCCCGTATGTCTTCGCCCCCATTGAGTTTAGTAAGGTTATAGCTTTATCATCATCTTCTATTTTATTGTCCTCACAATATATCTCAATGCGTTCTACATACGTGGCCCAATCTTCTACCTCGGAATCGAAATCGTTGATGTTACCATGCTTAGGCATCTTCACAATCTTTCTAAGAAACAACAACGAAGTTTTCCTTTAACTTTTTTTTTTATGGCGGTTTCCCGCGCTTACCTTCTTCCCCGCCCACTTTCAAGATGGCGGTTTCGCGCTTGTCTTCTTTCCCGCCTAACTGGCGGCTTCCCGCGTTTCTTCCTCTGGTGGGAGGGGTAAGCTTTGCCCTCGGGCGACGACCGCTGGTTTACGGGGTTTGCAGCCTGCGCGCCGGCTTCAGTTTATTCTGAAGCGCGCGCGAGAACAGCCGATCGCGTTCCCCTTTTTTTTTCAGCAGGGGCAACCGGCGCTGGGGACAACCAGTTGGCGTCGGACAGTTCCAGCTCCTGGTCCTTCACGGCAGCTGCTGTAAGCCACTGGCCGGAACCTCGCTCGGTCTCCCTCGCTCGGTCCCGTTCCCCCCTCGCTCGGGCTCTGTCTCTCCCGCTCGCTTGCACGGTCTCGCTCGCTCTCTCTCGGGCTCTGTCTCTCCCGCTCGCTCGGCTCTCGCTCGCTCTCTCTCGGGCTCTGTCTCTCCCGCTCGCTCGGCTCTCCCTCAGCGGCTTTAAACGCCTCTCCCAGACCTCCCGCAGTCCGGTCCTTTCCTCCCCGGCTGCGGCTGAGTTCCTCGCGGTTTATTTAGTTATTTATCTATTTATTGCCTCCGCGCCTTATGATCCCGGTCGCAGCGCCTCGCGGCCTCGGTAGGTGCCCGGCCTTTTACCCGCTGCATTCCCGCTTGTAGTCCGGTCTCTCACACCGGCTGCGTTCCCTGCACCGTGGCTGCCGTGCCCTACGCTGCCCCAGTCTCAGCGCCTCTGGCCCCGACTTCTTTCCGGCTCTTTTCCCCTGGCCGTGGTCGAGTTCACCGCCCTTATCCTCCGTTTCTTTTTTATTTTTCCCCCTACTCACAGTCAACGTGGCCGACTTGCTTCTCGTGGCTGATCGGCTCACTCACCACCGTGACAGAAGGGACGATCACTGCCTGTTGCTGATGGAAGGCTTCGTGTCAGAATTCTTCCTTCTTCCTTGCTCTGCAGACTCGAGTCTTCTCTCAGCAGAACGACGAGGGCGGATGCCTCTTCTCGATGCTCGTTAACTGCTTCGGATGTATCGCTGCCGCAGGGTAAGATCGAACTCGTCGCCACTGTAAAGTCTGTGTGTTGTATAGCGAATTAATACACAGACTACAAGAGTAACTTTAACAGGACTTTACTATTCGAAGGTCAGGGCAAATCTGCCCAATAAATCCTTACACAGCACTTATATACCGGTGTGGTCACCACCGGTATTACAGTATACAGCAGCCGAGATAAAGTAGTGCAACACCTAAAATAGTTCTCTTAAAGGTGGACGGTTACATACAATAGTTCTCTTAAAGGTAGAACGGTTACATACACTACAGTGATGTCCTTACCATTGGTGCCCAGAACAGGGTCGGCATCTCCAGATGCAACGGGGCCAATCACCCGGGCACCCATGAGGCTACCCACGCGCTCTACAAGGTCACTGAGCTGCTGGATCTGGGGACGGCCTCCCCCGGTCACAGTCCGGCTCTTCTGATTGTGTGCCAGCTTGGCCTGCAAGAGAAAGGACGGCCTCTAAGTACAGTGTGGTGCCCAGATCTTGTGTGCACTGCCTCCCATGGTCGAATAGCTTGGCCAGTGTGGTGCCCAGATCTTGTGTGCACTGCCTCCCACGGTCGAATAGCTTGGCCAGTGTGGTGCCCTGATCTTGTGTGCACTGCCTCCCATGGTCGAATAGCTTGGCCAGTGTGGTGCCCTGATCTTGTGTGCACTGTCTCCCATGGTCGAATAGCTTGGCCAGTGTGTAAAGTGCAGAATGTGCAATTGATGTTCATGCCAGTCCCAGAGCTGCTGGATGAGGGCTGGCCATTAGGGCTTTTAGGTCCCTTTGCCCATAATGTGAGGTGCACATGCAAGGATGAGGAGGACACTGGAAAGGGGACTCACCCTGACAATCCTTGTGAGGTCATTGAACTTTTTCCGGCATTGGACACCAGTCCTGGGGACCTCGCTGTTGGATGTGACCCTGTGGGCGACCTCCCTCCAGGCTTTCCTGTAGACGCTGGTGGCAGGCTTCTTGCCACTGTCCGGGAACAAGAGTTTGCGTCTCCTCTCCAAAGCCCTAACCAGCACCCTCAAATCATGGCCAGTGAAGCGCTGCGCTCGTTCACGGGCCTTCTGCATCTTTCCCGGCGCTATTTCTGTTCAGCAGCAGTGTTTAGGCCTAGCTGGAGGGCTGCAGTGTCCAGGGCGTGGCAGCAGACGAACTCGACCCTTCCCCCTTTAAGAGCTGGCCGGCGCCAGGGTGTCTGCTGTCAATCAAGAAATGACCGCACCTGCGCTGCGCCCGGCCTCGGCGGTTTAACTCAGCACCGCCGGCTTTGTGCCTAAAGATAGTTGTGTAATGCCAGTTTTAGCGCTCGAGCAAACTCTTAGGGCGAAGCTACTGAATATCGGCGAAGTGGCCTCGACTTTGCGCCGGGCGCAAACTTTACCGGCCGCCCGACTTTTCCGCCCCAAAAGTGGCTATACTGAACTTCTAGGCCACGGTGTCTAGACTTTGCAGGTCTTTTCTGCAACTCTCACCTCATTGCTACTAACTATCACAACATTGACAGATTGGTTCTCTGATCTCTATTTGACCTGCCATCTAATACATCAGCATGAGTGCCGCTTATACTGTCTCACCTTAGTCCTCAGAATCAGACCAGGATGAGCCCCAGCACCAGCAGCAGCAGCAGCAGCAGCAACGCCACCACCAACCTTTTCCTCAATGACCTGATGCTCCACAGGACAGAATGCATCAGCACAGGGCTGGCCCACACTGGAGGCGATACCCCCAACACAGGGTATACAGGCAGAGGATGAGCTTCCTCAAAATGATGGAGTAGCAGTGCCAATGGAGGCTCAAGCTATCGCGCCAGGTCGTCGCAGACATTTGCAGCTTGCTGGAGCAAGACCTGCAGCCAGAGGACCTGGTGGCCACGCCTTACCAGTGGTTGTCAAAGTCACCAGCGCTCTCAACTTCTTCGCCTCAGGCTTCATCCAGGGATCTGCAGCAGACATTTGCAGCATCTTGCAGTCAGCCACCCACAGATGCCTAACACAGGTCACCAATGCCATGTTTGACAAGTTAGCCAATTATGTCAACTTTGCCACTGATAAAGCCAGTGTTACTGAGTGGGTGTTCGGCTTTACAACTCTGGCTGGCTTTCCACGAGTGCAGGGCAGCATCGACTGCACACATGTGGCCATCAGGTCACCCCATCATCATAACCCAGGCGTGTTTGTGTACCGCAAGGGCTTTCACTCCCACAATGTGCAGCTCGTCTGCATCATGCATGTGTGTGCCAAATTCCTGGCAGCTGTCATGACTCTTTCATCCTGCGCCAGTCCATCCTCCCTCAGCTCTTCGCACTGCCACACATACTGTCCGGCTGGCTACTTGTAGACAAGGGCTATCCACTGAAGACGTGACTCATGACACCCTTGAGGAGGCCAAGTACTGAGGCTGAGGAGCGCTATAATGAAAGCCACATGTCCACCAGATGTGTCATAGACCAAACAATAGGCATGCTGAAGATGCGCTTCAGATGCCTTGACAGATCTGGAGGAGCCCTTCAGTACGCACCAGCCATGGTCTCCAGAATCATCGTCGTCTGCTGTGCGCTGCACAACATAGCGCAGCAGCGAGGCTTAGCGCTGCATGAGAAGCAAGGAATTGAGTGCACAGCCTCTTCAGAGGAGGAGGAGGAACACCAGGAGCATCAGCTGGAAGATGAGGAAGAGGAGCAGGAGGAACCTAAGGTCCAGATGCCAGCAGTACCGGAGGCCAGGGATGGCCTCATCATGGCCAGATTTACTTAACTTCCTGCATTACACCCATATGGCTGCCATATGCTGCGCCAGATACCCCCCCAAAAACACCATAAAGTATCCCTACAATGACCAAGCCATTCCTTTCACACTGACCCCCATTGCTGGAGGTAGCATTATGTTATGTCTCACCATTCACTCCAACTCACTAAGCCACTTCTAAAGTAGCAGACAAAATTGGGCATGAATGGAAAGTGGGATGATCAGAACGACCTGCCACGCGACCTGCATGCACCCGACCCAACTCAGAAGGGAAAATTCTGGCCATTGATTTTACTTGAGATATCTTTTTCATTTTAACAGCAGTGTAGTTTATTATGAATGTACACTGCTTTGGTTGTAATAAAAAGCAAAACAATTGCTGCTGACCTGCTGAGTGTTTCCAGCCTTTTCTGTTTTTGTTTCTGCATTGGCTGTTATTCAGGTCAGAACCCTAATGGTTACTAATCTGCTACAGTAGCTGGAGCCAAGACAAAGAGCAATATATCTGCTCTTGTGTTTGTTATTAGGTTCAGTCAGTAGCAAACTCAAAAGAAATCCGCTTTTTACTGATCACCCATTTCGACATAATGGCCCTGATAATAATAAGGAGGCGTTAAGGTGCGGGGACTTGCGGGGGCGGGGGAGATCTAGCGGCCAGTAAACAGGGAAGCAGGGTTTTCCGGAAGTCCTGCTGAATTTAACGGCAGAGCCTGATTTTTTTTAAATTCTTTTTCCCGGCCGCAGCCAGCCAGATTGAGAGGCTGGCTGGCTGTTGGTTGTGTAGACCTGCGGCTCCAGACCACAGCCAGGGATCTGTCATCGGGAGGCGAGTAATCATCGGGAGGGAGGGACGGACATCGGGAGCGCATCTGTCATCAGGGGGACTGGACAGATCGCAGGGTGAGACGGAGAGATCGCGGGGGGGACAGATCGCAGCGGGGGGGACAGATTGCAGGGGGGGACAGATCGCTGCGGGGGGGATAGATCGCGGGGGGGCAGATTAGAGGGGGGGACAGATCGCAGAGGGGGACAGATCGCAGGGGGGGACAGATCGCAGGGGGGGACAGACAGCAGGGTGGAACAGACCGCAGGGGGGTAAGATCGCAGGGGGGGACAGACCGCAGGGGGGGACAGACAGCAGGGTGGAACAGACCGCAGGGGGGTAAGATCGCAGGGGGGGACAGACCGCAGGGGGGGACAGACAGCAGGGTGGAACAGACCGCAGGGGGGTAAGATCGCAGGGGGGGACAGATTGCAGGGTGAGATGGAGAGATCGCGGGGGGGACAGATCGCTGGGGGGGGACAGATCGCAGGGGGAGACAGATCGCAGGGGGAGACAGATCGCAGGGGGGGGACAGATCGCGGGGGGGACAGTCCGCAGGGGGGGAAAGATTGCAGGGGGGGACAGACCACAGTGGGGACAGATCGCAGTGGGGGACAGACCACAGTGGGGGAAAGATCGCAGGGGGGGGGACAGATCGCGGCGGGGGGGATGATTGCGGGGGGGGGGAAGATCACAGGGGGGGACAGATCAGGGGGGCAGATCACAGGGGGGAAAGATTGCAGGGGGGGAAAGATCGCAGGGGGGACAGGTCGCGGGGGGGCAGATCGCAGGGAGGGACAAATCACGGGGCGGGACAGATCGCAGGGGGGACAGATCGAGGGACGGGACAGATCGCGGGGCTGAGACAGATCAAGGGGGGCAGATCAGAGGGGGGACCGATTGCAGGGGGGGACAGATCACAGCGGGTGACAGATTGAGGGGGGATAGGTCAGAGGGGGGGTGCAGATCACGGGGGGAGCCAGACAGATCGCAAGGGGAGGACAAATCACAGGAGGGGACAGATCGCAGGGGAGGACAGATTGCAGGGGAGGACAGATCGAATGGGGAAAGATCGCGGGGGGGGACAGAGCGAGGGGGGACAGATTGAGGGATGGGACAGATCGCGGGGGGGACAGATCGAGGGATGGGACAGATCGCGGGGGGGACAGAGCGAGGGGGGACAGATTGAGGGATGGGACAGATCGCGGGGGGGACAGATCGAGGGATGGGACAGATCGCGGGGGGGACAGATCGAGGGGGGGAAAGATCACAGGGGAACAGATCGCCGGGGGGGGGACAGATCGCGGGGGGACAGATCGAGGGGTGGAAGGTCGCGGCGGGGGACAGATCGAGGGACGGGAGAGATCGCGGGGGGACAGATCACAGTGGAGGAACAGATTGCAGGAGGGGACAGATTGAGGGGGGGGACAGATCGCGGGGGAGTTGCACAGATTGTGGGGGAGTCGGGCAGATCAAGGGGGGACAGATCGCAGGGGGCGACAGATCGCAGGGGGGACAGATCACAGTGGGGGACAGATCACGGGGGGACAGATCGAGGGACGGGACAGATCGCGGTGGTGAGACAGATCAAGGGGGGCAGATCAGAGGGGGGACCGATCGCAGGGGGGGAAAGATTGCAGGGGGTGACAGATTGAGGGGGGATAGGTCAGGGGGGGGCAGATCACGGGGGGAGTCAGACAGATCGCAAGGGGAGGACAAATCACAGGAGGGGACAGGTCGCAGGGGAGGACAGATTGCAGGGGAGGACAGATCGAATGGGGAAAGATCGCGGGGGGGACAGAGCGAGGGGGAGACAGATTGAGGGATGGGACAGATTGCGGGGGGGGACAGATCGAGGGACGGGACAGATCGCGGGGGGACAGATCGAGGGGGGGAAAGATCACAGGGGAACAGATCGCAGGGGGGGGACAGATCGCGGGGGGACAGATCGAGGGGTGGAAGATCGCGGCGGGGGGCAGATCGAGGGACGGGACAGATCGCGGGGGGACAGATCACAGTGGAGGGACAGATTGCAGGAGGGAACAGATCGAGGGGGGAACAGATCGCGGGGGAGTCGCACAGATTGCGGGGGAGTCGGGCAGATCAAGGGGAGACAGATCGCAGGGGGTGACAGATCGCAGGGGGGGACAGATCACAGGGGGGGACAGATCGCAGCGGGGGTCAGATCACGGGGGGGACAGATCGCAGGGGGGGACAGAACACTTGGGGGAGGTCGCGGGGGGGACAGATCACGGGGGGGACAGATCGCAGGGGGAGACAGAACACTTGGGGGAGGTCGAGGGGGGGACAGATCACGGGGGGAGGGACAGATCGCGGGGGGGACAGATCGCGGGGTGGGGACCGATCACGGGGTGGGGACAGATCACGGGGGGACAGATCGCGAGGGGTGACAGATCGCGGGGGGAGGGACCGATCGCGGGGTGGGGACAGATTGCGGGGGGACTGATCGCGAGGGGTGACAGATCGCGAGGGGTGACAGATCGCGGGGGGAGGGATCGATCGCGGGGGGGTACAGATCGCGGGGGGAGGGACAGATTGCAGGGGGGTGCAGATTGCGAGGTTGGGACAGATCACGGGGGGACAGATCGCGGGGGGGGCAGATCACGGGGGGGGACAGATCGCGTGGGGTGACAGATCGCGAGGGGTGACAGATCGTGCGGGGGGGAGACAGATCGAGGGGTGTTGGACAGTTTGTGGGGGCTGAAGGGGTGTGACAGATCATTGGGCCGTGGGAAACACTCCTGTTCCTTCTCTCCCACAGGAATTGCTGTAACGTCACTTATCTGATGGATCCGCCCTGTGGGCGTTAAAAATAAAAGTGAAGTAAAATGGAGGCACGCAGTCTCCTTAAAATATTTTTTAGCTGGACCTGTCTCCTGAGAGCGGAATAGTCACCCACCCTCCCAACCCACCTCCATTAAAACCAGAAGTGTACGGGTTTGGGTCGGGTTGCCAATTAATTTTTTTTTAACCCCCTCCCACCCACCCTGGCGGTTAAAATGACTGCCAGTGTACAATAATTGGTGCTGGGTGTATAGATCATCGTTCTCCATTAACTTTGAAAGTGCTCTTGATTACATTTTACATTTTAGTCAGTTTGTTGGAGTTTTCTTAAAATTTGCATCCCTCTTCCCTTGGCCCCAACCTCCTCCATTCCCCCTCTACTCCTGTTTCCCTCCTCTACAACCTCCTTGTTCCCTTTTTTGCTCTTCCCCATGCTCGCTCTACCTTTCCCCTAGTCCCTACTCTCCCTCCTTTTATTCCTTTGTCCTTGCTCCCTTCTTCCTCTTCCTCCGCACCCCATCACCCATGGTCTGCCCACCCTCTCTGCTCAAATCTTCTCCTCGTCGTCTCACTCTATCATCTAACCTCCCTACTTCTTCCTCCCTCCTATCATGCTTCTCCCTCTCTCTCCCTTCTCCTTCTCTTTCTCCTTCTTCTTCCCTTCCTCCCCTTCTCCATGCTTTTCACCTCCCTTACCTATTGTCCCTCCCTCGTCCAATTATCCCATGCACTCTGACTCCACTTAACCTGAACAGTGCACTTAGTGTTCACTGTCTGTGTGGAATGTCATGAGATTGCCTAGTACTGTATATATATATATTTGAAATGGCAACACTGTAACTTCCCCAGTACACTGAATTCAATGGGTGATGATGCAATGGTAGCAGTAACGCTGTTATTCTTATTTGCTCCAGAGGTGGTGCTGTAACCTCTCTCAACCTGTTATAACAAACACCATTAAAAAACAGAAGGGCTGATTTATGTACCTAATGTACCTGGGAAATGCCCAGTTCCTGATATACCTATCAATTCAGTTCGTGAAAAGCGACGAGTTAAGTTAGTAACTATAGGTTTTTATTGGCTAAATAACAGAGCCCACCCTCGTGGGTGATCGGATCCAACAAGGAGGAATACCAGCCAGTCGACCACCTTTATACCTGGGCAAGCAGGCGGAGCCATGGGCGGAGTCAGCTGTGGTCAGCCCAGGTATAACAGCGTGGCAAGAGGTGACCTTGTGTAGTGATACAACAGTGTAAACAGTGATAACCATAGTGTAACGATATAAACAGTGATAACCATAGTGTAACGATAGTGAACGATAAAAGTGGTTTACCACATTCACCCCTTGTTTAAATTTGAGTCCGGCGGGGTGAAGTGTACTACCAGTTCGGGTATGTCAGTCTGTCCGGAGGCCTCGTAAGCCTTTCTGATCGGCGCAGCAGCGGCGGCGGTGGTGCAGTATCCGATGTTAATGCTGGTGTCTGCGTGGTCGGCGAAGGCTCATGGGGTTCCGGCATGCCGTCTACCTGGGCTGGATTTGGGGGGGTGGTGGGGGGTAACGGTGGTGTCTCAGGGGTGCCCGAGGGTGCGAGGTCTCGTAAGGAGACTGTGTCCTCCCGCCCGTCTGGTATGCCATATAGGCGTACTGGGGGTTGGCGTGCAGGAGCTCCACCCTCTCGACCAGGGGGTCCATTTTATGGGCCCTCACGTGCTTTCGCAGCAAGACGGGCCCCGGAGACGTCAGCCATGTTGGTAGCGAGGTTCCCGTAGTCGACTTCCTGGGGAAAACAAACATTCGTTCATGGGGGGTGGCGTTAATGGCAGTGCAAAGCAGTGACTGGATGGAATGCAGCGCTGCCGGGAGGACTTCCTGCCAGCGAGAGGTTGGGAGGCCCTTAGACTTTAAGGCTAAGAGGACGGCCTTCCAGACAGTCGCGTTCTCTCTTTCCACCTGGCCGTTCCCTCGGGGGTTGCAGCTGGTGGTCCTGCTTGCAGCAATACCTCTCGCTAGTAGGAACTGGCGAAGTTCCTCGCTCATGAAGGATGAGCCCCGGTCGCTATGTATATAGTTCGGGAACCCGAACAAGGCGAAGAGGTCGTTCAGGCATTTGATGACCGTGGTACTGGTCATGTCTGGGCAGGGGAAGGCAAAGGGGAAACGGGAGTACTCATCAATAATGTTGAGGAAGTACACATTACGGTCAGAGGACCGGAGGGGCCCCTTAAAATCGATGCTCAAGTGCTCGAAGGGGCGGGTGGCCTTGATCAGGCTTGCTCTGTCCGGCCTAAAGAAATGCGGTTTGCATTCGGCACAGGTTTGGCAGTTCCTGGTCAAAGTCCTGACCTCCTCGATGGAGTAGGGCAGGTTGCGGGCCTTAATGAAGTGGTAAAGTCTGGTGACCCCGGGGTGGCAGAGGTCGTTGTGGAGGGTCTGCAGTCTATCAATTTGTGCGTTGGCGCATGTACTTCGTGATAGAGCATCTGGGGGTTCGTTCAGTTTACCAGGCCAGTACAAGATATCATAATCGTAGGTGGAGAGCTCGATTCTCCACCTCAAGATCTTGTCGTTCTTGATTTTGCCCCTCAGCTTGTTATTAAACATAAAAGCGACCGAGCGCTGGTCGGTGAGGAGGGTAAATCGTTTGCCTGCCAGGTAATGCCTCCAGCGTCGTACTGCCTCCACGATCACCTGGGCCTCCTTCTCGACCGAAGAGTGTCGGATCTCAGGGCCCTGGAGGGTCCTTGAGAAGAAGGCCACAGGTCTCCCCGCCTGGTTAAGGGTTGCAGCTAGGGCGAAGTCGGATGCATCGCTCTCCACTTGGAAAGGGATAGACTCATCCACCGCGTGCATTGTGGCCTTAGCAATGTCTCCCTTTATGAGGGAGAAGGCTGCGCATGCTTCTGCCATCAGGGGGAAGGAGGTGGACTTCATGAGGGGTCTGGCTTTGTCCGCATAATTGGGCACCCATTGGGCATAGTAGGCGAAGAGCCCCAGGGTTCTCTTCAGCGCCTTTGGACAGTGGGGGAGGGGAAGCTCCATGAGGGGGCGCATTCTTTCGGGGTCGGGGCCGATGACTCCATTCTCTACTACGCAGCCGAGGATGGCAAGGCGCGAGGTGTTAAACACACATTTCTCCTTATTGTAGGTGAGGTTCAGCCGTTGGGCCGTACGGAGGAATCTCTCCAGATTAACATCATGGTCCTGCCGGTCGCGGCCGCAGATGGTGACGTTATCTAGATAAGGGAACGTGGCATGCAGCCCGTTCTGGTCAACCATCCGGTCCATCTCCCTTTGGAAGACCGAAACCCCGTTGGTGACGCCGAAGGGAACCCTAAGGAAGTGGTAGAGGCGGCCATTCGCCTCGAAGGCGGTATACTGGCGGTCCTCAGGGCGGATAGGGAGTTGGTGATAGGCCGACTTAAGGTCGATGGTAGAGAATACCCGGTACTGTGCAATCTGATTGACCATATCAGATATGCGGGGAAGGGGGTATGCGTCCAGCTGGGTGTACCGGTTTATGGTTTGGCTGTAGTCGATGACCAGGCGGTGTTTATCGCCGGTCTTAACGACTACGACCTGGGCACGCCAGGGGCTATTGCTTCTCTCGATGATGCCCTCCTTCAGGAGTCGCTGCACCTCGGAGCTAATAAAAGCTCTGTCCCCGGCGCTGTACCGCCTGCTCTTGGTAGCGACGGGTTTACAGTCGCGGGTGAGGTTAGCGAACAGGGAGGGGGACGGGACCTTGAGGGTGGATAGGCCGCAGGTGGTACGCGGTGGGCGGTTTAAACGCTGCTGGTTGTAGACTGTGAGTGGGGGGAGGGGTCCACCATATGCCAAAGTGACACTTTGAAGGTGGGATTGGAAATCCAGCCCTAGTAGGACGGCAGCGCAGAGCTGGGGCAGGACGAGAAGTTTAAAATTTTTATACTCCGTGCCCCTAACCGACAGGGTCACAACACAGTAGCCGCTGATGTCTGTAGAATGGGACCTCGACGCCATCGAGATCCGGTTGCGCGTTGGCCGGACAGTGAGGGAGTAGTGGCTCACCGTGTCTGGATGGATGAAACTCTCCGTGCTTCCGCTGTCGAACAGGCAGGTCGTGGCGTGGCCGTTTACTTTGATGCCCATCATGGACTTGGACAGGTGATGCGGGCGAGCTTGGTCAAGTGTGACGGAGGCTAGTGTATGGCTGAGCGAGCTGCTGTAGTCTGCGGGTGAGGCGGTGGTCAGGTCTGGAGACAAGGTGGCGGTCGAGTGTGGTGAACAAAATGGCGGCGCCCACGACGTTGAATAAAATGGCGGAGAAGATGGCCGCCCCCACAACTCACATGAGGCACTGCCGGCGTCGGTGGCCTTGATCAAAGATGGCCGCCCCCACGACTCACACGAGGGGATACTGGCATCTGTGGCCTTGATGAAAGATGGCCGCCCCCACAACTCGCATGAGGCACTGCTGGCGTCTGTGGCTTTCGCCCTGCAGGCCTTCGCGAAGTGGCCTTTCTTGTGGCAGTCGGAGCAGGTCGCGTTTCTTGCAGGGCAGCGCGCCTTCGGGTGTTTCGCCTGGCCACAGAAGAAGCAGCCGGCGGCCCGATCGCGGGGCTCCGATGTCGCAGCCGGTACCGGGGGTGGCGGTCCCGATCGGTTCCGGGACACCGGCGCTGTGGTAGGTCCCAGAGGCGGCGGTGTGAGGGGTATTGCGGCCGGGGTCGGGCCCGAGTCCCAGGGTCGCGCAGCACAGTACCTGGAGTACGCCTCGAGGTCCCGATGGGCCACTTCCAAGGAGCGAGCGAGGATAGCAGCTGTTTTCAGGTCGAGGTCCTTTGATTCCAGCAGTCTTTGCCGTGAGTAGTCTGACCGAAGGCCTTTCACGAAGGCATCTCGGATGTTTCCATCTGTATGTTCTGCAGCTGTTACGGCTTTAAAGTCACAGTCCCTGCCGAGTATTTGCAGCGCCCGTAAGAAATCATCAACCGACTCTCCTGGCTGTTGCGAGCGGGATCTTAGGAGATGCCTGGCGTACATTGAGTTTACAGGGCTCCGATACTGTTCTTTTAGCAGGTTGAGGGCGTCCTCGTATGTGGCAATGTCCCGGATGAGTGCAAATACTTTAGGGCTCACCTGAGCGGTCAGAACTCTTAGCTTGGATGCCGGAGGTACGCCGGATTCTCCCAGGTAGGCTTCGAAGCAGCTCAGCCAGTGTTCGAAGTCGAGGGCTGAATTCGCAGCCTGTGGGTTTAGATCCAGGTACGGCGGCCGGAGGGCTCGTAGCCAGGCCGGCTGCTGGGGCTGTTGTAGATGGCCGTTTGGCTGAGGCTGTACGTCTGACTGGTCGTTTGGCTGCTCCGTTGTAGACATTTCAAAATTTAGCCAATAAAATTGATATACCTATCAATTCAGTTCATGAAAAGCGACGAGTTAAGTTAGTAACTATAGGTTTTTATTGGCTAAATAACAGAGCCCACCCTCGTGGGTGATCGGATCCAACAAGGAGGAATACCAGCCAGTCGACCACCTTTATACCTGGGCAAGCAGGCGGAGCCATGGGCGGAGTCAGCTGTGGTCAGCCCAGGTATAACAGCGTGGCAAGAGGTGACCTTGTGTAGTGATACAACAGTGTAAACAGTGATAACCATAGTGTAACGATATAAACAGTGATAACCATAGTGTAACGATAGTGAACGATAAAAGTGGTTTACCACAGTTCCCTAGTGCAATGAAGAGGAAAAGGCAGTGGAAGGAAGTGTGACCTTCGGATGAGGCATTAAACTGAGGACCTAGTTATCTGTTCAGGTGATAGTTAAAAAGACCCCATGGCACTCACTATAAATTGTTGCACTTCAAACATGTCATTGTTTGCAGTTCATTCTCAGATATTTCCGAGAGACATATTAAAGCTTGATATAAATGCAGCTTTTTTCTTTATTTAAAAAAAAACTTAACAGGATAGAGAAAATAAATCAGGAACAATACATTTGTGATATTCCAAGACAGTGTGACAAGAAGTCACAGATTTAGCGTTATAAAGGTAAAGTTTAGGAGAGAACCCAGGGAATATTCCTTTTCGCAGAGGGTGATCAATGGCTGGAACGTGTTTCGAGGAAGGGTTGTAAATCTCAGCACACTGAACTCAGTTAAGAATCGACTAGATGCTGTCATGAGAAGATGCTGAGTTGGTACTCTAGAAAGATGAGAGTGTCAGGCCAATTCCCCAGTTGAATGCTCTTGGTGAGAAGTGGTACTCTCAGAGAGAGCTGGTTGGAAAATCACAGGCTTGCAACCCCTGATTTTTGATCCATTAATTTAAAATGTAGTCAAAAAACTGCCATTTTTTTGGTTGGTCATAAAATACTTGATTTTATAATTTTGTTGCACCTACTGGCATGTTCACATCAACAGTGTCCACAGGGTCACAATCTGGGAAATTCACCACTGAAGCACCAAAACAGAGATGGGTCAGGGAAATGTGAAGCTGCTGGTCCAGGATTTTTTTTCGTCACAGTTCAACAGGAGCGCCTGATTGGGAAATCAGCCGCCAAATGCACCAAAGGCTCCAATGAAGAAGGTCATATCTTATGATATTGTGAGTATATATTGTGGAATACTGCGTACAGTTTTGGTTTCCATATTTAAGAAAAGATATACTTGCTCTCGAGGCAGTTCAGAGAAGGTTCACTCGGTTGATTCCGGAGATGAGGGGGTTGACTTATGAGGAAAGGTTGAGTAGGTTGGGCCTCTACTCATTGGAATTCAGAAGAATGAGAGGCGATCTTATCGAAACATATAAGATTGTGAGGGGGCTTGATCGGGTGGATGCGGGGAGGATGTTTCCACTGATGGGTGAGACTAGAACTAGGGGGCATAATCTTAGAATAAGGGGCTGCCCTTTCAAAACTGAGATGAGGAGAAACTTCTTCACTCAGAGGGTAGTAAATCTATGGAATTTGCTACCTCAGAGAGCTGTGGAAGCTGCAACATTAAATAAATTTAAAACGGAGATAGACAGTTTCCTAGCTGATAAGGGAATTAAGGGTTATGGGGAGCGGGCAGGGAAGTGGACGTGAGTCTAGGTTCGGATCAGCCATGATCCTATTGAATGGCGGAGCAGGCCCGAGGGGCCGTATGGCCTACTCCTGCTCCTACTTCTTATGTTCTTATGTTCTTATGAGTACAAACACTGGTCCCATACAGGTGCAGGTTATAATCTGCTAACATTCGTAAATTTTAAATCTGTTTCACATGCTCACTCATACAAGCATCAGATATGTATATTGCTTCATTGCTCCCCATCCAGACCAAAAAAAACACTAGAAAAAAACACCAATACGAACACATCACTAAATTGCCAGTGTTTGGAAGCCCCAAAAGTCTACCAGAGATCTAATTATCCATCCTCAATGTTAAAAAACTTGGTCTTAAACTTAAAAAATGACATTTATAATGAGTAGATATACATAATAAAACTTTAAATGTTTGACTGAAGTGTTATTTAACTCACTAAATTAAATAATCAGATTGAGAATAACCAACAGAATTATTTTCCACATTTACAGTATGTTGAAAAATATTTATATGAACACAAACTGACATCTTCCAGATTCCCTCTTGTTGGTAACCTGGAGCAGTGTTACAAACAAGAATTTTCATTGCATTTTAATCTGCCTTTAAATTCAACAGTCGAAATCTGCTGTCAAAAGGTCAAGATAATCTTAAAAAGGACAGATGACTGTTTTATTTTAAAACTGCAGGAGATAAGGTAGCAGTTGTTGGAGCAAGAAAAAGTGTCCTGCAGACTTGGTTGGCCAGAGTGAAGCACGATTCAAGTTATGTTTTCAAATAAAATTCAGCAGGATGTGCAGCAAATATATTTTGCTGGTCCAATTGTAACATTTTTACCATGTCATTCAAATTGTTGGAGGTTGAAATAAAGTAAATCTGCCAATTACTGTGAATGGAAAATATTAAAAACAAGGGTCAGAGTTTTCAACCAGTGCTGCTTTCCCAAAACAAAATCCAAGCTAATTTTGAGTTTAGTAGTCAAACATTTTCAATGAGATAAATGAATGCAATTTTGTTTTGTTGGGGTCTTATAATACCTAATAAATATTTCCCAGGGAGCTCAACGAAACCATAACAGTATTACTGCTAAGTAAATAAAAATTTCCAAAATATCCAGCTTAGTGAAGAGTAACAAGGCTATACTTTACTGGACAGATTTCCATTACATGAGCAGAAGAAACAAGCAGATAATACTGAATTTGTAAACACATCTAACACAACTTGCAACCTTTCACATAATGAAATGTGCCTTTTATAGGGGAATTGGAAGACATAAAGCAGGAAATGAGAGAAAAGTTAGAGGAGGTGACCAAAGGCAACATAGAATCATGGAATAGTACAGCACAGAAGGAAGCCATTCGGCCCATTGAGTCTGTGCCGGCTCTTTCAAAGAGCAATCCAGTTAGTCCCACTCCCCGGCTCTTTCCCCCTATCCCTGCATTTTTCTTCTCCTTCAAGTATTTATCCAATTCCCTTTTGAAGGCTACTATTGCATCTGTATCCACCACCCTATCAGGCAGTGCATTCCAAATCCTAGCCACTCATTACGGAAAAAAGTTTTTCCTTATGTCGCCTCTGTTTCTTCTGCCAATCACCTTAAATCTGTGCCCTCTGGTTATCGACCCTTCAGCCATTGGAAACAGTTTCTATTTATTTACTCTAATTAAATCCTTCATGATTTTAAACACCTCTAGCAAATCTCCTCTTATCCTTTCTGCTCTAAAAAGTACAACCCCAGCTTCTCCAGTCTATCCAAATAACTGTAGTCCTTCATTCCTGGAACTATTCTAGTAAATCTCTTCTGTATCCTCTTCAAAGCCTTCCTCAATTGGACACAATACTCCAGCTGGGGCCGAACTAGTGTTTTATACAGGTTTAGCATAACTTCCTGGCTTTTGTTCTCTATCCCTCCATTTACAAAGCCCAGGACCACATATGCTTTATTAACTGCTTGGTTAATCTGTCCTGCCACTTTAAAAGATTTGTGCACAAACACACCCAGGTCTCTCTGTTCTTGCACCACCTTTAAATTTGTACCATTTAGCATGTATTGTCTCTCCTCATTCTTCCTACTGAAATGTATCACCTCATACTTTTCTGTGTTGAATTTCATCTGCCATGTGTCCGCCCATTCCACCAGCCTGTCTATGTCGTCTTGAAATCTATTGCTATCTTCCTCACTATTTACTGCACTTCCAAGTTTCTTGTCATCTCAGATTTCGAAATTGTGCCCTGTACCCCCAAGTCCAAGTCATTAATGTATATCAAAAACAGTAGTGGTCCTAGTACTGAACCTTGGGAAACGCCACAGTGTACTTCCCTCCAGTCTGAAAAACAGCCATTCACCACAACTCCCTGTTAAGACCGGATGACTTATCCACTTTAATTACCACCAGCCTTTCTAGTACCTCCTCTTTATGCATTTAATATGTTATCCAGTATCCCAGCAGCCTGCTTGTTTACTGTAGCTTTGGCAACGTCCTCTTCCTTGGTAAACTCCGATGCAAAGTACTCATTTAGTGCCTCAGCTATGGCTTCTGCCTCCACCAATAGTTCTCCATTGTGGTCCCTAATTTACCCCACCACTCCTCTGACAACCCTTTTACTGTTAATATGCCTACAGAAGACCTTTGTGTAGTGTATGTGCTTTAAGTCAGAACTACTTTTTACAGCTCCTGTATACTGTAGTACCGGCAGTGACCACACCGGTATATAAGCTGTGCGCATGCCTCTGTACCCCAGTCTAGAGATGACCCTCCTCCAGTAAAGACCTGTTGATTGTTTATGTACAGCATCCGTGTAATTATTTATCCACTGAACCACGGATCTAACAGTGGCGACGAGTGTTGATGTGAATCTACCTGCAACATTAAACAAAAAAAAAAAATAGTCGAGTCCAGGAACACGGGCGTCGACCGCGAGCAACCGCCCAGCAGTCAGGCAGAGATCCAACTTCGCTGGGGAGGCTGTGGAGAGCCGGGCTTGGTTCCCCAGCCACAACGAGCAGTAAGAGACTGACGACAGGTCCAGAGCAGACCCTTCCCGAGCAGCGGCGGCTGGAGCCGACCGATGGCAGAGAGAGAGAGCCGGGCAGCGTCGATGGGGTAAGAAAAAGGGTGAAGAGAGCAGGGCGCAGCCGGGGGTTGATCACCGAGCGGCATTGAGGAAAAATACTGCAAAACCGGAGAGAGAGAGGGTAAGAAACAGCCGGGTTCTAGACTGAGCGGCGTCGAAAAATATCAAGAGAAGAACGCGCAGAGCACAGCCAGGGATCACGGGCTGATCAGGGTCCATGGGGCAAAGCAAGGGGAGATGCCATTGAGCTGCAGAGCAGCAGGGAGAGCGCGGGAGACGCCATTGAGCCGCGGAGAAGCAGGGAGAGCGCGGGAGGCGCCACTGAGCCACGGAGAAGAAGGAAGAGCGTGGGAGATGCCATTTTGCGAAGCCGCAGCGGAGAAGACGGGCGAGCGCGGGAAGGAAGGAAAGCACGGGAGACGCCATTTTGTGCCAGCGGAGAAGAAGGGGAAGTGCGGGAGGCGTCATTGGTGATAGTTAACGCACAACCAAGGATGCCGAAGAGTGGCAGTATCTCTACGTTCGACAATGAAGTCGAAGATTGGGCGACATATGTGGAACGTATTGAGGTGTACTGCAGGGCGAATGAAGTGCCAGATGCTAATAAAGCACTGGTTCTGTTAAATTCCATGGGTGCAAAAAAATTATGGGTTACTGCGAAATCTAACAACCCCAGAGAAGCCGGTAAACAAGAATTTTGAAAGCATAGTAGAAATCCTACAGGACCACTTAAACCCCACACCGCTGCTGATAGCAGAACGATTTAAGTTCCATAAAAGGAACCAACACAAAGACGAAAGCAATGCTGAGTACCTAATGGAACTGCGCAAGCTATCGAAATACTGCCAGTTTGGAGCGGGACTAGCAGACACGTTAAGGGACAAGTTTGTGTGTGGGCTACAAAGTGAAGGAACCCAGAAACGGCTTCTATCAGAAAAGGACCTTACACTTGACAAAGCTTTCAGTATGGCAGTATCACATGAAGCAGCCGCAAGGGGCGCTGCAGAGATACAACGGAGACCGCAAGAATATGGCACCAACGAAATGGCCTATGGAACAGGGAAGTGCTATCGCTGCGGCAGAACAACACATGACCAGAAAGATTGTTGGTTCAAGGACCAAGTGTGCAGACAGTGTGGGAAAGCAGGACACATAGCAAGAGTCTGCAGGTCAGGGAAGAAAACCAACAGTAAGAAATCTCCACAGGAGAAGTACAAAAAGGTACACCAGGTGATGGACAGTGGTTCAGACGAACAGAAAAGTGACAGACTCCGGAAGCAAGGAGCTGGGTTGTCTGAAACTACACAATGTAACCAAAATGGAGGATCACCAGACTATCTGGGTTACACTCAAGATAGACGGAGTCCAAGTGGAAATGAAATTGGACACAGGGTCAGCTCTAACAGTCATAAATCAAAGAGACTACAAGCGGCTATTTTCAGACATACCCTTGAAAGCTACAGAGATTGTCTTGAAGACGTATACGGGGCAAAAATCTACCCCAAAGGAAAAATAAGGGTGAAAGTGACATATAAAGGTCAGGAAATACCTAAAATGGATATATATATATTGCCAAATGGAGGACCACCACTGCTAGGACGTGAATGGATCCGGAAGATACATTTAGATTGGCATTCCATACAGGCACTGAAGGTGAAGGCCAAAAAGGATGACGACGTCACACATTGGCCGACTGTCAAAAATGCTAACTGACGCAAAAGAAGTGTTCCAGGGGGGACTAGGAACACTAAAAGGAATAACAGCAACAATTAAAATAGAGGATAATGCAAGCCCAAAGTTTCTTAAGGCCAGACCAGTGCCTTATGCGATCAGACCAGCGGTTGAAGCAGAGCTGGAAGGGTTGGAACATTCAGGATTACTGTCCAAAGTGGACTGGAGCGAGTGGGCTACACCCATCGTTCCTGTAATGAAGAGGTCGTTGAGTAATACGCCTGGGGAACCAAAGAAGGTCCGCATCTGTGGGGATTTTAAGGTGACAGTGAACCCAGTCCTTCACACGGTGCAATATCCGCTTCCACGAATTGAGGATATTTTCGCCTCGCTATCTGGTGGTAAACGCTTCACCAAAATTGATCTAGCCCAGGCGTACTTGCAAATGGAGGTAGAAGAAGCTTCGAAACATTACCTTACTATCAACACCCATAAAGGTCTCTATCAATACAACCGGCTGGTGTTTGGAGTAGCCTCAGCTCCGGCTATCTGGCAAAGGGCGATGGATCAGGTCCTGCAAGGGATTCCAGGGGCCCAGTGTTATTTGGACGACATCTTGGTCACGGGCGAAAATGACGGTGATCACCTCGCTAACTTGGAGAAGGTGCTCGCCAGATTAAAGAAATATGGACTACGAGCTAATCGCCACAACTGCGTGTTTTTCCAGAAACAGATCTCGTATTGCGGCCACATCATCGATGAAGAGGGGTTACATAAGTCCCCTGACAAGATTGAGGCAGTAGTCAAGGCTCCAGCACCGGAAAATGTGTCACAACTGAGGTAATTCCTCGGGCTGGTAAACTATTACCACAAGTTCTTACCAAATTTGTCTACGGTATTACACCCGCTGAACACCCTACTGCAAACAGGGGTACCATGGAAGTGGGATGACGAACGTAGATGAGCTTTCCAGAAGTGTAAAGAATTGATCACATCAAAAGAGGTGTTGGCCCATTTCAACCCAGCACTACCAATTCGTTTGGCATGTGATGCAGCACCCTACGGCATTGGAGCGGTGCTGTCGCACAAATTCCCAGATGGGTTGGAGAGGCCAGTAGCCTTTGCGTCTCGGTCACTAACCTCAGCCGAGCGCAACTACGCCCAGATTGACAGGGAGGCCCTCAGCCTAGTATGGGCAGTAAAAAAATTCAACCATTACTTGCATGGGCAGAAGTTCACCTTGCTGACTGACCACCAACCACTTGTCTCTGTATTAATTTCTTTGTGGGTTCAATGACGAGACATTTATGAAAGAGAATGTCTTGTAATCTAAAGTCTGTTCAACTCTTTATACAGCATTTCAGGAGGCACCATGCTAGTGATCCATCTAGAACGAAACTGAAACTAAACCAAACTGCTTGTCTCTGTCACATGACCTCTGCTGGTCAGGCATAAGTAATCAATACATGCAAACATGCCGGTAAGGCATCATAATAAAACAGGCAAATAACATCACTATTTGCTGATATCATTACATCTCCCTTTCTTAAAACAAAAGTATTTTACTTTTAACTAACAACATGTTTTCTTTGTATTAATCTGCATTTTAACGGTAACACTTAATGAACTTACATTATCATTATCATGATCAAGGTTTTTTAACCTTGCTTTGTGTGTTCACATGAAATATGTAACTACACTAGAACTTGAAGAAAGAATAAGATAACATTACTTCCTTCTATAACAATAGTCCTTAAATTTGCTCAATGAGTCTCTCAGGAGGCTTCACATGTCTTGAGGATTTTCTGATTGATTGTCCTTGAATCTGAGTTGTTGCCTCAGATGATGGTTTCTCAGCTGTGTGATCACGTTGTTCAACAGTATCAGTCTTCTGACTTGCTGTGGCTGGTCCCATGAGAAGATCTCGACGATTTCTTCTCAGAACAGCACCCTCATCTGTCTGAATGGTGTATGATCTTGGTTGAACTTCACTCAGGACAGTTCCCTTCTGAGTCCATATGTTTGTTTTGTCTTTGAACCTTACTTGGTCACCAGTGTGGAGTTCAGGTAGGTTTTGTGTTCCTCTGTCATAGTAGTACTTTTGCTTTTCTTTCTGTTGCTCTTTGAACTTCCTCACTTTCTCCCCCTCTTTTGTTTTCAGGAGGTTCTCCAGGATGGGTAGGTTTGACCTTAGCCGACATCCCATAAGGAGTTGGGCTGGTGACTTACCACACTCGAGTGGCGTTGTGCGGTATACAAGCATGCTCTGGTAGAAGTCAGTTCCACGTCTTTCGCCTTGTACATCAGTCTTTTCACTGTCTGGACCGATTTTTCCACTAGTCCATTGGACTGTGGATAGTGAGGACTTGACGTTGTGTGGACAAAGTCCCACTCTTTGACAAAGTGTCGGAAACTTGCATTGTAAAACTGGGGTCCGTTGTCTGTGAGGACCTCGCTTGCCACGTCATGTCTGGAGAATATGGCTTTCATACATGTTATCACAGCATCTGCAGTGGTGGTGTGCAGTCTACAAACCTCTGAATACAGGGAGTAATAGTCTGTGACTACAAGATAGTCCTTCCCTTGACATACGAATAGGTCAGCGCCTACCTTCTGGTAAGGTCTGTCT
This sequence comes from Somniosus microcephalus, assembly GCF_052327205.1. NCBI lineage: Eukaryota > Metazoa > Chordata > Chondrichthyes > Squaliformes > Somniosidae > Somniosus > Somniosus microcephalus. The sequence continues at coordinate 390,061,868 of NC_140987.1, read as the reverse complement.
GGTGCTGGGTGTGGCTTTAGTGGTTCTACCAGATTGCTTGCTCGATATTTCAGGCATATTGTGCAGTTTGACACCTCATTTGTCACATCTTGGTTGATTCGTGGCCAGTACATCACCTCTCGTGCTCTTTTCTTACACTTTTCGATTCCCAGATGTCCTCCATGGATCCTTTTTAGCATCTCTTTTCTCAGACTCTTTGGGATAACTATTTTACTTCCTTTGTAGATGATGTCTTCAAACACTGATAGTTCCGCCCTGCAGTTCCAGTACTCTGCCATGTCAGGTGAGCAGTCTTGCTTCATGTTGGGCCACCCATCCAAGATGCTTTTTCTCAGTCGTCTCATTGTTTCATCTTTGTTCGTCTCAGTCTTTATGAGCTCCATTTTTGCATCTGCTATGGGCAGTGCACTTGTGATCATGTCCACGTAGGCGTTCACTTTTTCATCCATTGTGGTGTTTGCGGGCTCACTTGGGTCAACAGCTCTGGACAACGTGTCTGCTGTATACATCAGCTTACCCGGTGTGTACGCAACATTCAGTGTATAGCGTTGCAGCCTGATCATCATTCTTTGTATTCTAAGCGGACAGCTATTTAGTGGCTTTTGGAACAATGCAATCAAGGGCTTATGGTCAGTCTCTACACTGATTGCTTGTCCTGACACAAACTGGTGAAATCTTTCACAGGCGTATGTGATGCTGAGCAGCTCCTTTTCTATTTGAGCATATCGCGTCTCCGCATCTGTCATTGAGCGCGATGCATATGCAATAGGTTGCCAGTAGTCATATTTTTGCAGAAGAATGGCACCGAGCCCACTCTGTGATGCATCTGATGATATCTTGATGGGTCTCGCTGGGTCATAAAACCTCAGAACTGGTTCCTCTGTGAGCAGTTTCTTTAGATCGCTCCATGACTTCTCATGCTCATGATTCCATTCCCATTCTATGTTCTTTTCAGTTAGTCTTCTCAGTGGCGCCATCTTTTCTGAGAGGTTGGATATGAATTTACCCATGTAGTTGATCATTCCATTAAACCTCTGCACGTCCTTTTTGCATTGTGGCTTTGGCATATTCTCAATGGCGGACACCTTTCTGGGATCTGGTCTGATGCCCTCACTGCTAAGGATATCTCCCACGAATGTCAGTTCTGTCACCCCGAGCTGGCATTTCTCTCTATTCAGCTTCAGGTTTGTTTTCCTTGTTGCTTCCAGCACTTTTTTCAGTCTCTCATCATGCTCAGTTCTCGTCGTTCCCCATACTATGATGTCATCCATTGATGTATCAACTCCCTCCAGGTGCTCATAGATCATATGGATAGTTTTGTGATACACTTCAGGAGCTGAGGCAATGCCAAATGGTAACCTTAGGAATCTGTATCTGCCAAATGGACTGTTGAACGTGCACAGTCTTGAACTTGCTTCATCCAATTTCATCTGCCAAAATCCTGATGATGCATCTAACTTGCTGAAATACTTTGCATTTGCAAACTGTGCCATGATTTCCTCACGTGTAGGAAGCTTGAAGTGCTCTCTCTTTATTGCTCTGTTTAGATCTCTTGGATCCAGGCAAATTCTGAGCTTTCCATTCTTTTTGTCCACAACGACGAGGGAACTCACCCACTCAGTTGGCTCATCTATCTTCTGAATCACGTTCAGGCTTTCCATCCTGTCCAACTCTGCCTTCAGTTGCTTTTGAAGAGCAAACGGAACTTTTCTGCATGGATGTATGACCGTTGGCATACTTTTATCTACTCTGATCGTGTGTTCTCCTGGCAGGCAGCCTAGACCCTTAAATAGGTCGTTGTACTCTTTCATGAGTTCATCATAGACTGTCTCTCCTTCGCTTTCCACAATGAGGACTCTCTTTACCAGGTTCAGTCTCTCACAGGCTTTTAAACCTAGTATGGCTTGCACATCCTTTGGCACCACGATTAATTCTAGCGTGTGCTCTCTGTCCTTGTGTGTTACTTTGACAATGCATCTTCCTTTCACTGGTATATCAATACCTGAGTATCCTGTCACTTTCACTTTTCTCCCATTTATCTTTGGTCTGGGTCTAATTTTCTTAAAATCAGTCTCTGATATCACATTAACTTGTGCTCCAGTATTCAATTTAAATGGAATGTGTATGTCATTCACTTTTAGTGTCAACATCCAGTCTCTTTCTTCTTTTTTGTTTTCAGACACAACATCTACATAGAACTCCTCTATCTCGCTTTCATCTACTGTATGGACCTTGCTTTGTTGCGCTTGGTTCTTACAGCAACGGGCATAATGGTTGTTTTTGTTGCAACTATTGCATGTTTTACCATATGCTGGACACTTTCTTGGTGGATGCTGTGTACCGCATCGACTACATGACTTTCGGTTGCCCCTTTCATTTTTGTTCGCTGGCCACGCCTCTTTTTTCACATTGGCGCTCTTTTTGTTAAACGGTTTGTGTCTGTTCATTCTCACTGCATCCACGTTGCAGCTACTGTCACTGAACAGCTCCTTTGCCTGCATATTCACAGTCTCTGTAGCCCTACACAGTGCTATGGCTTTTCCCAGGTCTAGATCTTGCTCTCTTAGCAGTCTTTCCCTTAGGCCATTATCTGGAATACCACATGATGTAAGAAAAAGGAGTCTCACACATTAAGTAACTTTAAAGTAAGCTTTAAGCAACTTATAATCACACTATATACAGGAGAGGTCTTCACCATGCCTCTGGTAGAAGCCCCTTACAATACTGAGCAGTTCAGTATTTTTTACCAGTCCAACAGGAAGTGATGTATGACAGGAAGTGATGTATGTACAAAGTTCACCATTCATAGTTTCACAGTTCACAGTTCACAGTTCACAGGAAGTGACAAATAACTTCCCGGAAGTTATCATTATTATCACATTCTTCCCTCCTGCAGGATTAGAAGGCTGTGGTCTTCCTTTTGTTCCGCAGCCGCCGAACGAGGAAGAGTCGCACCCATTTGGGTTCCCGTCGTAGAGGGTCGCTGGTCCGCTTACATGCGGTTGGCCATTGGTCAGAGTCTGTGTGGCCTGGATTACCCTGTGAAGGGTCGGGGAGGTCATGGCTTCGCGTACGAGCCCCAATAGGTTCAAAGTCGGTCTGCCTCTGTTCAGAGGGAGGTGCAGAGCTGGTCTGTGGTGGATCAGTACTTTCGTGCGCGGTACTGGGAGGATCGCAACTTTGAGTACGTGGTTCTACCGGCACCAAGCTAGTTGGTGTCCGATCAGGATCCTGGAGAGGGGTACCCGATAGGTTCCAAGAGTTTCCTGGTGAAATACCATCACCCGATGTCCCACTAGGTCCTGGTGGGCAGGGAGCCAGATCCCGTAATGATACGGTAGATTCTCGGCCGTCGGGATATCGTATGTTTGCATAGGTGGGGTTGGCATCGGTTAGTTCGACCTCGTCTACGAGAGGGTCATTTTTAGACGTCCGAACGTATCTTCGGAGTAGAACAGGTCCAGGAGTAGTTAGCCATGACGGGAGTGATGCCCCATGAGATGAGCGATGCTGGAATCCAAAGAACCGCTCATGAGGTGTAGTATTTGTGGCTGTAGAAAGAAGGGACCGTATAGAGTGCAATGCATCCGGAAGCACTGCTTCCCATTGCTGGTCTGGTAGGCCCCGAGATCTTAAAGCAAGACGTACGGAATTCCAGATGATACCGTTATACCTCTCTACCTGCCCATTTCCGATGGGATGGTATGGTGTTGTTTTGCTTGTAGCAACTCCCCGTTCTGAGAGGTAGTCCTTGAGTTCCTTTGATATAAAGGATGGACCCGATCTGAGTGAATATAAGCCAGCATGCCACAGAGAGAAAATACCTGCTCAAGGCAGCAGATTACTGTGGACGCCAGCATATTGGAGCAGGGGAAGGCAAACGGAAAACGTGAATATTCATCAATCATGGTGAGCAAATATGTGTTCCGAGTGGAAGAGGGCACTGGGCCCTTAAAATCGATGCTAAGTCGTTGCATCGGTTGGGTTGCGTGTATGAGCATACCATCTGAGGGGCGGAAGAACTGAGGTTTTAATTCCACACAAAGCCGGCATTCTGAGCATATTTTCTTTACATCTCCAGTAGAAAAAGGGAGATTCCGTGATCGTACGAAATGTAGCATGCGCGTAACGCCAGGATGACACAATCCATTATGGACATATATGAGAGTAGAGGACGACATAGCGGAGCAGAATGCCCGTGTGAGGGTGTCCGGGGCCACATTCTCCTTGCCAGGTCGATAGTGAATGGTATAACCAAAAGAGGCCAGTTCCATCCTCCAAAGTTGTATTTTATTATTCTTAATTTTGGTTCGTTTTCGATTATCGAGCATGAAGGCGACTGATCGCTGATCCGTGATTAATGTAAAGTGCTGGCGAGCTAGAAAATGGTTCCACTTCCGTACTGCCTCTATGATGGCTGTGGCTTCCTTCTCAACTGGAGGATAATGTAGCTCGGCACCTTGTAAGGTCCTGGACATAAATGCTACAGGACGACCTTCCTGATTTAGAGTAGCCGAGATCGCCACCTCCGAGGCATCACATTCGACTATGAAAGGGAGATTCTCATCGATGGAGTGAAGAGCCGCTTTCTCCAACTGTTTTTTGAGAAGGTTAAAGGCTGCAACAGCCGCTGTTTCCAATGGAAATGATCTAGCATGCAGCAAGGGTTGGATTTTGTCTGAAAAATGAGGAATCCATTTAGCGTAGTATGCAAACAGACCGAGAGCCCGACGTAAAGAAGCCGGATTCTTAGGTGACGGGAGCTCTTGGAGCGGGCGAAGTCTTTCTGGGTCTGGCTTAATGATACCATTGCCTACGCAGTAGCCAAGGATGTTGATGGTCGGTTGCGACTCAACAGACTTAGATTCATTCAAGGTTAAGTTACGGCGATGGAGGGCATCCCGAAATTTTTGGAGGTTGGCGTCGTGTTCCTGTTGATTGTGACCTGCAATAGTAAAGTTATCAAGATAGGGAAAAGTGTCCCTTAGGTTTTCCTGCTTAACCAGGCCATCCATTGCCCGTTGGAAGACAGCCACTCCATTAGTAACCCCAAATGGGAGGCGACGAAATTGGTACAGCCGTCCATTAGCCTCAAAGGCCGTGTACTGCTTATCTGAGACCTTCAAGGGTACCTGATGATAGGCACTTTTTAAATCGTAAGTTGAGAACACTTTGTATTCAGCCAGTTTATTAACCATATCATCAATGCGTGGCAATGGGTAGGCGTCCAAGTCAGTATATTGATTGATGGTTTGCGAATAATCAATGCATAGTCGTTGTTTGTGAGGTTTTAGAGGGTTCTTGACAATGACGACTTGAGCCTGCCAGGGCGATGAACATGGTTCAATGATATCCTCTGCTAGAAGTCGAGAGATTTCAGCCTCAATAAAAGATTGGTCTTCCTGATTAAAGCGCCGCGATTTCGCTATTATTGGTTTGCATCGAGGCGGAATACTGGCAAATAATGAGGGTTCATCAAGTGAAGCTGCTGACAATGCACAAAACGGTAATTTAGACGGTATATTAGAAATTGTAAGTCCAGGTTTGGATCCGCCGAACTCAATGGTGAGTTTCTTATGCTGTTTTTGGAAATCCAGCCCTAAGAGGAGATCACTACATAAGTCCTTGAGCACCGAAAGTCGGGTGGAGGGATACAGGCGACCATTAAGTGTCATATCAACAACACAAAAGCCGGAGGTTCTGGTATTAAGTGATGACTGAGCCATCGCAATTGCCTGGTCCGATGGGAAGACATGTAGTTTCAATTTCGCAACAATCTGTTCTTTAATGAAACTATCAGTACTTCCTGAGTCAATTAAGGCATCTAAGGTATGCCCTTTAATTGAAACTTTTGTAGTTGCATGAAACAGGTTCTGTGGGCAAGCAGCTGTAATTGGTGTCGTTGCACAGAGAGTGGCTGAAACTCTTGGTGTGCTTCTTCGGGAGAGAGCTCGAGGGGAAGCTTGATAGGTCCTAGCTGGAGCATCTCGATAGGCCCTAATTGGGGCAGTTCGGTAGGCCTTAGCTGGATAGGCCCTCGTAGAGGCTTTTGATTGGCAAACTTTAGCAAAGTGTCCTTTTTTTTTGCAATAACTGCAGATTGCATTGCGAGCAGGGCAGAATTTCCTAGGGTGAAAAGCATCTCCACAAAAGAAGCATTCCTTCCTAGATTGCCAAGAGGCTGCTAAAGTGGGGTCATCCTCCTCTTCTTCATCAGAATTATCAGAATTAGATTCCTCCATGATAGGGTTCACCTGAGACCACTTGAATTGTCTGGTCGCAGTTACAGCAGCAGATCGAGATCTGGGCAGCTGATAGAGGTCTGCATTTTTCTTTGCCAAATCCAGAGAACAAGCTAGGTCAAAAGCTTTTTGTAGCTCAAGTGTTTTACTTTCTAGTAGACGCTGGCGTATAAATGGAGAGGCAATCCCGCAGATGAAAGCATCACGAATCATTTCTTCGCGGTACAGCTCAGCTGAGGCTGCCTGAAAGTTACAATCTATGCTGAGCCTGCGAAGTTCTTGAAGGAATTCGTTAATCGATTCCCCTGGCCCTTGTCGGGCTGTGGCCAGTAGATGTCTAGCATAGACCTCATTTGGAGTCTTGGCATACAGTTTCTTAAGTGCCCGAATCACTTCGTCGTAATTATCCCATTCATCAACATATTCAAACACTGTTGGTGTCACATAGTTGATAAGCATCCTCAGTTTAGTAGGAGCAGTCACTTTACATTCATCAAGGAAATTCTCAAAAGTACGGTACCAATGCTTCCATACCTTGCCAGCTGCTGGTGTGTTTGGGTCCAAGTCCAGACGAGTAGGTTTAAGGAGGTTTTCCATGATGGGTGGTTCCCTGGATCCTTAACTCCGAGTTTGTCTGAAGGTCTAGTATTTGTGAGTGTAAATGCTAAGTTGCTTAAATTGATGTAAGAAAAAGGAGTCTCACACATTAATTAACTTTAAAGTAAGCTTTAAGCAACTTATAATCACACTATATACAGGAGAGTTCTTCACCATGCCTCTGGTAGAAGCCCCTTACAATACTGAGCAGTTCAGTATTTATACCAGTCCAACAGGAAGTGATGTTTGACAGGAAGTGATGTATGTACAAAGTTCACAGTTCATAGTTTCACAGTTCACAGTTCACAGTTCACAAGAAGTGACACATAACTTCCCGGAAGTTATCATTATTATCACACCACACACCAGTCTGTCTTTTATCAGCGAGTCTGTCAGTCCCCCAAATTCACACGATTTGCTTCTGTTTCTCAGTTCAGTCACATACTGATCAATAGTCTCACCCGTTTTCTGTACACATGTGAAAAATCTGTGCCTCTCAAACGTCACGTTATGTTTAGGTATGCAGTAGGCCTCAAACTGTTCCATTATTTTATCTAGCTTCATTTTGTCTCCATCAGCAGTGAATGTGAAGTTATTATACGCCTTCAGCGCTTCATCACCCACGACATGTAAGAACAGTGACGATTTCTTTTTATTACTTTTCTCGTCAGCTCCGATTGCCGCTAAATACAATTCCAAACGTTGTTTGAATCTCCTCCAATTTTCAGCCACATTACCTGTCAACTGAAGCTTCGCTGGTGGGTGTAATCCTTCCATTTTTTCACTTCGTTAGCTATTCTCCAATGGTAAGCAACGATGTTCTCTTTTGGCTTGCTAATCTGTGGAGAGCTGATTTAACTTCAGATTTTTCCTCTTCATCTCTTTCAATCACTTCTGACACCATGTATTGATTTCTTTGTGGGTTCAATGACGAGACATTTATGAAAGAGAATGTCTTTTAATCTAAAGTCTGTTCAACTCTTTATACAGCATTTCAGGAGACACCATGCTTGTGATCCATCTAGAACGAAACTGAAACTAAACCAAACTGCTTGTCTCTGTCACATGACCTCTGCTGGTCAGGCATAAGTAATCAATACATGCAAACATGCTGGTAAGGCATCATAATCAAACAGGCAAATAACATCACTATTTGCTGATATCATTACAGTCTCCATCTTTAATCCTAAGAAGGGCGTGCCAGTAATGACTGCACAGCGGTTACAAAGGTGGTCCCTGTTTCTAGGGGCGAATCAATATGAAATAGAATATAAAGGCACGAAACAGCATGGGAACGCTGATGGGCTATCGCGCCTGCCACTGCCTACGGTGGAGGAAGCACCAGCAGTGGACCCTATCGAGGTATTTTATTCGTCGATAATTGAACGATTGCCAGTAACAAACGCGGATATAGAGAAGGAGACCCGCAATGATCCAACGCTGTCACGGGTATATGAATTGACGGTGAGGGGATGGCCAACACATGGCGACTCACTGTTGCCAGCATTCTCATCCAAAAGAGAACAGCTGTCAGTATGCCAGGGGACAGTGATGTGTGGATCCAGAGTGGTGATTCCACCCAAGTTAAGGGAGAGAGTGCTAAAGGAGCTACATGAAGGTCATCTGGGGGGAGTGAAAATGAAAAGCCTTGCTAGGGCTTATGTGTGGTGGTCGGGAATCGATCAACAAATCGAAGTCCTAACTAAGAGCTGCTTAGGATGCCAGAAGGTCCAAAATGAAGCACCACATGCCCCTCTACACCCATGGGAGTGGCCCTCCTCTCCATGGCAACGGGTGCACATTGATTTCGCTGGCCCATTCATGGACTCAATGTTCTTAATAGCAGTGGATGCTCATTCAAAGTGGCCTGAGGTGATAAAGATGTCTTCAACCACTACAGAGAAAACGATTGCAGTCCTACGGATGATATTTGCCAGAAACGGGTTGCCAGAGCAGATCTGCTCTGATAATGGACCACAGTTTGTGTCTGACGAGTTCCAAAAATTCATGAAAAGGACTGGGGTAAGGCATTACACATCCGCCCCGTATCATCCAGCCACCAATGGATTGGCTGAGAGGTTCGTACAAACCTTTAAGAAGGTGATAAAGGCCATGTGCGATGAGGAAATTCCACTACAGCATAAGATGGACAATTTCTTATTAGCCTACCGAAACGCGACACATGCAGTTACCAACCAGACCCCGGCCATGATGTTCTTTAACCGAAGGTTGAGATCTCGTCTGGACTTGCTCAGACCAAATGTGCGAAGAAATGTTGAGGACAAACAATTCCAGCACATCAACGAGAAGCCGACAAGGAGCTTCAATGTAGGGCAACCAGCCTTGCCCCGTGACTATCGAACAGAGAAGTGGCAACCCGGAACAATATGTACAAGGCAGGGGCCATTAATGTACACAGTGGATGTCGGGGAGAACATTGTGAGATGCCACGTCGATCAGATCTTAGCGTCACAGGAAGGCGTCAACCCCATGTCTCGGGTACCTGGGGATGAACCCGACATACCGGTAGCATCTACTTCAGACCCAGTAGCAGTGGAACCCGATGAACTACCCGATGAAAAGGGGTCAGAATCGCCTCTGCACCAAGAACAAGAACCTCTGGAAAGGCGCTATCCCGAAAGGGTCAGGAAGCCGCCCCAAAGACTGAATCTATAAATGGACTGTTGTTATTGAATGTACATGTAAAAATGTAATTGTTGTTTGAATATTAAGGGGGTATTATTAATCTAAAAAGGGAGGAATTGTAGTGTATGTGCTTTAAGTCAGAACTACTTTTTACAGGTCCTGTATACTGTAGTACCGGCAGTGACCATACCGGTATATAAGCTGTGCGCATGCCTCTGTACCCCAGTCTAGAGATGACCCTCCTCCAATAAAGATCTGTTGTTTGTTTATGTACAGCATCCGTGTAATTATTTATCCACTGAACCACGGATCTAACACTTTGGACTCCCTTTTATTTTAGCCCCCAATCGAATCTTGTATTGTCTCTTTGCCCCTCTTATTTCCTTTTTCATTTTTCCTCTGTACTTTTTATATTCAACCTGATTCTCCCTTGTATTATCAAGCTGATATCTGTCATACAGGAATGTATCAAGACTGTACCTGAACCATCTCCTCTTTAAAGGCCACCCATTGCTCATTACATTTCTGCCTGCCAGTCTGTGACTCCAATTAACCCGGGACAGATCCCTTCTTCAAAGAGGAAGATTTTAAGCAGACTTTAAAGGTAGGAAGAAAGGTTTAGGAAAATAATTCCAGACTGCAGAAGCAGAGTAGCTGAAAACTCTGCCACTGATGGTGAAGCTAACATATAAATAGGGAGAAATAAATTACTAATACATAATTTCCTTAATATCAACATTCTTTCACAGTATTCAGAACCAAATATTTCCCTCTTTAGTACCGAGAAAAATATTAAGTATCAGAGGGCACATAAGAACAAGGGATTAAATTTGAGCTGAGAATATTTATTCATAGTATTCAGCAAAAATACCAAACTGTATAAGAAGGCTTAATATTTAAAATTAAATAGATTACAGAAAGAATAACAAAATGTTGGAATGTATTTACTTTAATTTCACTCATATTTAAACCCTGTCACTGTCACCTCATGATTGCTTAAATTATTTAATAAAAGTTTAGTTTTGTGTTTGTTGATACATTCTGGGAAAAAATATTTTATATTTAACTCGTTACTTATTTAAAACTGAAAGTATTCATTGAAATCATCAAAATGTATTTTCCATTGTACTCAATATATTTGTACATTCACCATGAAGGGTGGTACCATTTCTCTGAAATTAAAGATACTTGTTGCGAACATTAGAAATATTAAAATTTACTTTTTGTCACTTATGGGGAAATAGACTGCTGCAAAATTTAATCTTTATGAATATCTCACCACAGATGTGTGGAATGTTCCATTTCCTTCAAAAATAATGATGCATCTGCTATCAATATGTACTTTTATTACATGCAATACTGTAAAAATCCAGATTCACAGGAACGTGGTATGATTCTGAACTATTAACCTACCTTTGATGCTTAATTTTTTCACAAGCTGCATAATGGAGAATAAAACTCAAAATAGCTTGGTAGCCCAGTTTCCCACACTGAAGCTACTAAATTTCAGTGATAGCACCTGCTTTCAGCACTTTGGCCCAGATTTTATGGTTGTAATGACGGCAAAACTGTCAGCGTTCATCGTCATTACCCTGTGAAACTGAGAGCAACTTCTGGCATCTGCACATACACAGTTGAACACGGAAATCCAGAAGTTGCTGACTGTGATTCTTTGCTCCTCCACAGGGCGCGCTGTTGAAGTCTCCGCAGACGGCAATCTTTGGGACATCACTGAACTGACAAGAACTTCCCCTTTTACATAGATACATAGAAGATAGGAGCAGGAGTAGGCCATTCGTCCCTTCGAGCCTGCTCCGCCATTCAATGAGATCATGGCTGATCATCCAAATTCAGGACCTGGTCCCTGCTTTCTCCCCATATCCCTTGACCCCTTTAGCCTTAAGAAATATATCCAGCTCTTTCTTGAATATACTTAATGAACTGGCCTCCACTGCCCTCTGTGGCAGAGAATTCCACAGGCTCGCCACTCTCTGGGTGAAGAAATTCCTCCTCATTTCAGTCCTAAATGGCTTACCCCTTATCCTTAGACTATGACCCCTGGTTCTGGACTCCCCGGCCATCATAAACATCCTTCCTGCATCTAGTCTGTCCAGGCCTGACAGAATTTTATAGGTTTCGATGAGATCCCCTCTCAATCTTCTAAACTCCAGTGAGTATAAGCCCAATCGACACAATCTCTCCTCATACGTCATTCCTGCCATCCCAGGTATCAGCCTGGTGAATCTTCGCTGCACTCCTTCCATGGCAAGAACGTCCTTCCTCAGGTAAGGTGACCAAAACTGCACACAATACTCAAGGTGTGGTCTCACCAAGGCCCTGTACAACTGTAGCAAGACATCCTTGTTCCTGTACTTGAACCCTCTTGCTACGAAGGCCAACATACCATTTGCCTTCTTAACCGCCTGCTGCACCTGCATGCTTACCTTCAGCGACTGGTGTACAAGAACACCCAGGTCTCTTTGCACTTCCCCTTCTCCCAATCTATTACCATTCAAATAATAATCTGCCTTCCTGTTTTTGCCACCAAAGTGGATAACCTCACATTTATCCACATTATAGTGCATTTGCCATGTTTCTGCCCAATCACCCAACCTGTCCAAATCGTGCTGGAGTTTCACAACATCCTCCTCACAGCATACCCTCCCACCCAGCTTTGTGTCGTCTGCAAATTTGGAGATATAACATCCAATTCCCTCGTCCAGATCATTAATATATATTGTGAACAGCTGGGGTCCTAGGACCGATCCTTGCGGTACCCCACTAGTCACTGCCTGCCACTCGGAAAACGACCCGTTTATTCCAACTCTTTGCTTTCTGTCCGCCAACCAGTTCTCTATCCAAGTCAATACCTTGCCCTCAATCCCATGTGCCTTAATTTTGCACGCTAATCTCTTATGCGGGACCTTATCGAAAGCCTTCTGAAAGTCCAAATACACCACATCCACTGGTTCTCCCTTATCTATTTTACCAGTTACATCCTCAAAAAATTCCAGTAGATTAGTCAAGCATGCTTTACCTTTTGTAAATCCATGTTGACTTTGTCCGATCCAGTCACTGCTTTCCAAGTGCTCTGCTATTACATCTTTTATAATGGACTCTAGCATTTTCCCCACTACCGATGTCAAGCTTACCGGTCTATAATTCCCCGCCTTTTCTCTACCACCTTTTTTGAATAGTGGGGTAACATTTGCTACCCGCCAATCCATGGGTACCGTTCCAGAGTCTATCGAGTTCTGGAAGATGACCAGCAATGCATCTACTATTTCTAGGGTCACTTCCTTAAGTACCCTGGGATGTAGATTATCAGGCCCTGGGGATTTATCGGCCTTCAGTCCCATCAATTTTCCTAACACCATTTCCCTACAAATACTGATTTCTTTCAGTTCCACCCTTTCATCAGACCCTATGTTCCCCGGCATCTCTGGGAGTTTATTTGTGTCCTCCTTTGTGAAGACAGAACCAAAATATGTATTTAGTTGGTCTGCCATTTCTTTGTTCCCCATTATAAATTCCCCTGATTCTGACTGCAAGGGACCTACGCTTGACTTCACCAATCTTTTTCTCTTCACATATCTATAAAAGCTTTTATAGTCAGTTTTTATGTTCTCTGCAAGCTTACTCTCATATTCTATTTTCCCTTTCTTAATTATGCTGTAATATCGCTGTTAAAAATCACCAAAAAAGTTATGCCTTGTTCAATGGGGTGTAACTGAAAAACTGATTTCATATTTGTGGAATGTCAAATGTTTCTTTTATGTTAAAAATTCCATATTTTTTAATATAATGGCCCAGAAATTCGGGTCCCAACGCGTGAGTACGCACGGGGTACTCACGTGTAGGCCCAACGAAAGTGCCGGTTTCTTGCATGCACTGCGCATACACGGGAAACCGGCACTTCTGTTCCCCTGAAAGAAGGGGTTGACAGGTGGAACACGTGCGCCGGAGAGGCAGCGCGTGCGCATCGAACCTACGTTTTTTTTGCAGGTTTCTCTGGGAGGGTAAGTCTCCAGGAGTTACACTTTTAAAAAGCAGGCGCAAGGCCTGCTTTTAACAAGGTATGTGGTGAATTAATTAAAATTAAAACATTGTTTCCACAGGTTTATTATTTTTAAATACTTTAAAGAAAGATAAGTTTATTTTTAGCCCCGATAGAAAATGTAATTAATTTTTTCAAAAATGTAAATTATTGTTCAAAATAGTTATTTCATGTAATTTATAGTTATTTAAAAAATGTGATGTTTTTAAAAAATGTATTTGAAGTTTTAGTGATGTTTTGGGGCTTATAGTATTTATAGGTTTGACAGCTCTTCCTGTGAAACTTATGAATGACACATTCCCTGCTACCATTGGCTCTCCATGGCCCACATGATCCCAGGGGATGCTTCGAACTAACTGCGCCCCTGGGATACGCAAGCACTGTACGCCGGCAGTTGGAGGAGGCCCAGGATCGGACTCCCACACGGGCCCACAGCTCAATGGCCGGCACACTAGGTAAGTGCAGGTCGGGGGCTTGCACCCGTGGGAAGTCCCCGACCTGAATTTCTGGGCCATTAAAAAAAATTTGTTTTTTTTAAGTTTGTTTATGATATTTCAACTTCTACCTTAATCCCATGTGTATGTCCCAATCTTTATTTTGCTCTTTGTAAAATTTATAAAAAGTGAAGGATAATGAGTGCTTTTTACTTCTTGGTTTGCTGTCCGTGAGAATTCTTCAATGTGATTGGCTGTTTAGCCTGCTTGATGACATCACTGCTGCTGAACGCTGGAGATCTCCTAGACTTGGCATCAGAATCAAACTAACATCGGGAAAGGTGAAATCAACACCACAGAGGTTGCTAGATCTTTGTGGGCAGCTTTCTTTGAGGTCAGCGGTGAGCGCTGTCACTTCGCCGCTGACTGCAAAATCCAGGCCAATAAGATAGTTGTAGAAAATACAGTTGTAGCTGATTTCTGGGTATCAAAAAATGCTAAAACATCTAAGCTTATAGTTTGAGAGGTGCAGGCACAATCTTAGTACTGTTAAACTAACTTGTTGACTAACACTTAACTAGAGTCATACTGAATTTATTGTGTGTAAAACAAAAAGCTTTTTTTGTAGAATGCTTCAAATTTAATTTTCCCAGCTTTTTAAAACAATGGGATCAATTCTCACTTGCTTCCTCTGGCATTAATAGGGCAGCAACAGCTTAAGAATGGGGGCGGTTAGCACAATGATGTGACCAACTCCATTTTGAAAGGGGCCTACTGCCTGGTGTCCAAAGTGCCTGGCTGTTTCAGAAGGTAGGCCACTTTTAATATGAAAATTGTGGTTCTATGACACATGTAAGACCCCAATTGTCATTTTAGGATGGGACTGGTTGAAGCGTGCACCGCGCAGGCTCCGATCGGTTCCATGGGCAATGGAACTGAGGAGGCCGAGAAAAGGTAAGTTTGGAATTATTTTTGCAGGAATGCTTTTCCAGGCCTTGCAAAAATAATCTGCCCCCCCACCCCCGCAATTGCGGACTCTCCAATTTACTTGCTGGTGGCGGGGGCGGGCCGGTAGGGTAGGCCTCAATCTGGCGAGCAGCATTAGGATGCCCGTTTGGTGCCCCACAGCTTGTCAGCCCGATATAAATCAGGCCGGAGCCTCAAAATCATGGCCGCCTCTTCGCTTTGAGCATGGGCAAGCGGCTGGTGCGCTCTGCCGGTTGGTCACTTAAAAGTTGACAACAACCCCAATGAGTGTGACAAAAATAGTGTATTTATGCCTGTGATTTATGGTTTTATTCTCTGCACTGCCTTTCTTAGCTTAGAAAATAGGGTTTTTAAAGAAATAATACCCTCAGAATGGCTTCTGCAACTGGATGCTAGGGGAATGGCTTTTATTATTATGAAGTACTTAAAATATAGTTGATAATTAACATGCACACTCTGATACAAGTATCATGCCATTGAAACCTGTTGCAAGAGAGCTAAGAAATAAGGGGAAAAATTAGTTAGCAACCATTATGGGTCATTAACATCATCTGGGCGCTAAATTTAGTGCCCGGCGAAAAACAGCGCTGGCGATCGCTAACTTCAGATTTAGTGCCCCAAGATGAGGTGGAGCACTAATTCAAGTGCTCCACTTTCTTCTTAGAGCACTAACCCTGAATATCGGGGCGGTGTGTTCGGCAGCGCTATGCACAGAGCCACGTAGCGCTGCCGCCTGGAAGGGCTCTTCCCCTCATTAAAGGGGAAGGCCCAAGCCCATAACTCTGTGGGGCCCTATTTGGATCACTGGGGAGTGGGGTGCTGTGCCAGCAGCCCGGTACTTAAGAGGAGTGCTGGGCTGCCAGATCGCGGCATGGACCCCGCGTTCAAAGATGCAATGGGCTGCGACATATAAGTCGGCCAATTATTTTCCCCCCACCTGCCACCTCCCCTTTACTTAGCGCCCTGCGAGCCTCCTGCCGCTCTGTTCCCGCCCCCTGAATTGGTCGCTGTCATCGCCCGGCGCAGATTCAGGGGGCGCGGGCCAATTTTGCAGGCGGGGTGAAAACAGAAGGCTGTGCATGGTGATGATGTCATCATTGCTTGTGGAGCGGGGCACTACCAATTACCGCCGTGTCTAAACTCCCGCTGAATTTAGCGGGAGTCGTTAGCAGTGCCGCACCTGGACGAAAAGTCGTTTGTGCCCCATTAGTGCCCCCCAAGAGGTGCAAATGCACCAAATTTCTAGCCCTTTATTTTGCAATTATGATCCTAGTGAAATGTTAACACAACACAATTGGCTCTGGATAGGAGTCCATGTTGGATTCACTTCAAAATTAACTTATAGTGACACTGCCCACAGAACAAACTATTTGCACAATTAACGTTCAGTGTATCATCACGTTCTCATCGGCCCTCAAAATGCATCAGGTTTACCGCCTTTTTTATGCAAGGCCAGTAATGTTGCTTCAATGGAAATCCTCAGAGATGCTGTTCATATGGACACAGTGTCTTGCTCAGTCCCGGGCCTAGCCATGGAGTCCTCATACAATTGATGCAAGAAAATTCTGCATCCCCTCAGGCAGATAGCTCCACAAGACTAAAAGATAAATACAGATGAAAAAGGCCACTCAACTCATCTACCCACATCACATGATCCAATTGTTTTTAGAAATAGTCTAAAGCTTTTGCGTCCACTGCCTACCTGCATGAAGAAGAGCTTCCTGATATTAGTTCTACATTTGCTGTGCCCTCTTGTCTACTTTCACATCACAGCATCCCTTGAAGAAGTGCTTTGGATTTACCCTTTATATCCTTTAATATCTTACATATTAGCTCTTAATGACTCCTTTCAATGCTGAACAGCCCTTGTTTCTCCAGTCTTTTCTCATAATTCAATCTTTTGCTGTTAAATCGTCTTGTGGTTCTTTTTTGTACTGTCCCCAGAGTTTAATGTTTCCTTTATCTCTCAGTAACAAAACTCGGACACTGCACTCAAGATATGGTCTGACTCGAAAACAGTACCGTTTCAGTATGACATTCAGTTTTAGATTGTACTGATTTAGTACTGTAATAAAGCAGCATTCTAATTGCTATGTTGGTTGTGGCTCCTTAGTATGCCGTACAATACTCAATGCTCATATGTCTGCTTCAGGCTCTCAAAAATGGTTCTTACTGGCTTTTAATAATAATAATTATTTTAATAGTAGCGATTAAATAATTTTAACAGTAGCTATTAAAATGGGGTGACTCATCCTTCAATTTTATGTTCTTCCTTATGAAGAGGTTTATTGCATTCGATTTTCGAAAACCCATCAGTGTGATTATACTCGTGAGCGATGTTTAAGTTTTGGTGCTAATGTTATAGGCAACAGAATGCTGCGAAGTGCTGCAGTATCAATGAAGAGAGCAGGTTTCTTACTTCAGGGAGTTACTCCTGAACTTCTATTCCTGAAAATAAATAAATAGCACTTTCTAAAAATAATTGCTATATCTGAAGAAACACTCAAGGATTGGTGCGGTAATAACAAACTGATTTTATTTCCAGACCCTCTAGAAGATTCTCGTCACAATTGTCATACACCTTGCCCAATTTCCCTTTCCAAATGGAAAGGATTGGCTGGGGTGTATAGTGGGAGACTGATCTGCTACCACCCGTTTACCGCCCCTGCTGAAGTTGGAAATTACCACCAAATGGTGTTGCCTGGGCACTGTTATATCATTTTGTATCACTTGGAGCAGATTAGTTAGAACAGTCATCTCACTGCATGAAAATGCTGCCATTTGAACTATATCCCCAGACACTATGAGAAATAATACATTCGCTCTAAAGTAGTGACTTGAACAAATGCTCAGTACAGAATTTTATCTCAGACTTGGCACATTTTGATCATGAATAATACACATTACCACTCACCTTAGGGTTTTGCTAATTTAATGCACAACACCAGTGAATACATTTTTGTTTTCAGAAGCAAATAATTAAATTGACATCTTATATATTAACAATTGAAACGTATATTCGCAGAGCACATGTTTCAATCAAAATAAATTGCATTCTTGTATCGGTATTGATTTTATTCTTTGTGATATAAAAATGCCACAAGCAGGTTTCATACTACTCATTTTGATTCATCTGAAACCAAAGGGCCATAATGGAGTCAAATTGAAAATTGTCAGTTAATTTACTCAACGCTAATATCACGCAGCACAACCTTTCAAACTGTGTTTCATGGATCATATGTTTCTTCAAAGCATAATTTGAAATCTGAAACCTCCAGGTCCAGTTCTTCTCCAATTCTATGCTTCTTTTTTGCACGTTCTCCCTTCTTCATTATTCTATCTCCATTGACCCAGGATGGTGGAATGATTGGATTTCTTTCAAGCTTGTGCAATGCGGCAGAAGGAGCTCTTTTTAAAAATGTTCTAATTTTAGTAATAGAATTCAGATGAGCTGTTGATTTCCTAATAAAATCTATGAACTGCAAAAAATTGCAGGCAAAGCAGCAGTGTTTCCATTAGCAACCTGATGACTGGAAGATTAGAGACAGTGATGGGTAATCAAGCAATTAGAAGAAAATTCATTCTTAATGGGTAGCAAAGTATTTATCATCCATGGTGCCATCTATGCATCAAAGAAGAAGTGGAA
This sequence comes from Somniosus microcephalus, assembly GCF_052327205.1. NCBI lineage: Eukaryota > Metazoa > Chordata > Chondrichthyes > Squaliformes > Somniosidae > Somniosus > Somniosus microcephalus. The sequence continues at coordinate 390,043,259 of NC_140987.1, read as the reverse complement.
TAATCAGTGGTAGCTAAATGTGGAATTGGGAATCCCTTTTCTAATAGCACGGAAACTTTTGGGATACATAACAATATTGGTTAATTAATGATTCATTGGATAGGTACTAGCCACCTTCAGGACAGAGGTTTGAATCCAGTCCAAATTGATGAGATTAAAGTCTTCTTTTTCTGCTAATGGGAAGGATCTGACATGAAATGAGCTTAAAACAACTACCTGTAATTTGGCACTAATTAATAATCTAACTCTGAGAGGCCATGGGGTGGCTGGTGTGGAAAATGGAAATATGTAACACTGGTGCATCAGAGGGTGCTCTTCTAAGGTTGGGGCAGAGTAGAAGAAGCTCTATTCTGGGTCATCATGATTTGAATTCATCGGTGCAGTTCCTTATAATAACTTTGTTTATGTAAGGCACTTAGTTTCTTTAATCAGTATATTAGTACATTAATAATCAAATTTACAAATGTGTCTTGCACTCATTGCCATACATGAGATACACAATACAGCTAATTGAACAGACTTGGTTCTGTTTAAATTGACCATCAATTGTAATATCACTACAACCACAGTTGTAGGAAGTGATGATGCAGTCCAGTTAATTTCCAGCAGAACCTGATAGCACAGAAGCTGATCTCACGCTATAATATGAGGTCAGCTCATTAGTCTAAATTTGTGGTGCTCCAAGCATGCAACAATTAACACACTAGGAACGCAATCAAGTTGCTATTTGCTCTTAAAGCTATCCCACTACTAAAGGAGGTCAAAATAGCTATAGCAAGGGCATGAGTGCTGTACTCAGTTAAGCAGGTTTGGAATTCCTGCTGCAGGAAATCCTGTGAAGAAGGGTTGTCCTTTTTAGACCTGAGGTCTATCTTCCAGTCAACAGCAGCAGCAGAGTGGCCTGAGAAAATGAATGCTACCTCACCTGAACCTGGGAACAGGTGAGAAAGAAATTTGCTGGTCTCAGGAAGTTTGCAAAGAGAAGTGCGCTCACATGTTCCTTAATTGTAATAATGTTTTAAAAAGCATCGCAACAGCACTTTGCTACAAGCTTGGCAGAGAAACACAGAGGGGAATCGAGCATCACTCTGGCAACGGTCATTGCACTTTCCAAATGCACAGCCATTTTAGCCCTGCACTCTGTATTGCTGCTATGTCTCCTGTGGCCTAGTAAGTGTGGCAAGCAATAAATACCAAGCATACTCCGAACCTGAAGTGCCTGCATACTGCATTGTGACAATAGTAGTGTCACCTCGTTCCATAGTTAATTCCAGGAAGTCCCCTGTAGTTAACTATGGAAACAAAGTTACATTTAAACACCTCTCTTAAACTTATGGCAAAGCATCATCCTTTTTTCATTGTTTATCTTCTTATTCAAATTTAATAGGGTTTTTTGAAGGTGTGACCAACTGGATGACCAAAAGGAAATTAGGAAAGCAAAGAGAAGGCATGGAAAAATATTGGAAAGTAAAATCTAGGAAAACCCAAAGATGTTTTATAAATACATAAAGAGCAAGACAGTAACTAAAGATAGAGTAGGGCCTATTAGAGGCCAAAAAAGTAACCTTTGTGTTGAGGCAGAAGACGTGGGTATAGTTCTTGATGAATACTTTGCGTCTGACTTCACAAAAGAGAGGAACGATGTAGACATTGTAGTTGAGGAGGAGTGTGAAATATTAGATGAGATAAAAGTAGTGAGAGGAATATTAAGGGGTTTAACATCTTTGAAAGTAGATAAATCGCCAGGCCCCAGATGAAATGTATCCCAGGCTATTAAGAGAAGCAAGGGAAGAAATAGCGGAGGCTCTGACTATCATTTTCCAATCGTCTCTGACTACAGGTGTGGTGCTGGAGGACTGCTAACGTTGTACCATTGTTTAAAAAGGGAGAAAGTGATTGACCGAGTAATTACAGGCCAGTCAGCCTAACCTTGGTGGTGGGCAAATTATTGGAAAAAATTCTGAGCGACAGTATTAATCATCATTTAGAAAGGCAAGGATTAATCAAGGACAGCCAGCATTGATTTTTTTAAGGGAAGGTTGTGTCTGACTAACTTGATTGATTTTTTGAGGAGGTAACACGGAAGGTTGATGAGGTAGCATGTTTGATGTAGTCTACATGGATTTTAGCAAGGCTTTTGACAAGGTCCCACATGGCAGTCTGGTCAGAAAAGTAAAAGCCCATGGGATCCAAGGAAAAGTGACAAGTTGTATCCAAAATTGGCTCAGTGGCAGGAAGCAAAGGGTAAATTGTCGAAGGATGTTTTTGTGACTGGAAGGCTGTTTCCAGTGCGGTTCCATAGGGCTCTGTTCTAGTCCCTTGCGGTATACATCAATGATTTAGACTTCAATGTAGGGGGCATGATTAAGAAGTTTGTAGATGATACAAAAATTGGCCGTGTGGTTGATAATGATGAAGAAAGCTGTCGACTGCAGGAAGATATCAATGGCAAATGGAATTCAATCTGGAGAAGTGTGAGGAAATACATTTGAGGAGGGCTAACAAGTCAAGGGAATACACAAAAAATTATAGGATACTGAGAGGCGTAGAGGATCAGAGGGTCCTTGGAGTGCATGTCCGCAGATCCCTGAAGGTCGCAGGACTGGTAGATAAGTTGATTAAGAAGGCTTACGGCATGCTTTCCTTTATTAGCCGAGTCATAGAATATAAGAACAGGGAGGTTATGCTTGATCTGTATAAAACACTAATTAGGCCACAACTAGAGTACTGCGTACAGTTCTGGTCACCACATTACAGGAAAGGTGTGGTTGCACTAGAGAGGATACAGAGGAGATTTACAACGATGTTAGCAGGACTGGAGAATTTTAGCTATGAGGAAAGACTGGATAGGCTGGGGTTGTTTTCTTTGGGACAGAGGAGGTTGAGGGGCGATTTAATTGAGGTGTATAAAATTATGAGGGGCCTAGATAGATTGGATAGGAAAGACCTATTTCCCTTAACAGAGGGGTCAATAACCAGGGAGCATAGATTTAAAGTAATTGATAGAAGGATTAGAGTGAAGTTGAGAAAAATGTTTTTCACCCAGAGGGTGGTGAGGGTCTGGAACTCGCTGCCAGAAAGGGTGGTAGAGGTAGAAAGCCTCAATGCCTTTAAAATGTACTTGGATGTGCACTTGAAGTGCCGTAACCTGCATGGCTACGGATCAAGAGCTGGAAAGTTGGATTAGGCTGGATAGCTCTTTTTCGGCTGGCTCAGACACGATGGGTCGAATGACCTCCTCCTGTGCTGTAGGATTTTACGATTCTATGATTGTATAATTCTATGGACAGAGAAAGAGAATACAGTAAATATAATGTGTATAGATTTTCAGAATGTGTTAGATAAAGTGTCTCACGAGAGGCATATTAGAAAATTTGAGTTGTATGGTACAAGCAGAAATGTAGCAGAATGGATAGAATAACTGTTGATAGAGAGGAAATGGAATTAGGTTAAATAGTTGTGCAGATTGAAGAAGAATTAGAAGTGGTGTACACTAGTGATCAGTGCCAGGTCCAATATATATGTGGGTGTAGGGAACACAAATGACAGTGGTCCTCCAGGCCTCACAAAGAAAGTGTGGGCCTCTGCTGCCCGGGCTCCCCCTCTTCCCACGCAGCCTGAAGAGTTTGGGAATTGTTGCCTCCTAAAATAGATCTCCTCTGACATATCAAGGTAGCTGCACCTTGATCTGTACACACAGGTATTTGTGTAAGGATAGATGTGGCATGATGGCCTATAGTGTAAACGCACATCCATCTGAGGCATCCTCTGATCCTCCTCCAGAACCAACAAATAATGGTATCGCCAGCACCACTCCATGGCCCAAATTGTGGCACTGGTGCATTAAATAGCATTGGGAAAATACCCACTGATAAGTTCATGACATTAAATGGAGAATAATTAATGCAGTAGCGCAAAAAAATGGAATGGCAAGAAAAGCTGAGGAGAAGTCTGAAAGGTAAGTACTGCAGGTAGCCAAACTAAAGTTGTCGCAGCAACGTTCAGCTCTTCTCTTTCATATTGGAAGCCCAGAAATGGCTGAATGAGGTCTCCAACTATTGGTCATTATAAATTTTAAATGGCCAGTAAATGCCAGCAATGCTTTCCCAGTGCTGAGACCAGGTTGAAGGGGAATAGGTGACTTAAATAATTTTGCCATGCTTAATGAACATAGCACCCTTGGTGCTGCCCTTCTATGACCAGCAGGCCAAATCCTATATAACCTACGGGCTGAAGTGAGCTTTGCAGCTACTGGCACTGTAATCTGTGCTGCAGTTTGGACGCAGGGCAGGCTGCAGCAGATAGCATGTCTCTGCTAGTGCTTCCAAGGTGAATCAGAGCCTGCCCATATAGTTCCTTGTAGAAGACATAAGACATAGGAGCAGGAGGAGGTCATTTGGCCCCTCGAGCCTGCTCCGCCATTCAATAAGATCATGGCTGATCTGATCTTGGCCTCAACTCAACTTCTTTGCCCGCTCCCCATAACCCTTGACTCCCTTACCATTTAAAAATCTGTCTATCTCCACCTTAAATATATTCAATGACCCAGCCTCCACAGCTCTCTGGGGAAGAGAATTCCAATGATTCACAACCCTCAGAGAAGAAATTCCACCACAGTTCTGTTTTAAATGGGTGCCCCCTTATTCTGAAATTATGCCCCCTAGTTCTAGATTCCCCCACGAGGGGTAATATCCTCTCTGCATCTACCCTGTCAAGCCCCTTCAGAATCTTACATGTTTCAATAAGATCCCCTCTCATTCTTCTAAACTCCAATGAGTATAGGCCCAATCTGCTCAACCTTTCTTCATAAGACAACCCCTTCATCTCCGGAATCAACCTCGTGAACCTTCTCTGAACTGCCTCCAATGCAAGTATATCATTTCTTAAATAAGGAGACCAAAACTGTATGCAGTACTCCAGGTGTGGTCACACCAACGCCCTGTACAGTTGTAACAGGACTTCCCTACTTATATATTCCTTTCTCTTTGCAATAAAGGCCAACATTTGCCTTCCTAATTACTTGCTGTACCTGCATGATAACTTTTTGTGATTCATGTACAAGGACCCCCAGATCCCTCTGTACCTCAGCATTTTGTAATCTTTCCCCATTTAAATAATAATTTGCTTTTTTATTTTTCCTGCCAAAGTGGATAACCTCGCATTTTCCCACCATTAGACTCCATCTGCCAGATTTTTGCCCACTCACTTAGCCTATCTATATCCCTTTGGAGATTCTTTGAGTCCTTCACACAATTTGCTTCCCATCTATCTTTGAATCATCAGCAAATTTGGCTACATTACACTCGGTCCCTTCATCCAAGTCATTAATATGGATTGTAAATAGTTGAGGCCCCAGCACTGATCCCTGCAGCACCCCACTAGTTACAGTTTGCCAACCTGAAAATTACCCATTTATCCCGGCTCTCTGTTTTCTGTTAGTTAGCCAATCCTCTATCCATGCTAATATATTACCCCCAACCCCGTGAGCTCTTAACTTGTGCAGTAACCTTTTATGTGGCACCTTATCGAATGCCTTCTGGAAATTAAAATACACATCTACTGGTTCCCCTTTATCCACCCTGCTCGTTACATCCTCAAAGAACTCCAGTTAATTTGTCAAACATGATTTCCCTTTCATAAAACCATGCTGACTCTGCTTGACTATATTATGATTTTCTAAATGTCCTGCTACCACTTCCTTAATGATGGACTGCAGCATTTTACCAATGACAGATAGTAGGCTAACTGGTCAATAGTTGCCTGCTTTCTGTCTCCCTCCTTTCTTAAATAGGGGCGTTACATTTGCGGTTTTCCAGTCCGCTGGGACCTCTCCAGAATCTAGGGAATTTTGTTAGATTATAACCAATGCATCCACTATCTCTGCAGCCACCTCTTTTAAGACCCTAGGATGCAGGCCATCAGGTCCCATTAGTTTGCCCAGTACTTTTTTTCTAGTGATAGTGATTGTTTTAAGCTCCCTCCCCCCCCCCCCAATAGCTCCTTGATTATCTATTATTGGGATGCTTTTTGTGTCTTCTACCATGAAGACCGATACAAAATATTTGTTCAAATTCTCCGCCATTTCCCTGTTTCCCATTATTAACTCCCCAGACTCATCTGCTAGGGGACCAATGTTTACTTTAGCTACTCTCTTCCTTTTTATATACCTGTAGAAGCTCTTACAGTCTATTATTTTGTTTCTTGCTAGCTTACACTCGTAAGCTATCTTCTCTCTCTCTTTATGATTTTCTTAGTTGTCCTTTGGTGGTTTAAAAAAAATTCCCAATCCTCTGGCCTTCCACTATTCTTCGCAACATTGTATGCCTTTGTTTTTAATTTGATACCATCCTTTACTTCCTTAGTTAGCCACAGATGGTTCATCCTTCTCTTAGAGTCTTTCTTTCTCACTGGAATATATCTTTGCTCAGAGTAATGAAATATCTCCTTAAATGTTTGCCACTGCTTTTCTACAGTCTTACCCTGTAACATATTTTCCCAGCCCACCTTAACCAAGTCTACCTTCATACCTTTGTAATTACCTTTATTTAAGTTCAGGACACTAGTTTGAGACCTAGCTTTCTCACACTCAAACTGAATTTGAAATTCTATCATACTATGATCACTCTTCCCAAGAGGATCCTTCACTTCGAGATCATTAATGAATCCAGCCTCGTTACATCTTACCAGGTCTAAAATTGTCCGCTCCCTGGTTGGTTCCACAATGTATTGTTCCAAGAAACCATTCTGCATACAGTCTAAGAACTCTTCCTTAAGTCTACCTTTGCCAATTTGCTTTGTCCAATCTCCCATGATTATAGCCGTACCTTTCTTACAAGCCTCTATTATTTCTTGATTTATACTCTGTCCTACAGTGTGGCGACTCTTTGGGGGCCTGTAGACCACTCCCACCAGCGACTTCTTACCCTTATTATTTCTTACCTCTACCCAAACTGATTCTACGTCTTGATCTTCTGAGCCAATATCATTTCTCACTACTGCACTGATCTCATCCCTTATTAACAGAGCTATATCACCTCCTTTTCCTTTCTGCCTATCCTTACAAAATGGCAAATATCCCTGAATATTCAGTTCCCAGCCTTGGTCACCTTGCAACCACGTCTCTGTAATGGCTATCAGGTCATACCCATTTATTTCCATTTGTGCTGTCAACTCATCTATCTTGTTACGAATGCTGCGTGCGTTCAGATATAGAGCTTTTCATTTTGTCTTATTACCATTTTTCCCTACTCTGACCCCTCTTTCTCATACACTCTTATGTGTATATGCTCTGTCTCTTCCTGTCACACTCTGGTTATCATTACCCCTATCGCTACCCTGCACTTTTGCCTTCTAATTTTTCTTTTACTTTTTAAATTTCCGCTCAGCGGATCCCTGCCCCCCCCACTATTTAGTTTAAAGCCCTATCCACAGCCCTAGTTATTCGATTCGCCAGGACACTGGTCCCAGCCTGGTTCAAATGAAGCCCATCCCGCCGGAACAGCTCCCTCTTATCCCAGTACTGGTGCCAGTGCCCCAGGAATCAAAACTAATTTATCCCACACCAATCTTTGAGCCATTTGTTCATCTCTCTGATCTTATTTACCCTATGCCAATTTGCATGTGGCTCAGTTAGTAATCCAGAGAGTTTTACCTTTGTGGTGCTGCTTTTTAATTTAGCCCCTAACTGCTCATACTCTCTCAGCAGAACCTCTTTCTTTGTCCTACCTATGTCGTTGGTACCTACATGGACCACGACTACTGAATCTTTCCCCTCCCAATCTAAGTTCCTCTCCAGCCCAAAGGAGATGTCCTTTACCCTGGCACAAGGCAGGCAACACAGCCTTCGGGACTCACGCTCTTGGCTGCAGAGAACAGTGTCGATCCCCCTAACTATATTGTCCCCTACCACTACAACATTTCTTTTTGCTTCCCCCACTTGAATGGCTTCCTGTACCATGGTGCTGTGGTCTGTTTGCTCATCCTCACTGCAGACCCTGCTCTCGCCCACACAGAGAGTAAGAACCTCATAACAGTTGGACAAGAGCAAGAGCTGAGGCTCCTCCACCACTACCTCCTGGTTCCCCAAACCTGCCTCGTTCGTAGTCACACTCACCTGTCCCTGACCACGGACCAAATTTGAATTAATTAATCTAAGGGGTGTGACTGCCTCCTGGAATACAGCGTCCAGGTAACTCTCCCCCTCCCTGATGTGTCGCAGTGTTTGAAGCTCGGACTCCAGCTCATCAACACGGAGCCGAAGTTCCTCAAGCAGCCAACACTTGCTGCAAATGTGGTCGCCATGGACCGCAATGGTGTCCACCAGCTCCCACATGTTGCAGCAGTAACACATCGCCTGCCCTGCCATCTCTAATGTATTTAATTCATTAAGTATTTAAGTTTTGAATGTTTAGTTTTTAATCTTGGCTCTTAATTTAAACCAATGCCCAAGAAAAAGAGAGAAATACTGACCAACCAATTGCTTCCCTGCTTTCCTGTGATGTCACACTTTGAATCTTTCTACTTCTTACGCTCCCAGGTCGGTTGGCGCTGCTCTGGGCTCACTCTCCTGTAGTCCCGCTGGTCAGCTCAGTGGCGCCCTTTTATCTCCGGTCCGATCCCCTGCTCTTGCACTCTCTTGAAGTCCAGATATGTGTGTCTCTGTTGGTGTTCGTGGGTGAGAGAGGAATGGTGGGTGGGCACATGTGTTGAAATGTCAGCTGTCTATATTTCTTTGTTGATCCTACTCTTACTCTTCTTCCTTTGAAAAATTCAAACATAGGGAATTGCCAATGGAAAACCCATTGTGCCTCTATTGGGCTGTGGAAAAAAAGACACAAGCACCCGAATTGCTTCAAAGGTTCCTAAAAGTGCCCCAAAAAATCAGAAACAGTAGTGTGGAATTAGCCTGAAAATTGTTCACTTGCAGGAACGGAGGTTCCTAACTAAATAATTCAGCTCAACTCAATGGATTAAAAGACTGGAATTTAATAACAACAAAGTTTGCTGGATGTTACAAGGAGGAAATCAAAACACGTTCGTTCAAGATGCCAGGTAGTCGAAGACTGCTGGAAAGTTCTCTAAGCTGACGTCATGATGTCCCCACATTCTCCGCGCCACTGGCGGTCACGTGATCGGCGTCATGACGTCACCACGCAGGATAAAGGCAAACACACACTGTAAAGGTAACAATCAGTTTAAAGGTGCAGTCCCCGTCTGCACTATAATACAATTAAGGGGATTATACTAAAGTACACTGAGTCTCTTGTGGCTCCTCCACAGGCGCCCCCCAGAATCCCCGTTAATGGCCAGTGTCAAACGAACTGGGGGTTTGATGGTTCTCTCCGAGCGTCGACGACCCTCAGGCGGCGGAAGTGGAACGTCGGGAGAAAGCATGGAGCCTGGCTGTGGTTGTTGCGGCGTGTCAGGTGCAGCGAACGCAGTGTCTGACTGCGAAAACGATGGTGAGGCATCTGTAGGCGGTTCAACGGCTGGCTGTTGTAATGATGAATCGGCGTGCAACGGTGGTCATCCTCGACGAGGTGGCTGGGCAGGCACTATTGTTTCAGTGCGATCGAGGTGAGCGGCCTTCAGACGGTCGATGGAGACGGTGAAATATTTCTCACCGGCAGATATGACACAAAATGGGCCTGCATATGGTGGTTTAAGTGGGTCTCTGTGCGCGTCATGCCTGATGAAGACATAATCGGCGGACATGATGTCCGCAGGAATGTGAGGCCTCTGTAAGCCATGATGCGAGGTCGGAATGGGCAGGAAGTTCTTGGCCGCCTCGCGATGCTGGATAAGCTGCTGAGTTGCAGACCACGGTTCTGTATGCGGAGGCAGGAAGTCACCAGGGACCCTCAAGGTTTGCCCGTAAACTAACTCAGCTGATGAAGACTGAAGGTCTTCCTTGGGAGCCGTCCTTAGCCCGAGCATCACCCAAGGCAATCTGTCTACCCAGTTGGATCCGCGCAGGCTGGCACGAAGGGATGCCTTAAGCGACCGATGGAACCTTTCGCACAGGCCATTCGCCTGCGGATGGTAGGCGGTGGTACGGTGTAGCTTGGTACCTAAGCCGTGTACAATGGCGTTCCATAATTCGGAAGTGAATTGTGGACCTCGGTCCGATGATATGCCGGATGGGACGCCGAAGCGAGCCACCCACGACGACAGGAATGCCCTAGCTGTAGTGGTAGTGACCAACGGAATCGCCTCTGGCCACCTGGTGGTGCGGTCCACTATTGTGAGGAGATGCGTGAAACCCCGTGAACCGGGGAGCGGACCCAATAGATCCACGTGCACGTGGTCAAACCGTCGTTCTGGCACTGGAAACTCAGCCAAAGGGGCTTTAACATGCCGGTTGACTTTCGCTTTTTGACAATCAATACAATTGTTTGTCCAATCTCGGACATCTAAGTGCATGCCCTTCCACACGAACTTGCGGGACATGAGACGTTGCGAAGCTCGCATCCCTGGGTGCGACAACCCGTGTATCGCCCGAAAGACTTTCTTGTGCCACTCGACCGGCACTATGGGACGAGGCACTCCCATGGACGTGTCGCACAAAAGGGTGGTTCCTGCTGAGTGGAACTGAACGTCAGCGACTTGCCAACTGGAAGGCGTGGTCCAGTACGCTTGAACTTCGGGGTCAGCCAACTGCTCTTCCGCTAAGCCAGCGAAATCGATGCCCAGGTTAACTGCCAGGACAGGAGCGCGGAGAGGCAATCAGCCACGAGATTGTCCTTGCCCGAGACGTGTCGTAGATCGGTGGTGAATTCTGAAATGAAGGTGAGGTGGCACTGTTGCCGCGCTGACCAAGGTGCAGACGTTTTGGCCATGGCAAACGTGAGTGGTTTGTGGTCCACAAACGCGGTGAACGGGCGTCCTTCTAACAGAAAGCGAAAATGTCGAATAGCCAAAAACAGGGCGAGCAACTCCCTATCGAACGTGCTGTACTTGCATTCGTTCTTACATAGTTGGCGGCTGAAAAAGGCCAGCGGCTGCCAAGTCCCATCTACCCACTGCTCCTGCACCGCTCCAATGGCGTAGTCCGAAGCATCCGTCGTGAGAGCGATGGTTGCACCTGGAATAGGGTGTGCCAGCATGGCTGCATCTGCCAGTGTTGCTTTGGTATCTAGAAAGGCCTGGTCCATCTGGGGAGTCCAGTTGATGAGGTCTTTGCCAGATTTCCCTTTCAGTGCTTCATACAGCAGTTGCATCAACTGCGCTGCCTTGGGGACAAAACGATGGTAAAAATTAACCATCCCCAGGAATTCCTGCAAGGACTTACAGCTTTTCCACGTCCCCTCGCTGTTAACAGCCTCGACCTTGGTGGCTAGTGGAACGGCGCCGTCCGATGTTATCCTGTGCCCCAGGAAATCGATGCTGGTGAGACCGAATTGGCATTTGGCCGGGTTGACAATGAGGCCATGTTGGCTTAACCGAGTGAAGAGCTGGCGTAGATGTAACAAGTGTTCCTTAGGGTTCTTGCGACGAGTATATCGTCCAGATATACGAAAAGGAAAGGCAAATCCCGTAAAACAGAGTCCATGAGCCGCTGGAAAGCCTGCGCTGCATTTTTTAACCCAAAAGGCATTCTGAGAAATTCGAAAAGGCCAAAAGGTGTGATGACCGCTGTCTTGGGAACATCTTGGGGGTGCACCAGGACCTGGTGATACCCGTGGACGAGATCCACCTTTGAAAATATTGAGTTTCCAGCCAAATGTGCTGAGAAATCCTGGATATGAGGAATGGGATATCTGTCAGGAGTCGTGGCATCGTTTAGTCGTCTGTAGTCACTGCAAGGCCACCACCCTCCACCTGGTTTGGGGAGAATATGCAGTGGAGAGGACCAAGGACTGTTGGAGCGTCGGATGATCCCGAGGCGCTCCATTGTTTGGAATTCGGCTTTAGCCGCCGCGAGTTTGCTGGGTTCTAACCTGCGCGCCCGGGCATAAACCGGTGATCCATTCATGGTGATATGGTGTGCCACACTATGTTTCGTGACTGCTGCCGAGAAGGTAGGCCGGGTGAGCTCTGGAAAATCGCTGAGTAGGCGTGTAAACCCGTCTTGAGCTGGTACTGCACAGGCGACCGACCAGGACAAGGCGGTGCTGTGGTGGCAGGGTACCGCGTGGTAAGTGGACGCGTGAATAAGGCAGCAGTTTTTGACGTCGACGAGAAAACCATTTGCACAAAAGAAGTCGGCTCCTAGTATGGCCTGTGACACTGTGGCAGTGATAAATTGCCAGAGGAACTGCTGACCGCCGAAAGTAACGGTAACCGTCCGTTTCCCAAAAGTGCGAATCGCCGCGCCATTGGCTGCCTCGAGTGCAGGGCCGCGGCCGCCGGATTGTAGATCCAGCCTGGAAGCTGGCAAAATGCTGCACTGGGACCCAGTGTCGCAGAGGAATCGCCTCCCCGTTGTGGAATCCGTAACATAAAGTAATTTCCCCGTTGAACCGACCGCCATGGTAAATTGAACATGCTTTTCAGGGCTTGTCGTCCTTTTCGAAGGGCGATGGCTTGCTGAAGGATTTTTTTTTTGGGAGATACTGCAGGGAGGCTTGCAGCATCGAGCTTTGGCGCCAAAACAGGCGTGGTACATGCACCAGCCTGCTGGAGGAGGGCTGGGCTTCGCAGGAGAAGGGCGCCTCGTGTCTGTACAGCACTGCTGTGAGACTGCAAAAATTTTGTCTGCCTCTGCCGCGAGCTTAACACAGTCGGTGATCTCAGAGCTGGCCAAGGCTGTCTGCACCGCGTCAGGTAGCTGGCAGAGGAAAAGTTCTCGGAATAAAAAACATTGGTCTTCCAAACCAAGTAGGGTGAGCATTTGGCTCATTAATTCCGAAGGCTTTGAGTCCCCGATGCCTGGCATGGCAATGAGCCTGCGTGCGCGCTCTGATTTGTTAAGGCCAAATATTTGCAGTAAATGAGCTTTGAGAGCCTCATACTTGCCCTCGTCTGGTGGACTACTCAGTAGGCTGACGACCCTCGAGGCCGTGGCGCTGTCGAGAGCGGAGACCACGTAAAAATAACGGGTTGAATCCGCTACGATCTCCCGCAGGTGAAACTGTGCTTCCGTCTGTAGGAACCAAGCTTCTGGTTGCTGCTCCCAGAACTGAGGCAATTTGAGGGCGACGGCATTTGTGCTCATGTTGAATTCTCTTCGAAGTTTGTTCGACGAGATCGGGGTCACCAATGTAGGAACGGAGGTTCCTAACTAAATAATTCAGCTCAACTCGATGGATTAAAAGACTGGAATTTAATAACAACGAAGTTTGCTGGATGTTACAAGGAGGAAATCAAAACACGTTCGTTCAAGATGCCAGGTAGTCGAAGACTGCTGGAAAGTTCTCTAAGCTGACGTCATGATGTCCCCACATTCTCCGCGCCACTGGCGGTCACGTGATCGGCGTCATGACGTCACCACGCAGGATAAAGGCAAACACACACTGTAAAGGTAACAATCAGTTTAAAGGTGCAGTCCCCGGCTGCACTATAATACAATTAAGGGGATTATACTAAAGTACACTGAGTCTCTTGCGGCTCCTCCACACACTGACTTTTTACTGGGCCTTTCAAATTTAATTCAGTACACAGCTCATTGCCTAGCAACCCTAGATGCCCAATTTTTTATGGGTATGAAGATTACTGTGAATAATACATTGTTGGAACATTGAGAAATTAGATGAGAGTCTTAATTTTAATATCATAATAAAGTTACCAACTGTTTCAAGTGGAAGCTTCCTGGACCCATTTTTTGAATGCCAGAAAGGGGCATGAAGTACAAAGTGGATAGAGACCCAGCATTTCGAAATTCTGTCAAATTTTCCGCCCCACTATTCTCCATTTTGGGGTGTAACAGAGATAAAAAAGAACAGCCCCCATATCTCATGAAATAACTTGCACATTTACTTTAAGTATTGGCCTTACGTTTCAAATTTGACTAATTGACTGGTTTTCTTCTCATCTTTGAATAACTGATTTACCAGTTGACTGGACTAAATACTAATCTGCTTCCTAATTTGCGTAACTGTCCTTCCTGCACGACAATATGAATTACATTACCTCAAGTAGAAAAGTAAAGCTTGGGTTATGCTTTTATTGCCACTGTTTCCGTCTGAAGGCTTTCTTTCCAAGCTTGATTAATGTTTTTCTTTCTCTCCAAATGACTGCCAATTTGTTTTCTACTTAAGTGGATGATTTATTTTAACTGACATACTAATTAACTTCATAACTATTAATATTGATGACTCAGTTAGTATTGCAAAATGACTTCTTTCACTAGTTGAGGATGATTTTATTAAGCTAGCATGATGGAAAGCATCTTAAAATATGAATGTCCCCTTTTAAATCAATTTGTTGTATAAATTGAAAAATCGAAAGATTATTCTTCCTGTTCTCTTCTATACTTTTAATTCATTATGATTTCTGAGTCCCATTAGACAGAAGGTAACACATGAGGGAAAAAAAGAAGAGACAAACTGAAAAATACAATGGACTCCACTTAAATGTGGGTCAGGCTGAATTGTGGATCCCCTTGATTGGTCTAAGCAGTGGACTCATTGCTTCAGCATACTTATATTGTATTCCACGCTAATTCTGGTTGAGCATGTGACTCATCGTATCAGTAATCTAATGGTGTTCTGGGATGTCACAGGTGGTGTCATCAATCAGACCTCGAGGGTAGTCATGGTCTCCGAGAAGACATTCAACCAGACTCCCTATTCCTTCAAATAGCCCTGTCGTGGTCAATTGTCTCAAAGTGAAAGCATCATGGGTACTCCCAGGACATCAGGCACTGATTTACATGGTGAGCTTCCTATGGTGCCACACATTAACAGAATGGAAGATGTTAGATCTGTGGTTCAGTGGATAACTAATTACACGGATGCTGTACATAAACAAGTAACAGGTCTTTACTGGAGGAGGGTAATTTCTAGACTGGGGTACAGAGGCATGCGCACAGCTTATATACCGGTGTGGTTACTGCCGGTACTACAGTATACAGGAGCTGTAAAAAGTAGTTCTGACTTAAAGCACATACACTACAATTCCTCCCTTTTTAGATTAATAATACCCCCTTAATATTCAAATAACAATTACATTTTTACATGTACTTTCAATAACAAAAGTCCATTTATAGATTCAGTCTTTGAGGCGGCTTCCTGACCCTTTCGGGATAGCGCCTTTCCGGAGGTTCTTGTTCTTGGTGCAGAGGCGATTCTGACCCCTTTTCATTGGGTAGTTCATCGGGTTCCACTGCTACTGTGTCTGAAGTAGATGCTACCGGTATGTCGGGTTCATCCCCAGGTACTCGAGACATGGGGTTGACGCCTTCCTGTGACGCTAAGATCTGATCGACGTGGCGTCTCACAAAGTTCTCCCCGACATCCACTGTGTACATTAATGGCCCCTGCCTTGTACATATTGTTCCGGGTTGCCACTTCTCTGTTCGATAGTCACTGGGCAAGACTGGTTGCCCTACATTGAAGCTCCTTGTCGGCTTCTCGTTGATGTGCTGGAATTGTTTGTCCTCAACATTTCTTCGCACATTTGGTCTGAGCAAGTCCAGACGAGATCTCAACCTTCGGTTAAAGAACATCATGGCCGGGGTCTGGTTGGTAACTGCATGTGTCGCGTTTCGGTAGGCTAATAAGAAATTGTCCATCTTATGCTGTAGTGGAATTTCCTCATCGCACATGGCCTTTATCGCCTTATCAAAGGTTTGTACGAACCTCTCAGCCAATCCATTGGTGGCTGGATGATACGGGGCGGATGTGTAATGCCTTACCCCATTCCTTTTCATGAATTTTTGGAACTCGTCGGACACAAACTGTGGTCCATCATCAGAGCAGATCTGCTCTGACAAACCGTTTCTGGCAAATATGGTCCGTAGGACTGCAATCGTTTTCTCTGTAGTGGTTGAAGACATCTTTATCACCTCAGGCCACCTTGAATGAGCATCCACTGTTATTAAGAACATTGAGTCCATGAATGGACCAGCAAAATCAATGTGCACCCGTTGCCATGGAGAGGAGGGCCCCTCCCATGGGTGTAGAGGAGCATGTGGTGGTGCATTTTGGACCTTCTGGCATCCTAAGCAGCTCTTAGTTAGGTCTTCGATTTGTTGATCGATTCCCGGCCACCACACATAAGCCCTAGCAAGGCTTTTCATTTTCACTCCCCCCAGATGACCTTCATGTAGCTGCTTTAGCACTCTCTCCCTTAACTTGGGTGGAATCACCACTCTGGATCCACACATCACTGTCCCCTGGCATACTGACAGCTGTTCTCTTCTGGATGAGAATGCTGGCAACAGTGAGTCACCATGTGTTGGCCATCCTTTCACCGTCAATTCATATACCCATGACAGCGTCGGATCATTGCGGGTCTCCTTCTCTATATCCGCGTTTGTTACTGGCAATCGTTCAATTATCGACGAATAAAATATCTCGATATTCAAGAAGGGTAGTAGGGAAAAACCGGGGAACTACAGGCCAGTGAGCCTAACATCAGTGGTAGGAAAATTATTGGAAAAAATCCTGAGGGACAAAATGTGTCTCCACTTGGAGAGCCAAGGATTAATCAGGGATAGTCAACATGGCTTTGTCAAGGGAAGATCATGTCTGACTAATTTGATTGAATTTTTTGAGGGGGTGACTAGGTGTGTGGATGAGGGTAACGCAGTGGATGTGGTATACATGGATTTCAGTAAGGCCTTCGATAAAGTCCCGCACAGGAGACTGGTCAAGAAGGTAAGAGCCCATGGAATCCAGGGTGCCTTGGCACATTGGATACAAAACTGGCTTAGTGGCAGAAGGCAGAGGGTGATGGTCGAAGGTTGTTTTTGTGACTGGAAGCCTGTGGCCAGTGGGGTACCACAGGAATCGGTGCTGGGTCCCTTGCTGTTTGTGGTCTACATTAATGACTTGGCTATGAATGTAAAGGGTATGATCAGTAAGTTCGCGGATGATACAAAAATTGGTAGGGTGGCAAATAGCGAGGAGGGTAGCCTCAGTCTGCAGGACGATATAGATGGGATGGTCAGATGGGCAGAACAGTGGCAAATGGAATTTAACCCGGAAAAGTGCGAGGTGATGCACTTTGGGGGGACTAACAAGGCAAAGGAATACACAATGAATGGAAAGACTCTAGGCAAGACGGAGGGTCAGAGGGATCTGGCTGTGCAAGTACACAGATCCCTGAAGGCGGTGGAACAGGTGGATAAGGTGGTAAAAAAGG
Organism: Somniosus microcephalus; assembly: GCF_052327205.1. Lineage (NCBI taxonomy): Eukaryota > Metazoa > Chordata > Chondrichthyes > Squaliformes > Somniosidae > Somniosus > Somniosus microcephalus. The sequence goes on along the minus strand of NC_140987.1, from coordinate 390,026,012 downwards.
CATATGGGATACTTGCCTTCATTAGCCGAGGCATTGAATATAAGAGCAAGGAGGTTATGATGGAGCTGTATAAAACACTGGTTAGGCCACAGCTGGAATACTGTGTGCAGTTCTGGTCGCCACACTACAGGAAGGATGTGATCGCGTTAGAGAGGGTGCAGAGGAGGTTCACCAGGATGTTACCAGGGCTGGAGCGCTTCAGCTATGAAGAGAGACTGGGCAGATTGGGTTTGTTTTCCTTGGAGCAGAGGAGGCTGAGGGGGGACATGATTGAGGTGTACAAAATTATGAGGGGCATAGATAGGATGGATGCTGAGGAGCTTTTTCCCTTAGTAGAGGGGTCAATAACTAGGGGGCATAGATTCAAGGTAAAGGGCGGGAGGTTTAGAGGGGATTTGAGAAAGAACTTTTTCACCCAGAGGGTGGTTGGAGTCTGGAACTCACTGCCTGAAAGGGTTGTGGAGGCAGAAACCCTCACAACATTTAAGAAGCATTTGGATGTGCACTTGAAATGCCATAGCATACAAGGCTACGGGCCAAATGCTGGAATATGGGATTAGATTAGGCAGGGCTTGATGGCCGGCCCGGACACGATGGGCCGAAGGGCCTCTATCTGTGCTGTATTACTCTATGACTCTATGATAGGGTCCACTGCTGGTGCTTCCTCCACCGTAGGCAGCGGCAGGCGCGATAGCCCATCAGCGTTCCCATGCTGTTTCGTGCCTTTATATTCTATTTCATATTGATTCGCCCCTAGAAACAGGGACCATCTTTGTAACCGCTGTGCAGTCATTACTGGCACGCCCTTCTTAGGATTAAAGATGGAGACAAGTGGTTGGTGGTCAGTCAGCAAGGTGAACTTCTGCCCATGCAGATAATGGTTGTATTTTTTTACTCCCCATACTAGGCTGAGGGCCTCCCTGTTAATCTGGGTGTAGTTGCGCTCGGCTGAGGTTAGTGACCGAGACGCAAAGGCTACTGGCCTCTCCAACCCGTCTGGGAATTTGTGCGACAGCACCGCTCCAATGCCGTAGGGTGATGCATCACATGCCAAACGAATTGGTAGTGCTGGGTTGAAATGGGCCAACACCTCTTTTGATGTGATCAATTCTTTACACTTCTGGAAAGCTCGTCTACGTTCGTCATCCCACTTCCATGGTACCCCTGTTTGCAGTAGGGTGTTCAGCGGGTGTAGTACAGTAGACAAATTTGGTAAGAACTTGTGGTAATAGTTTACCAGCCAAAGGAACGACCTCAGTTATGACACATTTTCCGGTGCTGGAGCCTTGACTACTGCCTCAGTCTTGTCAGGGGACTTATGTAACCCCTCTTCATCGATGACGTGGCCGCAATACGAGATCTGTTTCTGGAAAAACTCGCACTTGTGGCGATTAGCTCGTAGTCCATATTCCTTTAATCTGGCGAGCACCTTTTCCAAATTAGCGAGGTGATAACCGTCATTTTCGCCCGTGACCAAGATGTCGTCCAAATAACACTGGGTCCCTGGAATCCCTTGCAGGACCTGATCCATTGCCCTTTGCCAGATAGCCGGAGCTGAGGCTACTCCAAATACCAGCCGGTTGTATTGATAGAGACCTTTATGGGTGTTGATCGTAAGGTAGTGTTTCGAAGCTTCTTCTACCTCCATTTGCAAGTACGCCTGGGCTAGATCAATTTTGGTGAAGCGTTTACCACCAGATAGCGAGGCGAAAATATCCTCAATTCGTGGAAGCGGATATTGCACCGTGTGAAGGACTGGGTTCACTGTCACCTTAAAATCCCCACAGATGCGGACCTTCTTTGGTTCCCCAGGCGTATTACTCAACCACCTCTTCATTACAGGAACGATGGGTGTAGCCCACTCGCTCCAGTCCACTTTGGACAGTACTCCTGAACGTTCCAACCCTTCCAGCTCTGCTTCAACCACTGGTCTGATCGCATAAGGCACTGGTCTGGCCTTCAGAAACTTTGGGCTTGCATTATCCTCTATTTTAATTGTTGCTGTTATTCTTTTTAGTGTTCCTAGTCCCTCCTGGAACACTTCTTTTGCATCAGTTAGCATTTTTGACAGTCGTCCAGGTGTGACGTCATCATCCTTTTTGGCCTCCACCTTCAGTGCCTGTATGGAATGCCAATCTAAATGTATCTTCCGGATCCATTCACGTCCTAGCAGTGGTGGTCCTCCATTTGGCAATACATATATATCCATTTTAGGTATTTCCTGACCTTTATATGTCACTTTCACCCTTATTTTTCCTTTGGGGTAGACATTTTGCCCCGTATATGTCTTCAAGACAATCTCTGTAGCTTTCAAGGGTATGTGTGAAAATAGCCGCTTATAGTCTCTTTGATTTATGACTGTTAGAGCTGACCCTGTGTCCAATTCCATTTCCACTTGGACTCCGTCTACCTTGAGTGTAACCCAGATAGTCTGGTGATCCTCCATTTCGGTTACATTGTGTAGTTTCAGACAACCCAGCTCCTTGCTTCCGGAGTCTGTGTCACTTTTCTGTTCGTCTGAACCACTGTCCATCACCTGGTGTACCTTTTTGTACTTCTCCTGTGGAGATTTCTTACTGTAGTGTATGTACCCGTCTACCTTTAAGGGAACTATTGAATGTAACCGTTCACCTTTAAGGGAACTACTTTAGGTGTGGCACTATTTGTTTGGCTTCTGTATACTGTAATACCGATAGTGACCACACCAGTATATAAGTGTTGTGGCAGGATTGCTGGGGCAGATTCGCCCGGACCTTCGAATAGTAAAGACCTGTTTTGTTTGTTACTTCTGAAGTCTGTGTATTTATTAACTGCACAACCCACAGACTTTACAGTGGCGACGAGTCCGATCGTACCCTGCAGCAAGATTACAAAAGCAAGAAGAGCGTCGAAGAGAGGCAACCGCCCTCGTCGTGCTGCTGGAAGAAAACACGAGGCTGCAGCAGGAGAAAGGTGGAAGACTTTAGCAACAAAAGCTTCCATTAGCAACAGGCACTGACTACCCTTCTACCATGGTGTGGAGTGAGCCGATCAGCAGGGAACAAGGTGGCCGAAGAGACTGTGAGTAGGGGAAGGTGTAGAAGTATCCGGAGGATAAGGGCAGAGCACTCGACCTCGGTCGAGGGGGAGCTGTGCCGGCCAAAAGTTGGGTCCAACGGCGTCGGGTGACAGCCGGACCGCGATCGGCGGGAAAAATCCGGGCAGCGACCGCAGCCACGAAGCGCTGAGCCTGCGAGTAGGCGCGGGAAGAGAAACCCAGCCGCAGCCGGGGAGGGAAACACCGGTCTGCGAGAGGGCTGGGGAGGCGAACGGGAACTGTGCGGGTGAGAGCCGGGTGCGGAGAGAGAGACTGCGAGGAGCCAGTCCAGCGGCTGAGCTGTTCTCCACCAACGGGGTACTCAGAGCCGGCAAAACCGAACGTGCGGGAGTGGGTGAGAGACACAGCCGAAAACGGGGTGAGAGACTGCGCGAGAGCCAGTCCAGCGGCCGAGCTGTTCTCCACCAACGGGGTCCCCAGGGCCGGTAGCACCGAACGTGCGGGTGAGAGAGCGACAGAGCCGGGTACGGAGAGAGCGACTGCGCGAGAGCCAGTCCAGCGGCTGAACTGTCCTCCGTTAACGGGGTGTACCCAGTGCCGGTAGAGCCGTGCGGGCGGGAGGACAAGACATAGCCGAGTAAGGGGAGCTGTGCGGTAGCCAGCCAGCGGCTGAACCTGTCCGCTGTGGGGGAAGCGTACCCCTTCCACCGGGAAGAAACGCGGGAAGCCGCCATTAGGCGGAGAAGACGCCAGAAGCGGGAAACCGCCATTGAAGTGGGCGGGGCGAGAAAGGAAGAGCGGGAAACCGCCATTTTCACGGAAAAACCGCCATCTTAGAAATAAACAAATAAATAAGAATACTTAAAGAAATACTGGTGCTGCTTCAAAAGGGAAGAAAGATGCCTAAGCGAGGGAATATTAATGATTTTAATTCGGAGATAGAAGACTGGGCCACGTACGTGGAACGCATCGAGATCTATTGTGAAGCCAACAAAATAGAGGAAGACGACAAGGCGATAACATTGTTAAACTTGATGGGCGCAAAGACATACGGGCTCTTGAAGGATTTACTAGCACCAGCTAAACCGGCGGATCAGTCTTTCGAAGAGATTGTGGTTGTTCTGAAGGACCACTTGAACCCCACACCGTTGATGTTGGCTGAACGATTCAAATTCTATGCAAGAACGCAACGGGAAGACGAAAACAACGCAGAATGCTTGGTCGAACTGCGTAGGCTAGCAAAATACTGCCAGTTCGGAGGGAATCTGACAGAGGCACTGCGAGACAAGTTCGTAGGCGGATTGTCCAAGGAAGGGACGCAAAAGCGCCTACTCGAAGAGAACGACCTTACACTTGATAGGGCTGTCCTTATAGCCGCATCACACGAAGCCGCAGCGAAAGGAACGGCGGAAATGCAACTAAAGGCGGCGGCGCTCGGGGTGGACCAAATTACCTCGAGTACAACAAAATGCTATCGTTGTGGGAAGACAACACACGACCAGAATCAATGCTGGCTTAAGAACCAAGAATGTAGGAAATGTGGCAAACTGGGTCACATCGCTAAGGTATGCCGGTCAGGGAAGAAGACCAACAACCAAAGGAAGCCATCACAAGAAAAGTACAACAAGGTATACAAGGGGGCTGAGAAGAGTTCAGACGAACGGAATCCAGACTCGGATCCAAACGGCCAGGAGCTGGGTAGTCTGAGTATCCACCATGTGAGTAAGGAAGCTGACCTACAAACTATCTGGGTCATGCTAAAAATAGCTGGAGTCCAAGTGAAAATGGAGTTGGACACTGGATCAGCTGTATCAGTCATAAATCGAGGGGATTACCACCGGCTATTCTCACACATACCCTTAAGAGATACCAAGTTCGTATTGCAGACATACACGGGGCATAAAGTATACCCCATGGGAAAAATAAGAGTCAAGGTGAGAGATAGGGGTAAAGAACACCCAAGAATGAACTTGTATGTACTACATGAGGGAGGACCACCACTTCTAGGACGGGAGTGGATCAAGAAAATAGACATGGAATGGCACTACCTACAAGCAATGACGAGTGAGGACTCGGTGCAGACAAGTAGCTCAGACTCTGAGCCGGAAGACGATAAGTCCAGCCCACGTATGAAAAACAAGGTTAACATGAACTCACTGACTAAGGTTGGAAAAACGATGGCGTGCATAAAGACAGAGAATTCTGAGTCTGTTCAAGTCACAGACATATGCATTACGGAGGAACACCGAGTTCGAACTCAACGTTATTTCAAAGTACGACAACAATTCGAACAATTAAGTTACCGTCTCGTACAAGAGATGAAAACAATGAAAAAGTTCTATGACACCGAATGGGAGAGTCTGGAAAGACAAGAGAACCTGCTGGCTCAAGCAGAGAGCGACCATAGAGCCATCGTGACCAATTACCGATCACACCTCCCTTATGATGTTCAGGAGTTAGAATATTTGCATGATCTAGAGATACAGCATAAAGGCAAACCACGCTACACTGAGGATTTTGTTCTGCAATTGGAGACGGAGCTAGTGCAGGCAAGGTTAAGAGAAGCTGAATCGCAGTGTGCACTTAAAGAGATGCAGAAAAAAATCTTGGACATGGAAAAGAGAAACGCTTCTTTACCTGATGTGAATAATGTGGCCATGTTGCAAGAGGAGCTTATCACTCAGTTAAATGAAAATAAACGGAAAATGGCTGAGATAGACTGCAAGAATAAAGAAGATTTGATGGCAGTGAGACTTCAAGAGGCAGATAGCATAGCAGCCTTGGCTGAACTCCAACAGGAAATTGCGAAAGAAGCAAATGAAGAGGAATCTTCAGGAAGCCGGGATTTTATTCCAGTTCTTCTCTACGACTCCTTACAAGTAGAGTGTGAGAAGTTGAAAGAACAGTATGAACAGGCCCAGGCTACAATTCTGGAGGGGATTAACTCGGCAACCTCCGAAAAGCTAGTTTCAGTAGAAGCATCTGAACAACTAAAGGTTGAACATGAGCAAGAAGTCCAAAGGCTGCAGGAAATTCTTGATGAGCTCAAGGCCAAGACAGACTCATCGGTAGAAGTTCCATCCATAGATGAGAATTTAGAGGTGAAAGACATGGCAGAACATGAAAGACAAGATGTCCAAGAACTCTCAAAAATATTGAAGGAAACCGAAGACAAATATGAGGCGGCAATGACCGAGGTTCAACGACTTGAAGAGCAGAGTCAACTGGGAATCCTTTCAGTGGAAGGGAAGGAAACTGTAAGAAACACAGAGACTGTAAGAATGGGCTCTGAACATGAGCTTGGGAGCATCAAGGCGCAACTTCTTCGAGCGCTTGAAACCAAAGTACAAGAGGAAAGGAAGGTGAAAGCATTGGAGGGAAAGGTGGATGAAATGGTGAAGACTCTGATCCACAGAGTCCCCGTGGAAGAGTTAACGGTCAGCCAACTCCTTCACATGCTGTGAGACAAGACTCCACAATGGGAACACGAGCTTCAATCTGCAAAGGGAAGGAATTCGGAGCTCCCAAAAGTTACGGAAATAACTGAGGTGGCAACACAGATTTTGTGTTACAGTTTACTCTATGAAGAGTTCGTTGAATCACATCAATGTGAACAGAAGAATGTTGAAACAGCTGCTTCAGTAGAAGGATTAAATAGCCTGATACCGCAATCCCCGGTGGAAGGGAAGGTATTGAACTCACAAATGAGGTCAGTAGTGAAGGAATGGCAGACAACCCAGGAAGAGCGGGATGAATATGAATGCATGAAGAAGTCTTTTCAAGAAAGATGTCTAGGGAAGGAACCACCGTCAGCTAACGTCCAGACGGGTGAGGAGGAAGAAGAAGGCTCTCTCGCTGGCCTAACTCAGGACGAACCCGAATATTACCATGACCTGTTGAGTGACACTGAATATTACGAGGATGTGGTCTGCCCAGCTTGTGATGAAAACTCCCAAAGTGCTGAAATCCGGAGGAAGCAATTAAGGTCTAAGGAACATAGAGAGTTGGTGGCGCTACAGCTGGCAGCCGAGAAAGGAGCTCCGAGAGTTTCAAAAAGGCAGAAAAGAAAAAGAAGAAGCAGAAGATAATAACTGTCTAAAATATTAGCACTTCTACCATCTCAGGCGGGACACTACGAAAGGAGCTAAATTAGTTGAAAAACTGGAAAATGTCAAGACAGCCAGTTGGTTGTAAAAGTCCGCACTGCTGGTTCAACAGGACGAAAGTTCAAGCTGTTACGTCAAGAAAAAGGCTATGGAGGAGTCACGCTAGCCAGGTGAACCGGCTACACCAAAGAAATGTTGTTCGGAACGAGTCAAGATCAGAGACTGAATCTATGAACTGTTTCCGCAGAGACTGAACCTGTGAACTGTTCCCACCGAGATTATATCTGTAAATTGTTTTATATGACATTGACTCCACCGAGATTATATCTGTAATTTGTTTATGGGAAGTTGAAGATATGTATGTTTAACGGAGACCCTGTAAGTAATAAGCTAAAAAGGGAGGATTGTAGTGTATGTACCCGTCTACCTTTAAGGGAACTATTGAATGTAACCGTTCACCTTTAAGGGAACTACTTTAGGTGTGGCACTATTTGTTTGGCTTCTGTATACTGTAATACCGATAGTGACCACACCAGTATATAAGTGTTGTGGCAGGATTGCTGGGGCAGATTCGCCCGGACCTTCGAATAGTAAAGACCTGTTTTGTTTCTTACTTCTGAAGTCTGTGTATTTATTAACTGCACAACCCACAGACTTTACACTTACTGTTGGTTTTCTTCCCAGACCTGCAGACTCTTGCTATGTGTCCTGCTTTCCCACACTGTCTGCACACTTGGTCCTTTAACCAACAATCTTTCTGGTCATGTGTTGTTCTGCCGCAGCGATAGCACTTCCCTGTTCCATAGGTCATTTCGTTGGTGCCGTATTCTTGCGGTCTCCGTTGTATCTCTGCAGCGCCCCTTGCGGCTGCTTCGTGTGATACTGCCATATTGAAAGCTTTGTCCAGCGTAAGGTCCTTTTCTGATAGAAGCCATTTCTGGGTTCCTTCACTTTGTAGCCCACACACAAACTTGTCCCTTAACGTGTCTGCTAGTCCCGCTCCAAACTGGCAGTATTTCGATAGCTTGCGCAGTTCCGTTAGGTACTCAGCATTGCTTTCGTCTTTGTGTTGGTTCCTTTTATGGAACTTAAATCGTTCTGCTATCAGCAGCGGTGTGGGGTTTAAGTGGTCCTGTAGGATTTCTACTATGCTTTCAAAATTCTTGTTTACCGGCTTCTCTGGGGTTATTAGATTTTGCAGTAACCCATAAGTTTTTGCACCCATGGAATTTAACAGAACCAGTGCTTTATTAGCATCTGGCACTTCATTCGCCCTGCAGTACACCTCAATACGTTCCACATATGTCACCCAATCTTCGACTTCATTGTCGAATGTAGAGATACTGCCACTCTTCGGCATCCTTGGTTGTGCATTAACTATCCCCAATGGCGCCTCCCGCGCTTCCCCTTCTTCGCTGGCACAAAATGGCGTCTCCCGCGCTTTCCTTCCTTCCCGCGCTCGCCCGTCTTCTCCGCTGCGGTTTCGCAGTACGACGTCTCCTGCGCTCTTCCTTCTCCATGGCTCAATGGTGTCTCCCGCGCTCTCCCTGCTTCTCCGCGGCTCAATGGCATCTCCCCTTGCTTCGCCCCGCGGACCCTGATCAGCCCGTGATCCCTGGCTGTGCTCTGCACGTTCTTCTCTTGATATTTGTCGACGCCGCTCAGTCTAGAACCCGGCTGTTTCTTACCCTCTCTCTCTCCGGTTTGCAGTATTTTTCCTCGACGCCGCTCGGTGATCAACCCCCGGCTGTGCCCTGCTCTCTTCACCCTCTTTCTTACCCCGTCGACGCTGCCCGGCTCTCTCTCTCTGCCGTCGGTCAGCTCCAGCCGCCGCTGCTCGGGAAGGGTCTGCTCTGGACCTGTCGTCGGTCTCTTACTGTTCCTTGTGGCTGGGGAACCAATCCCGGCTCTCCACAGCCTCCCCAGCGAAATTGGATCTCTGCCTGACTGCTGGGCGGTTGCTCGCGGTCGACGGCTGTGTTCCTGGACTCGACTATTTTTTAATTTTTAAAAATATTTTGCAGGTAGATTCGCATCAACACTCGTCGCCACTGTTAGATCCGTGGTTCCATGGATAAATAATTACACGGATGCTGTACATAAACAAATAACAGGTTTTTACTGGAGGAGGGTAATTTCTAGACTGGGGTACAGAGGCATGCGCACAGCTTATATACCGCTGTGGTTACTGCCGGTACTACAGTATACAGTAGCTGTAAAAAGTAGTTCTGACTTAAAGCACATACACTACAGAAGACTTTTCAGTTAATCTAGTTTATGGGGTTGGAATGAGCAGTCCAATTGCTCACATGGTTGTCTTCTACAATGCCCTGTACTCTAGGGAGTTCTGCAAACTGACTATGTTCTATGCCTTGTTGAACTAGTGACTCATTTCCACAGGGAAAGTGATAAATGTGCTTCTGCTTGCAAACAAGGCCTCTCGTGTCCTTGATGCATCTGTCGACAGCTGCCTAACTAACTTAGAATACATTTCCAGTAGTGCCTTTGAAGGATCTGGTGGCATAAAAGTTTAATGCTATAGTGACCTTTATAAGCACAGAAGAGCCATCTTTGCAATGGGGGTTGTCTGCAAGTTGACCTCTAAGAGATGGCTTAACTCTGTGACAGCCTCCATTATGAAGTGGAGATACCAAAACAAGTCTCTGCTACACAAGAGGGACTGTCTGCATCTGTACATGCAAGTGAAAAAATAATGACTGGTGCATATATAACACCTAAAGTGTAATCACACCTGTTTCTTGTCCCTTGGGAGTTCGTCCAAATCTAGGAGTGGCTTTGGAAATCCAAAGGAATTTTCATCCTGCCATTTTGTTCACTACAAGTGAAATAGCAGGTGGAAGCAAGGCTATTATAGAAAAGGGGTTGTAAATAAAAGTCCTGCAATGCAAAAAAATTGGTTATTAACAACAAAAGATAATGCACCGGAGAAAATGTAGATAAATCTTGATAATATATCAAAAAAAAGTTCAGACTGAGAATCTAATCACAACTTTAAGAAGCCGATGTCAGGCCACTAAAACACACTTGTACCCATTATATGTGGGTGAGCAATACTTTGGGAAAGGAAGACTCTCAAATTGTGTGAGGGACTAAATATCATGCATTGACCTGATTTTGGGTAATAAACACCACACTGGATGCCAACATGCTCACAAAAAATACTTACTCATTGGAGGAAAATTGGGAATAGTACAAATCGGCATGTGGAGCTTTACAACAACAACAACAACAACAACAATGTGTATTTATATACGATTCAGCAATTTGAGCTCCCACCCTTGCTAAACTGACCTTATAATCAATGTACCCTTTAAGCTGCGTGGCTGCGCAGAGCTCTGGAGTGCTCACTGGATTTTAAATGGGAAAAACTGTGCATGCGCGGTGTTTTGAATGGGAAAATTAAAGGGAACATTGCTTATAATGTAAGTGTCCAGATACTTCTGCCTACAAAATTATATTGTTGCTTTAGTGGGTTTTCATTTTTTTCCTGATAATTTCTCTGTATACATGTCTGGCAGGCTTTAGAGCTGTGATTGTGAGTGCTGTTTCTGCCAGAAAGCTGCCTAAAGTTCATTAATGGCTGATAGTTCAAGTATCTGCCCCCATTCCATCCTAATGTCTTCCGTGCTCTCCTTGTAAGTAGATTTATTGCTTCTTGATTAAAAATAATTGCACTTTTTCATTGGTTTTATTAGATGTAAATAAAAATGGCAGGTGCGCAATTATGTTGTTGACTTTACGCGATACAAATCCATTAGCAGGACCTAAAGAAAATTGGGTAATCACTACAGACATGTCAGAATGCTCCTTTCACACTTCTCAAACAGCTAAATAGCCATTTAAAAGTAATAACTGACAAACTGTAATCCCGACCCAGGAGACTGTGTTGGTCTGCTTCACCATTTTTTTCCTATGTAGTTTGTGCTGCTGCCTTTGCAGGAGGGTGGCTTTCTGCCCCAAAAGGGGCCTGCCTCCTTTGCTGCACTACCCACAGCAGGCCCTCCAGGGCGTTATTAGTGAAAGGGGAAGTCTTGTCCATGTTGCTCCTTGCAGCCATGTATCATCAAAGTAATGCTGCTTCAGAATAAAAAAAGAAATGGTCATCCCCATCAAGGGTGAGCATCATTCTGTTAAATACTGCTGGCTGACCAGACTTTGTGACTGGCAGCCAGTCAGCAGGCCCAGCTGCCTGCAAAAGACTTTTCATCCAGAGGTACCCTAGTCAAATGGGTCGTGGAATGCAAAATGTGGCACAGCGCAATCCCATGCTACCAGCAGCGTTGCGCCTGCACTTCATCAAGATTGCAAAATTGGGGCTATTTGTTCCTCCAGCTTAAAAATATGTTGCTATGGGGGAGTCCACTGCCTTGCTCTGCACCAACATCCAGGAAGGGCTCAACTAATAGGAGGATCTGAGAACTTTTCTCTGTTTCATAAGAGATCCAGGCAAAGTAGTCAACTCAATCAACTATAGAGGGCAGCATTTTTTTGGGACTAAAAGATATTTAGTTGATTGTCAGAATTTAAGGATCTTTCTGATCTGTGAGATCTGTTCTCCCAGTGTTGGCTGGCAATGAGAATACTATTCCCAGTACCAGTGGAGTAGCTGATGTGTGTGCTTCAGAGGCTTTTTCCCTTCACAACAGTAGCAGAGATGAGTGCTCCATTAGCTCTCCACAGACACATTCACCTTTAAATGACCAGGCTGCCAAGGACCCCATGAAAAAATTCAGCTTATCCGGTGTCATCATAGAACCACAATTTAGATGTATTAATGAGGCTCCTGCCTGAATCAGGTAGGCACCTTGGCCACCTAAAGAAAGGGCCCAGTTAACACTGCTGCAGGCAGGAATGGAGCAGGAATAGAACGATAAGTTTTCAGATTTTAACTGCGCGGTTGCCCTGCTCCTGCTAGGTGAGGTGAGTTAAAATCGCCCCTTTGATTAGATCACCCTCAGCCTTCTAAACTCAAGGGAATATAAATGAAGTTTATGCAAGCGCTCTGCATAAATGTTATCGTTTTTAAGCCCTGGTATAATTTGGTGAATCTGCCCTATACCTCTTCCAAGATCAATAATGAGGTGAGGTGCTCGAATCTCAATGTAACTCTGCAGATGGGGTCTGATCAAGGCGCTGCACAACTGAAACATCACTTTTCTATTCCAAGCCCTTTGAGATATAGACCAATTTTACATTAGCTTTTTTGATTACTTTTTGTACCTGTGCACAATTCTCTCTTCCTTCATCCAGGTCATTAATGTATATGGTGATAAGATGAAGGCCCAGAACAGATCTCTTGGGAACATCCCAGCAATCAGAGAATGTTCCCTTTATACCTACTCTCTATAAACCAATTAGCAACCCAATCACAAAATGATCTTTAATACAGTGTGATTTCATTTTTGATAATCTCTTGTGCAGAACTATATGAAATGTCTTCTGAAAGTCCATATGGACAACATTCTAGCCACCATTGACCGCCTCAAAAGTTCAACTTGAATAGTCAGACATGGCCTACCCTTCACAATCCATGCTCGCTCTCTTGATCAGCTCATACTCGTCCAAATGCTCAGTCACTCCAGTAACCTTTCCACAACTGATGTTAAACTGACGGGTCTGACGGGTCTGTAATTAGTTAGTTTGCCCCTCCCTCCCATCTTAAATTTGCAACTTTCAAATCCAAGGGCACAATTCCTGAGCTTTCCTACATTAAAGGTGCTATATAAATGTAATGTTGATGGTTGTTAGTTTTTAGTAGAAGTAGTAGCACAATGACTTGCCCAAACACAGTATAACATAACCAATCGCTTTCAAAATGTTAATTTTATCTTCTTTCCCCTGCTGTCCTGGAAGATTGTGCCACCACTCCTCACCTGCCCCACCCCACCAACTGGAGCTTCACCCAAGTGGATATTTTTCATGCATAAGCCTAGACAGTGAACTGCAGAGGACTATTCACTTCTGGAAGCATCAGACTTAAGCTTGGTCCTGCCCTTACCCGATTTTTCTCCTGGCAGGATTCACTCAGTCAAGCAAGAGCCTGCCAATGCAAAGGCAAGGAATCTTGACAATTCTGCAGCGGGAATGGTGCTGCAGCACCAGAAGATCCAGCAAGGGATCTTCAAAGGGCAGAAGATTACAGGTGATATCCTACTGAAAGCCTGGGCCAAGACGGGTGCCTTCAGCAAGTAAGTGTCTGGGGCTGACTGGAGTAAAAGGAGGGGCTGCTATAACGCCTCTCCTTCCACAGAGGCACCTCAGGGCTGTTACTGTTGCTTCCCAGGTCCCACTGCCACCTTCCCTATGACAGTCCCAGGAAATATCAGAAACACAGGTGAATGCAAGGAAAGCCTGCCGAGGACGTGGTCCTTGCGCGCTCCCGCCGCACCCCCCCCCCCCGCCACCGCTCCACACCACCCGTCACTGACATTTGCATATGGCGGGCAGGAAAGGATTGGACAGCAGCAGTCCCGATGAGGGTGGGAGAAGGAAATCCTGGTCGGGCTGGTGAAGTAGCGGTAGGCCCCATTTCCATCACAATGCTACCTGAAGTTGGGTGAGATTGTGGAGGGATATCCCTCCCCTTACAATCTATCTATGTTAGCACAATATTACTGTACAAATTTGAACAAGACACCAAATTAGTAACTATTTCATTGATTTGCAATGAACAAAAAATGTTTAAAAGGCTGCTGCCCTTTAACAGCGTTGTGTGGTTATTCGTGGTCTAGCTGGTATTTTTCACAGAACACACGGCCTGTGTCACATGATGTACCAAATGGGGAAAAAAAATCAATAGAGTTGTCACAGTTCTTTCATACACCCATGGCATTTTGATGAACATTTCCTGCAAATAAAATCTTATTTGCAAGTGGTGTGTGACCTTGTGATCATTATGACCTGTGTTATATCTGGAAACCAAGGCTCACATTAATCATCTTGCTCCATGTTGGTTCCGTACTTCCACTGGCACAGCAGTACTTCAGAATGTGCTGCAAAGCTTTTGAAAGCCAAAATGAAAGAAGCTTTGTGGCCTAGAACGATGATATTTTAATATCTTAGTACAACAATTATTCTTTATTTTTCTGCCTTAAGTTAACATTTTAATGACACATCTAGCACAAGATATGCAAAGGAGATTATTTCAAGAATTTTGCCAGTCTGCAATAATTTTATAACCACTTTTGAGACAAATCGTAAATCATCGACAACTTGGGTAACTTTGGGGCTTCTCTTCCAAAAATAAATGCAAGACCATGGAATAATCAGATTGCAACAAACTTCTATGTACTGCTGTCTGTTGATTCATGTGAATGACCTAGATACAATTGAGGGTCCAGAAGCAGTTGGATCTCTCGGTGACTGTTGTACAATATCATTCAACATGATTTCTGAAAAAGCACCGGCAAGCTATCAAACACTACATTGGCTCCTGGTCTCCCTCAATTTTAAAATTTCATCCTTGTTTTCAAATCCATCCATGGCTTTGCCCCTCCCTATCTCTGTAACCTCCTTCAGCCCTACAACCCTCCGCTCTGTGCTCCTCCAATTCTGGCCTTTGCACATCCCCGATTTTAATTGCTCCACCATTGGTGGCTGTGTCTTCAGCCGCCTAGGCCCTAAGCTCTGGAATTCCCTCCCTAAACCTGTCTACCTCTCAACCTATCTCTCCTTCTTTTGAAGATGATCCACAAAACCTGCCTCTTTCCTGTCCTAATATCTCCTTATGTGGCTTAACATTTTGTTTGATAAGAGGATTGAGAGCAACGGCGAGAGCGGACTTGGTCAGGGACAGAGTGGAGCCAGGGGAATAAAGAGCGGAGGAGAGAGAGGCTCAAACTCATCGAGAGCAGCGGCGAGAGCGGACCTGGTCGGGGACAGAGTGGAGCCAGGGGAATAAAGAGCGGAGGAGAGAGAAAAGAAATTGAGGAGTGACATCACAGGACAGCAGGTAAGTGATTGGTTGGTGAGTACTAGTTTTTTTTAGTCTCTAAGCTAACTAAGAAACTAGATAAACCATTTAAGTAATTAAACTAAAATAATTGGTTAAAAAAAATAATTAAATAACTAATCAAACAAATAAAGAAGGTTAGATAGACATGGCAGGGCAGGTGGTGTGCCATAACTGCAGCATATGGGACTTTGTAGAGACCAGTGAGATCCCGAGCAAACACATAAGAACATAAGAACATAAGAAGTAGGAGCCAGGAGTAGGCCAGATGGCCCCTCGGGCCTGCTCCGCCATTCAATAGGATCATGGCTGATCTGAATCTAGACTCACGTCTACTTCCCTGCCCTCTCCCCATAACCCCTAATTCCCTTATCTGCTAGGAAAATGTCTATCTCCATTTTAAATTTATTTAATGTTGCAGCTTCCACAGCTCTCTGGGGTAGCAAATTCCATAGATTTACTACCCTCTGAGTGAAGAAGTTTCTCCTCATCTCAGTTTTGAAAGGGCTGCCCCTTATTCTAAGATTATGCCCCCTAGTTCTAATCTCACCCATCAGTGGAAACATCCTCACCGCATCCACCCGATCAAGCCCCCTCACAATCTTATATGTTTCGATAAGATCGCTTCTCATTCTTCTGAACTCCAATGAGTAGAGTCCCAAACTACTCAACCTTTCCTCATACGTCAACCCCCTCATCTCTGGAATCAACTGAGTGAACCTTCTCTGAACCACCTCGAGAGCAAGTATATCTTTTCTTAAATATGGAAACCAAAACTGCACGCAGTATTCCAGGTGTGGCCTCACCAATACCCTGTATAACTGCAGCAAGACTTCCCTGTTTTTATACTCCATCCCCCTTGCAATAAAAGCTAAGATTCCATTGGCCTTCCTGATTACCTGCATACTAACTTTTTGCGTTTCATGCACCAGGACCCCCAGATCCCTTTGTACTGTAGCACTTTGCAGTTTCTCTCCATTTAGATAATAACTTGCTCTTTGATTTTTTTTCTGCCAAAGTGCATAACCTCACACTTTCCAACATTATATTGCATCTGCCAAATCTCTGCCCACTCACTTAGCCTGTCTATGTCCTTTTGCAGGTTTTTTATGTCCTCCTCACTCACTGCTTTCCCTCCCATCTTTGTATCGTCGGCAAACTTGGATATGTTGCACTCGGTCCCTTCCTCCAAATCGTTAATATAGATTGTAAAGAGTTGGGGTCCCAGCACTGACCCCTGCGGAACACCACCAGTTACTGATTGCCAGCCCGAGAACGAACCATTTATCCCAACTCTTTGTTTTCTGTTAGATAGCCAATCTTCCACCCATGCCAGTATATTACCCCCAATCCCGTGATTTTTTATCTTGATCAGTAATCTTTTGTGTGGAACCTTGTCAAATGCCTTTTGGAAGTCCAAATACACTACATCCACTGGTTCCCCTTTATCCACCCTGTATGTTACATCCTCAAAGAATTCGAGCAAATTTGTCAAACATGACTTCCCCTTCGTAAAACCATGCTGACTCTGTCCTATTAAATTATGTTTATCCAAATGCTCTGTTACTGTTTCTTTATTAATGGACTCCAACATTTTGCCAACCACAGATGTTAGGCTAACTGGTCTATAGTTTCCAGCTTTTTGTCTACTTCCCTTCTTAAATAAGGGTGTTACATTAGCAGTTTTCCAATCTGTCGGGACCTTTCCTGAGTCCAGGGAGTTCTGGAAAATGATCACCAATGCATCCACAATCCCTACCGCCACTTCTCTCAAGACCCTAGGATGTAGGCCATCAGGTCCGGGGGATTTATCCGCCTTAAGTCCCACTATTTTACTGAGTACCATCTCCTTAGTGATTTTAATCATGTTTAGCTCCTCCCACCCCATTGCCCCCTGTTTGTCCAGTGTTGGGATATTTTTAGTGTCCTCTACTGTAAAGACTGATACAAAATATTTGTTCAGCGTCTTTGCCATCGCCATGTTCCCCACCACTAGTTTCCCAGTCCCATCCTCTAAGGGACCAACATTCACTTTAGCCACCCTTTTTCTTTTTATATAGCTGTAGAAACTCTTGCTATCTGTTTTCATATTTTTTGCTAGTTTACTTTCATCATCTATCTTCCCTTTCTTAATTAATCTTTTAGTTATTGTTTGCTGGCTTTTAAATGCTTCCCAATCTTCTACCCTCCCACTAGATTTGGCTAATTTATATGCCCTTGTTTTCAGTCGAATACTATCCTTCATTACTTTACTAAGCCACGGATGGCTGTCTTTTCTTTTACTCCCCTTTTTCCTCAGTGGAATATATTTATCTTGAAAGGTGTGAAATATCTCCTTGAATGTAGACCACTGCTCTTGTACCATCTTACACTTTAATCTGTTCTCCCAGTCCACTTTAGTCAATTCTACTCTCATACCTTCATAGTTTCCTTTATTTAAGCTTAGTACGCTGGTTTGAGATCCAACTCTCTCACCCTCCAAACTGAATTTGGAATTCAGCCATATTATGGTCACTCATTCCAAGGGGATCCTTTACTAGGACATTTTTTATTAATCCTGTCTCATTACACAGGACCAGATCTAAGATTGCCTGCCCCCTGGTTGGTTCAGTTACATACTGCTCAAGGAACCCATCTCTAATACACTCTATGAACTCTTCCTCAATGCTGCCATGCCCAATTTGATTAGTCCAGTCAATATGAAAGTTAAAATCCCCCATGATTATAGCTGTTCCCTTATTACAAGCCCCAACTATTTCCTGATTTATATTCCGACCAACAGAGTTGCAACTGTTAGGAGGCCTATAGACTATGCCCACTAGTGACTTTTTTCCCTTATTATTCCTTATCTCCACCCAAACTGTTTCACTATCCTGATCCTTTGACCCAATATCATTTCTGACTATTGCAGTGATTCCATCCTTTATTAACACAGCCACCCCACCTCCCTTTCCTTCCTGTCTGTCCTTCCTAATTGTCAAATACCCTTGTATGTTTAGTTCCCAGTCATGATTATCTTGCAGCCATGTTTCCGTAATGACCACCAGATCATACCCATGTGTAGTTATTTGCACCGTCAACTCGTTAATTTTGTTACGAATGCTGCGTGCATTCAGATAAAGAACTTTCAAATATGTTTTGTGACAATTTATTCCTGCTTTTACCCCTTTTACTACTTTACCTTTATCATTATACTTCTGTCCCTTCCTGGCATGCTTTGGTTTTTAATTCCCCCACTGCTACCTTGCTCTATTGCCTTCTCCGCTGTCATTTTTATTTTTCGCTCTCTTAAAACCTCCCCCCCACTAATTAGTTTAAAGCCCTCTCTACAGCCCTAGTTATTCGATTCGCCAGGATTCTAGTCCCAGCACTGGCCAAGTGAAGTCCGTCCCAACAGAACAGCTCTTTCCTGTCCCAGTACTGATGCCAGTGTCCCAGGAAGCAAAACCCATTTCTCCCACACCAGTCTTTGAGCCATGCATTTAACTCTCTCATTTTATTTACCTGAGCCAAATTTGCACGTGGCTCAGGTAGTAATCCAGAGATTATTACCCTTGTGGCTCTGCTTTTTAATTTGGCCCCTAGCTGCTCAAACTCCCTCACCAGAACCTCCTTCCTTGTCCTACCTATGTCGTTGGTACCAACATGGACCACGACAACTGGATCCTCCCCCTCCCACTCCAAGTTTCTCTCCAGTCCAGAGGAGATGTCCTTAACCCTGGCACCGGGCAGGCAACACAGCCTTCGGGACTCTCGCTCTCGGCTGCAAAGAACTCTATCTATCCCCCTAACGATACTATCCCCTACCACTACAACATTTCTTTTAACTCCCTCCACTTGAATGGCCCCCCACTCCACGGTGCTGTGGCCAGGTTGCTCATCCTCCCCGCAGTCCCTGTTCCCATCCTCACAGGGAGTAAGAGCCTCAAACCTGTTGGACAAGAGCAAGGGCTGCGGCTCCTCCAACACTACCTCCTGGATCCCCGTACCTGCCTCACTTCTAGTCACACCACCCTGACCCTGGCCACGGATTACATCTGAATTAATTAATCTAATTGGTGTGACTACCTCGTGATACACAGAGTCCAGGTAACTCTCCCCCTCCCTGATGTGTCTCAGTGTTTGAAGCTCGGACTCCAGCTCTTCAACACGGAGCCGGAATTCCTCGAGCAGCCAACACTTACTGCAAATATGATCACCGTGAGCATCAATGGTGTCCAATAGCTGCCACATATTGCAGCAGCAACACATCACCTGATCTCCCATTCTATGTAATTAATTAAATTTATTAATATTATTTTTAAATACCCACTGCCCCGATTCTAGATGATGAATATCGCACCTTAGAAACTATAAACCACAGAGTTTAAGCTTAAAAAAGAGAGAAATACTTACCAACCAATCACTTACCCGCTTTCTGGTGACGTCACACTTGGATTACTTTTTACCTCTCTCCTTCCCTCTGACTTCGGAGACTGGAGATTGGTACGCCTTACCTGGGTCTCTGAAGCCTTTTTAAGCTTCCCGCTAGTGCCTCCTGCCGATACCCGCGGTCTGAGGCCTTACCTGGGTCTCTGAAGCCCTTTTAAGCTTAAGTGTCTGCAGCTTGAGGAACTTCAGCTCAGAGTTGTTGAGCTGGACTACAAGGTGCAGACATTGCGGGGCATCAGGGAGGGGGAGAGTTACCAGGACACTTTGTTCCAGGAGGCAGTCACACCCCTTAGGTTAAGTTGTACTTTAGAGTTCCTCAGTGGTCAGGGACAGGAGAGAGTGACTGCGAATCAGGAAGGTATGGGGACCCAGTATTTATTGATGGAGGAGACTCGGCCCTTGACTTTGACCAACAGGTATGAGATTCTTGCTACCTGTGGGGATGAGAACAAGGACTGCAGGGTGGATGAGCAAACTGACCATAGCACTGTGGTACAGGAGGCCATTCAAGTGGGGGGAGTGAAAAGGAATGTGGTGTGGCAGAACCACTGAATGACTCTGGCTAAATGTATATAATTCTCTTTAACGATGTTCTAACACCAGCCTAAACCGATACCATTGTGTTAGGCATTACTGTGTTTTGTATATAGAGTTTGCATGTACGGGGCATAGCCCCTTTAAGAGCGCGGGAAAACGCGGGCAAATGCGATGACGTCACGACGCAAACCACGGGGCTGCCCAGGCAGTCCTCGTAGCATCTCTGTTGAGTAAAGACCTGTTTAGTTGTACTCTTGTGTCGATCTCCGTTATTCGTTGGAATTCGTTAATTCCTACATTGGTGACCCCGTTTTTTGTGAACGTTTTCACATAAGTAGAGCACAGCATGGAAACAAACATTGTTTCGCTAAAGCTACCGCAGTTCCGGGAGCAGCAAGCGCCCTCGTGGTTTATTCAGGTCGAGGCCCAGTTCGCCCTGAGGAACATCGATGCGGATCAGGCCAAGTACCTTTATGTGGTCTCTGCACTCGACAGCTCTACTGCCTCTCGGATTGTCAGCCTCCTCGAAAACCCCCCAACGGAGCGTAAGTATGAAACCCTCAAAGCGCGGTTACTGCAGGTTTTCGGACTCACAAAATCGGAGCGCGCCCGTCGATTACTCGCTATGCCCGGGCTCGGGGACTCCAAGCCTTCAGAGTTGATGAGCCAAACGCTCACACTCCTGGGCTCAGAACGGGAAGGTTTCCTATTCCGCGAGATTTTCCTCAGCCAACTGTCTGAACAGGTACAAGCTGCCCTGGCCAGATCTGAAATTGAAGACTGCGCAACACTCGCTGCGGAGGCTGACAAAATTTTCGCTGCAACTCGGCAGTACTGTGCCGCCACGAGGCACCCATCCCCGCAGACGCCGCCCCAGCTCGTCAGCCTGCTGGGCTGTGTTTCTACCACGCGCAGTTCGGCGCGAAGGTGAAGCGTTGCCGCCCTCCCTGCAGTTTTCCCCAAAAATACAAACAACAACTGACACTGCGACCACCGAGGAACGGGTCTAACGGGCACCCCGTGGCCGTGATTGCGATCAGCAATGTGGGAAAATTGCTGTTCATCACTGATACTCTCTCCGGTCGTCGTTTTCTGTGCGACACTGGGGCGCAGTGCAGCATTTTACCCGCGTTCGCCCTCGATGTGCAGACGGGAATCACGGCCCCGCCCTTGAAGCGGCCAATGGCAGAACAATTCGGACCTTCGGCAGACGGCGAGTGGAGGTGTGCCTCGGGGGGGCAACGTTTTCACTGGGGGTTTGTTACGGCCAGAGTTTCCCAGCTCATCCTCGGCGCGGATTTCCTGTGCGCTAACAGCCTCCTGGTCGACGTTAGGAGCCGGCGGCTGATCAACGCAGCAACTTTTAATTCTCTTCCGTGTTACTGCAGTAACACTACATCACGCACCGTCTCCTGTGCGTTCCCGACTCCTGATGAGTTCAGTCGCCTGCTCGGCGAATTCCCCGACCTGACAAGACCCACGTTCTCCTCCACAGCCACGAAACATGGTGTGGAAGACCACATCACCACCAACGGCCATCCGGTCTACGCGTGGGCCCGGCGCCTGGAACCTGGCAAGCTGGCGGTCGCAAAGGCGGAGTTCACAACCATGGAACGGTTAGGGATTATTCGCCGGTCGAATAGTCCCTGGTCTTCACCCCTCCATATCGTCCCGAAGCCTGGCGGCGGATGGCGGCCATGCGGCGACTATCGACGCCTCAACAACACCACCACTCCTGATCGGTACCCGATCCCCCACACCCAGGGTTTCTCTGCCCATTTGGCAGGGAACACCGTGTTCTCAAAAGTCGACCTAGTACGGGGCTACCACCAGGTCCCAGTTCATCCACAGGACATCCAGAAGACCGCAGTCATCACCCCATTCGGCCTCTTCGAGTCTTTACGAATGCCGTTTGGGTTAAAGAACGCCACCCAGGCTTTCCAACGCCTGATGGACTCCGTGCTGCGGGACCTCAAGTTCCTCTTCATCTACCTGGATGATATTCTAACTGCCAGTCCTACTAAGGAAGAACATACCTGTCACCTACGCACCCTTTTTCGACGCCTCAGCCAACACGGCCTGATTATCAACCCGGCCAAGTGTCAGTTTGGCCTGCACCAAATTGACTTCCTGGGGCATTGCATCACCTCAGAGGGAACGGTTCCTTTACCTTCGAAAGTAGAGGCGGTGACATCCTTTCCATGCCCGCAGAACGTAAAGGCCCTGCAGGAATTCCTAGGCATGGTAAACTTTTCTGGCCTAAGGCAGCACTACTCATGCAGCCCCTGTACGAGGCGATCAAGGGCAAGACTGGCAAGAACCCGGTAGACTGGACGGATGACATGGCCCGAGCGTTCACCGACACCAAAAGCGCCTTAGCCAACGCGACTATGCTGGCGCACCCGCTGCCAGGAGCCAGCATCGCCCTCACCACCGACACGTCGGACTACGCAGTCGGTGCCGTGCAACAGCAGTGGGTGAACAGGACGTGGCAGCCATTGGCATTCTTCAGCCGTCAACTACGGCAGAACGAAAGAGCATACAGCACGTTCGACCGGGAGTTGCTCGCCCTTTTCTGGCCATCCGCCATATTCGGTTCCTACTGGAAGGACGTCCTTTCACCGCCTTTGTGGACCATAAGCCGCTAACCTTTGCAATGGCCAAGACCACCGAACCGTGGTCAGCCCGACAGCCGCGTCAACTGACCTACATATCTGAATTCACCACGGATATACAGCACATGGCCGGTAAGGACAACCTGGTGGCAGACTGCCTCTCCCGCGCGATCGTCAATACGGTTCATTTGGGCATCGACTACGCCCTCATGGCAGCGGACCAAGCCTCAGACCCGGAAGTCCAAGCTTACAGAACGGCCATCACTGGCCTCCAGTTGGCCGATGTCCAGTTCCATTTGGCAGGTACCACGCTGTTGTGTGACGTCTCCGTACAGGATCCTCGCCCTGTCGTGCCGGTCGTCTGGCGCTGCAAAGTGTTCGACGCCATACATGGGTTGTCACACCCAGGAATGAAGGCCTCTCAGAAACTGATGTCAGCAAAATTTGTATGGCATGGCATGCATGAAGATGTCCGCGACTGGGCCAACACCTGCGTGGTCTGCCAAAAGGCCAAGGTACAGCGCCACATCAAAGCTCCGTTGGCCACCTTCACAGTTCCGGAGTGATGTTTTGACCATGTCAACGTGGACCTGGTAGGACCAATCCCACCCTCCCATGGTTTTACACACATCCTGACCATGGTTGACCGCACCACCAGATGGCCGGAGGCGGTCCCCCTGTCATCCACTACTTCGGCGGACGTGGCCAGGGTGTTCATTTCCTCCTGGATCGCCCGTTTCGGAGTGCCCGCAGATATTTCGTCAGACAGGGGACCTCAGTTTTCCTCCGAACTCTGGAATGCAGTGGCCCAAGGACTCGGTGTCAAATTACACCGCACCACAGCCTACCACCCACAGGCGAATGGCCTCTGTGAACGCTTCCACAGGTCAATGAAAGCCGCCTTGAGGGCCAGCCTCCAGGATGCTGGATGGGCAGACAAGCTACCGTGGGTCCTATTTGTTATGTTCATTAATAACTAGACATTCTTATTATGAACACAGCTAGCTTTTGCTAGACATTTTTATTGAGCACATGTGGACTTGTACAGCATCTTGTAGAGGCTTCCATCTTGACTGCTGCCTTGTGGGTAGCCTAGCCTCATGGGTAATGTAGTCTTAATATAATATATAGCTGGGTAGTGTAGTCTTATACATACAGCTATATACGGCTCTACGGCTCCACCTAGTGTCCACTATAGAATGACATGCTATTGATCACTACACTGTTGGGCCTTCGCACGGCCCCCAAAGAAGACCTTCACTCTTCATCAGCGGAGCTTGTGTATGGTCAGCCGCTGCGAGTCCCAGGGGACTTCCTACCAATATCGACGGAGCCATGGTCCGCGTCTGCCCAGCTTGCTAGTCACCAAGAGGCGGCCAGATGTTTCACACCGGTGCCCACTTCGCACCACGGGCTGCAGAGGTCACACGTTCCCACGGAGCTTCACAAGGCTGAATACGTTTTTATTTGCCATGACGCACATAGAGATCTGCTCAAGGCCCCATATACCGGTCCCTTCCGCGTGTTTGAAGCAGGGGACAAAACCTTCACGGTAGATGTCGGTGGTAAACCGGACCACATTTCGGTCGACCGCTTAAAGCCAGCACATTCAGACCTCGACCGCCCCATCGAGACAGCACAACCGCCGAGACGGGGTCGGCCACCCATCGTCATTATGGCAGACCGAGTGCAACAGACCGCCAGCCAACCAACAGCCTCTGCCTCGAGAGTACAGGAGTCGTTCTGACAGGCTCGTCAGACCCCCTCACCGTTTGACTTTGTCCGTTAAAGCGAATTCTGGGGGGGCGTATGTGGCAGAACCACTGAATGACTCTGGCTAACTGTATATAATTCTCTTTAACGATGTTCTAACACCAGCCTAAACCTGTACCATTGTGTTAGGCATTACTGTGTTTTGTATATAGAGTTTGCATGTACGGGGCGTGGCCCCTTTAAGAGCGTGGGAAAACGCGGGCAAACGCGATGATGTCACGTCGCAAACCACGGGACTGCCCAGGCAGCCCTCGTGGCATCTCCGTTGAGTAAAGACCTGTTTAGTTGTTCTCTTGTGTCAATCTCCGTTATTCGTTGGCATTCGTTAATTCCTACAATGGTAGTGGTAGGGGACAGTATAGACAGAGGGATAGATACTGTTCTCTGCAGCTGCAACCGGGAGTTCCGAAGGTTGTGTTGCCTGCCTGGTGCCAGGGTAAAGGATGTCTCCTCGCGGCTGGAGAAGAACTTGGAGTGGGAGGACCCAGTTGTCGTGGTGCATGTAGGAACCAACGACATAGGTAGAACTAGGAATGAGGTTCTGCTGAGAGCGTTTGAGGAGCTAGGGTCGAAATTAAAATGCAGAACCTCACAATTAATAATCTCAGGTTAAATGCATGGCTCAAAGAGTGGTGTGCGAGGCAGGGGTTTCAATTCATGCGGCACTGGCACCAGTACTGGGGAAAGAGGGAGCTGTTCCGTGGGGATGGACGCCCCTTAAACCGGGCTGGGACCAATGTCCTGGTGAATCGAATAACTAGAGTGGTAGGCAGGGCTTTAAACGAATGAAGTGTGGGTGGGAGGATTCAGGAAAGGGTATATTCAAAAGCAGCAAGAGAAATGACAAGGCTGTAGAGCAGAGTAGTGATCTGGGTATATATAAGCAGAGTGGGTCAGGAAGGGACAGAAAGATTAATAAAGGTAATAGGGCATTAGTGACTAAAGTAATATCAGGGAAAAATAGAAAAAAGTTCAAGCTAAAGGCACTATATCTGAATGCACAAAGTGTTCACAACAAAATAGATGAATTAATGGGTTTGATTTAATAACCATTACAGAGATGTGGTTGCAGAGTGAACAAAGTTGGGAACTAAATATTCCAGGATATTTGACTTTTAGAAGAGATAGGCAGAATGGAAAAGGAGGAGGGGTAGCCCTGATAATAAAGGAGGGTATAAAGACAGTAGAGAGAAAGGATCTTGGCTCAGAAAAACAAAATGTAGAATCAGTTTGGGTGGAGCTAAGAAACAACAAGGGGCAGAAAACACTAGTAGGAGTAGTTTATAGGCCCCCTAACAATGGTTGTAGTGTCGGGCAGAGTATAAATCAGGAAATTAGAGATGCATGTAAGAAGGGTAATACAGTAATCATGGGGGACTCTACCTTTCATATAGACTGGGCAAATCAAATTGGCAGAAATAATGCAGAGGAAGAGTTCATGGAATGCATTCAAGATAGTTTTTTAGATCAGTATGTCAAGGAGCCTACGAGGGAATTGACTATTTTAGATCTAGTACTGTGCAATGAGACAGGGTTAATTACTAACCTTGTTGTAAAGGAACCTCTGGGGAGCAGTGATCATAATATGATAGAATTTTAAGTTGAGTTTGAGAGTGATTTATTTAAGTCCGAAACTAGGGTCCTAAACCTGAACAAAGCAAATTACGTAGGCAAAAGGTGAGTTGGCTAAGGTAGGTTGGGAAACTAGATTAAAAGATATGACAGTAGAAAAGCAATGGCAAACATTTAAAGAAATAATTAATAATTTGCAATGAATATACATTCCCTTAAGAAATAAAAACACCATGGGAGAAATGGTCCAACCGTGGCTAACAAGAGAAATGGAAGATAGCATTAGATCAAAGGAAGAGGCTTATAATGCTGCTAAAAAGAGTAGTAAGCCTGAGGATAAGAACATAAGAAATAAGAGCAGGAGTAGGCCATTCGGCTCTTCGAGCCTGCTCCGCCATTCAATGAGATCTTGGCTCACTTTCTGCCTCAACTCCATTCACCGGCCCTATCGCAATATCCCTTCATGCCCTTACTAGTCAGAAATCTATCGACTTCTGTTTTGAATACACCCAATGACTGAGCCTCCACAGCCCTCTGGGGTAGAGAATTCCAAAGATTCACCATCCTCTGTGTGAAGAAATTTCTTCTCCTCTCAGTCCTGAATGGCCTACCCTTTATCTTGAGGCTGTGGCCCCTGGTTCTAGACTCCCCAGCCAAGGGAAACATTCTCCCAGCATCCATCCTATCAAGCCCTGTAATAATTTTGTATGCTTCAATGAGATCTCCTATCATTCTTCTGAATTCAAGAGGATACATGCCTAGTTTACTCAATCTCTTCTCATACGGCAGACCTGCCATCCCAGGAATCAATCTCGTGAACCTTCATTGCACTCCTTCTATGGCAAGTATATCCTTCCTTAGGTAAGGGGACCAAAATTGTACACAGTACCCCAGGTGTGGTCTCACCAAGGCCCTATATAATTGGAGTAAGACTTATTTACTCCTGTACTCAAATCCTCTTGTAATGAAGGCCAGCATACCATTTGCTTTCCTAATGGCTTGCTGCATCTGTACATTCATTTTCAGTGACTCATGTACAAGGACACCCAGGTCTCTTTGAGCATCTGCATTCCCCAATCTTTCACCATTTAGGAAATACTCTGCCTTTCTGTTTCTTTCTACCAAAGTGGATAACTTCACATTGATCCACATTATATTCCATCTGCCATGTTCTCGCCCACTCACTGAACCTGTCGAGATCCCCTTGAAGCCTCTTCACATCCTCTTTGCAACTGACACTGCCACCTAGCTTTGTATCATCAGCAAAGGCAGCTCCCTGGTGCAATGATGAATCACTGCATGTTCTTGTTGAGGGAGTCAGAACTCGTCATGAGGTCCTGTACCTGGGAGATGGAAGAAGGAAACCTCCTCAGCAGATAAAGGCAGCTTGGCTGCGAATAGCTGGGGAGTTCAATGCCAGGTCAATGGTAAGACGCACCTGGATTCAATGCAGGAAGAGGTTCAATGATTTCCTGCGCACAGGAAAAGTGAACATAAAAGCACACTGACCTTAATTCTGCGGTGCCTGTCATCACATCCCCATCACTCTGCATTGTCAAATCTACCCCTGCACATCCCCACTCAACCCAGCATCACTTGCAACATCAACCTTCCCTCTCTCCCTATGTACAGAATCATTACCCCATCTAACTATGCACCCCTCACACCCACCCTCATGCTTATGCAATGACAACAACTATCAACTCAAAAGGAGGGAACATGGTAATGGGAACCCACTCCAATGTAGTCTCCCTCCAAACATCTATCCTATCCATTCTATACACTCATTCCATCACTCTCACTGAAAATTCAATTATTTCCCTCATTGCAGGAAAAGAGAGCCCACATTAAGAAGGAAAGGGGGAGAACAGGAGGAGGACCACCATCCGTGGCGCAGCTGACCAACGCTGAGGAGGCAGCTCTAGACATTGCTGGAGGTCCTGAGGAGTTTGAAGTGGGGGACGGAGAGACGGGCTCAGTAGAGCAACCTGGTGACAGAATTATTTTCCAGACATCTGAATTGGCATTCATGTGTGATGAATATGGGATCTGCTGTTCATATATATGTAGTCATGATCATGTGCACAAAGGTATGTGTCTGCAATCTACATATCACATGTCTAACTCATGTCTTTACTCTGCCACAGGACCATCAAGAGCCCCCCTCCCTGCTGTCCAGGAAGAAGAGCAGGAGGACTCCTCAGAGGAACCTCCATCCTCTGAGGGAGCAGCGTCAGCAGAAATGAGTGCACTCAGCACCAGCACAGAGACGCAGGTGGGTAGTTTGCGACATAGAATAGTATTGTCACCTGGTGTTTCACAACTCACAAGTGAGCATGAGCAGATGGTGGAGACAGTGACAGCAGTGGAGAGTCCTCATCGGAGGGCACTGGGCACTCCTAGCTCTGCTCTGCTTCATGTGAACGCTGTGCCTCTGGGGCCATCCAGAAAGAGAGCAGTGATGGAGCTTCAGGAACAAGTGCAGGAGGCTCTGAGTGGGTTAGCAACCATGGTGACTGTGAGTGTGCAGAGAATGGAGGAGTCCATCTCAAACATGTGCAATGCCATGGCGCACACAATAGCGAATATGGGTTCCGCAATGGAGGACATCATTCGCCAGAATCAAAACAACATGGTGTCTCTTCTAGATAGATGGTCAGCAATGCAGGATAGAAGGGCATCTATCATGGAGAGGAACCAGAGGTACATGGACATCCCCATTATGAGGAATGTCAGTACAGAGACGGATCCACATGGCCCCACTGATGTGCAGCAAGGTGTTATCCAGCTACCTGCTAGCAGAGAAGTGTGGGTGGCCCATGAGAGGGATGATGGTGGGAGGGGACATGCAAGTGAGGGCTCCTCTCCAAGCGCTCAAACTTCCATCCCCTTGCCAACCCCTCGGTCAGAGCCCCAGATGACTCCCCGAGCAGTGATGGCTGTGCAACCGCAGGAGGAGCAGACTTTGGCGGGACCTTCACAGGCTCCAAAACCCAGAGGACAACCGCCAAAGGCGTTTAAGCAGGCGCAGTAGGGAGGTGAGCAGGCTGTCTCTAAATGTGCTGAAGCCACAGGGGGAGCACAACGTAAAAGCTCGTGTAAGAGAAAGATGGCACGTTAATAAGCACAAGAGTTCTCACTTTGGTGTTCTGATAGATTTAATTGTGAAGGTTCTGTTCTTTTCTTATGTTGGAATAAATTTATGTTGAATGAAGGTTTGACATCGTTGCCATCTGTGTGCTGACAATTTGAGGAGGCACAGTGCACCCTTAAAATCCAGCAATGCAGGTGACAGTGGATATAGAGTGAACACCACATACTTGCAGCATAAACACAGAATGTGTCTCCCAAATTGTTCAATCATCAACCTCTGACATTTGAAACTGACCAGATTTGAGAGTGCAGCTTTTAGACTGCAGTTGCAGCTGTGAAGTTTCCAGCTCGTTCCTGAAACACTTACCTGGCGTGTTCTCCAAACATCATGAAACCCAACCCAAAAGTAGGAAAATTGAAAAATGGTGTCAAAATAGCTCTAAACAAGCACTGAACAAGAAGTTAAGTGCCTTTAATGCCCTACCCGCCGCTTGGTGTTGGGTCTGTTTTTAAATCGCAGACCCAACACTTTGGAAAGTGCTGTGGAGGCGGGTTCACGATGGGTTCGGAAACGCCGGCAATCATTTCGGATTTAACCCCTGACTCGCCTCCAAACCCGCCCTCTGAACGCCGGCAGAATCGTAGCCTTCGTGTCTGCCTTCACGGAAGAAGACACAAATAAC
Organism: Somniosus microcephalus; assembly: GCF_052327205.1. Classification (NCBI taxonomy): domain Eukaryota; kingdom Metazoa; phylum Chordata; class Chondrichthyes; order Squaliformes; family Somniosidae; genus Somniosus; species Somniosus microcephalus. Next base: position 389,996,193 of record NC_140987.1, on the reverse strand, counting down.
CTCCCGTAAATAGTGAAGAGCCAAGGGTCTAGCAAGAATGAGGAACTGAAAGAAAATAGTATTAGCAAAAAAAAGTACTGGAGAAATTAAAGGGACTGAAAGCCGATAAATCCCCTGGACCTGATGGCCTAAATCCTAGGGTTTTAAAAGAGGTAGCTATAGAGATAATGCATGTATTGGTTGTCATCTTGCAAAATTTCATAGATTCTAGAACGGTTCCTGCGGATTGGAAGGTAACAAATGTAACCCCACTATTTAAGAAAGGAGGGAGAGAGAAAACGGGGAACTACAGACCAGTTAGCCTGACATAGTAGTAGGGAAAATGCTAGAATCTATTATTAAGGACATGGTAACAGGGCACTTAGAAAATAATAATAGGATTGGGCAGAGTCAACACTGATTTATGAAAGGGAAATCACGTTTGACGAATCTGTTAAAGCTTTTTGAGGTTGTAACTAGCAGAATAAATAAGGGGGAACCAGTGCATGTGATGTATTTGGATTTTAAGAAGGCATTCGCTAAGATGCCACACAAGAGGTTATTAAAAAAAATTAGGGCTCTTAGGATTGGTGGTAATATACTTGCATGCATTGAGGATTGGTTAACGGACAGAAAACAGAGAGTAGGAATAAACAGGTCATTTTCGGGTTGGCAGGCTGTAACTAGTGGGGTATTGCAAGGATCAGTGCTTGGGCCTCAGCTATTCACAATCTATATCAATGATTTGAATGAGGGGACCAAATGTAATATATCCAAGTTTGCTGATGAAACAAAGCTAGGTGGGAATGTAAGTTGTGAGGAGGATGCAAGGCGGCTTCAAGGGTTTATAGACAGGCTAAATGAGAGGGCAAGAACATGGCAAATGGAATATAATGTGGAGAAATGTGAAGTTATCCACTTTGGTAGTAAAAATAGAAAAGCAGAGTATTTTTTAAATGGTAAGAGATTGGGAAATGTTGGTGTTCAGAGGGACCTGGGTGTCCTTGTACACAAATCACTAAAAGTTAACATGCAGATACAGCAAGGAATTAGGAAAGCAAATATGGTTTGTTGGCCTTTATTACAAGAGGATTTGAGTATATGAGTACAAACATCTTACTGCAAATATATAGGACCCTGGTGAGACCACACCTGGAGTATTGTGTGCAGTTTTGGTCTCCTTACCTAAGGAAGGATATACTTGCTATAGAGGGAGTACAACAAAGGTTCACCAGACTGATTCCTGGGATGAGGGGATTGTTCTATGAGGAGAGCTTAAGTAGACTAGCCCTATATTCTCTAGAGTTTAGAAGAACGAGAGGTGATCACATTGAAAAATACAAAATTCTTACAGGGCTTGACAGGTTAGATGTAGGAAGGATGGTTCCCCTGGTTGGGGACTCTAGAACCAGGGGTCACAGTCTCAGAATAAGGGGTCGGCCATTTAGGATTGAGATGAGGAGAAATTTCTTCACTCAGAGGGTGGTGAATCTTTGGAATTCTCTACCCCAGAGGGCTGTGGAGGCTCAGTCGTTGAGTATATTCAAGACAGAGATCGATAGATTTTTGGATATTAAGGGAATCAAGGGATATGGGGATAGTGCAGGAAAGTGGAGTTGAGGTAGAAGATCAGCCATGGTCTTATTGAATGGCGGAGCAGGCTCGAGAAGCTGAATGGCCTACTCCTGCTCCTATTTCTTATATTCTTATGATAGTGTACCCAATATCTCAAGGATGGGGCTCACCAAAATTAATGTAAGTAAATTAACAGTAGTGAAGAAAATAATGGCACTAAGAGTGATAAATCCCCATGACCAGATGGTTTTCATCCCAGGATTTTAAAGGAAGTAGGTGAGAACATTGCAGATGCCCTAACTATGACTTTCTGAAGTTCCCCCGTTTTCAGGAACCATTCCTTTGAGATTGGAAAATTGCACATGTCACTCTACAATTTAAGAAAGGTGAAGAGAGAGAAACCAGAGAATTACAGACCAGTTAGCCTAACATCTGTTGTCGGGAAATTACTAGAGTCTATGATTGAGGATGGAGTGATTGAACACCTTGAAAATTTTCAACTGATCAGAGAGAGCCAGTATGGATTTGTAAATGGTAGATCATGCCTGTTGAACCTGAGTGAATGTTTTGAAGGGGTGACTAAAGTAGTGGATAGAGGAATGTCTATGGATGTTATTTATATGGACTTCTAGAAGGCATTTGATAAAGTCCCCCATAAGAGATGGTCAGCTAAAGTTGAAACTCATGGAATTGAGGGCAAATTATTGATCTGGTTAGGAGATTGGCTGAGCAGCAGGAGACTGAGAGTAGGGATAATAGGCATGAACTCTAATTGGCAGGATATGACTAGTGGCATGCCACAGGGATGTGTTGGGACCTCTGCTATTCACTGTACTTATTAATTACTTAGATGACGGGATAGAGAGCCACATAGCCAACTTTGTCGATGACACAAAGATAGGCGGTATTGTAAGCCATGGAATCATAAAATTACAAATAGATATTAATAGATTAATTGAATGGGCAAATCTGTGGCAATATAGGCAAATGTGAGATTATAATCCACTTTAAACCTAAAAAGGATAGACCCGAGTACTTTCTGAATGGTGAAAAGCTACAAGCAGTGGAGGTCCAAAGAGACTTAGGGGTCGATGTACATAGATCACTAAAATGTCATGGACAAGTAAAAAAAAATCGAAAAGGCTAATGGAATGCTGGCCTTTACATTTAGAGGACTAGAATACAAGGGGTTAGAAGTCATGCTGTAGCTATACAAAGCTCTGGTTTGACCTCACCTGGAGTACTGTGTTCAGTTCTGGGCACCACATCTTAGGAAGGATATACTAGCCTAGAAAGAAGTGCAGCGTAGATTTACTAGAATGATACCTGGACTCCAAAGGTTAAATTACAAGGCGAGATTACACAAATTAGGGTTGTATTCCCTGGAATTTAGAAGATTAAGGGATGATTTGATCGAAGTTTTCAAGATATTAAGGGGAACTGATAGGGTAGATAGAGAGAAACTATTTCCACTGGTTAGGGAATATAGGACATGGGGACATAGGCCGGGCTCTAATTTTTAGGCTTTCAGAGGTGAAGTTAGGAAACACTTCTACACACAGGGTGATAGAAGTTTGGAAATCTCTGCTGCAAATGGCAGTTGATGCTGGATCAACTGTTAACCAAAGATATTACGGTATATGGAGTTAGGTCACAGATCAGCCATGATTTAATTGAATGGCGGAACAGGCTCGAGGGGTTGAATGGTCTACTCTTGTTCCTATGTTCCTGTAATGCTCCTGTGAAGCACCTTGTGACATTTTACTATGTTCAAGGTTTAGCAGTAGTAATTTTTAGTCACTGCAAGCCACACACTTGGGCACCGAGCATCACGCTACACTATAGAGTTTTCCTGGTCACTTTTGTCTTGAGTGCAATGTATTGACCATTAAACAAACAGTGAGACCCAAATATCCATGATATTAGAAAGTTTATTAAGCACAAGCCAACATGAACAATAACACAGTAAGCAAGCAGCTGAAGATGTACACTTACAAATTAAACATCTAAAAGGAATCTAAAGGATGTGCACAGACAACCAGTACGCCCACATGGTGGAGTAAACCAAATGCCCACACCTGGATTTATGACTTGATGGGACAGAACGTGCAAGGGTGGGTGGGTGGGGGGAGGTTAAAAGAGACCTAGGGATGCTAGCTGATTCCTTGTTTACTACATCTATACATAGAGATGAAAATAAAGAAAGCAATGGTTATATTGCCAAAGCTGTTGAGTTCAAATTCCCAGAAGTCATATTGAAGTCCTGTACAGTACCCTGGTCTGGGCGCACTAGGTGTACTATGAATAGTTCTGGTCCCCATGACATAAGGTGGCCATGTAAAACCTTGAGGCACTGCTGAGAGCAACGAAACTGAATTGATGGGTCTCGGGGAGAAATTCATTATAGCCCAGGAATGGTCGGTAACTTTTGAAAAGTTTGAGAATTAGCACCAGGCGCTAATGCTTCAGACTGCACGCAAAATTAAGTCTCATTGCACAAAGAAAGGATTGGAGCACTAAATCAAGTGCTAATGGCCTAGCTCAGTGGCGTCAAACTGTTTATTAAGGTGCAGTCTAATCACAAGTCATCATTGCCACAGGCTCTTTCCAGTTCTTACAGGGGAAGTTCATTGATGCTGCAGAATCTCATTCTCATCATTGTTGGCTGTGCAGCCATCTCAGCCAGCAGCAGCTGGTCAAGGAGAAGGAGCTCGATGACTCAAGCAGCCCTCATGGCCCTTCTCCTCCCTCTGGCCACATGTTCCAATCTTTCTCGCTGCTTCTGCTCCCTCCACCGTAGATCCTGGAGGACAAGATCAACTGCCAGTACAGCCCCCATTAATGTAAGCAAGTGTAGCACTTTGATATGTTGTGAGAATAAATGTAACTAATTGTTAGTAGCATCAACACTCCTGATGCTAAACAACCTTTAAATGTGCAATAGTTTAAATTAAGTCATTTAAAAGTTGTTCATGTGGCCAGAGAGAGGTGAAGGGCTACAAGGACTTCCTGAATCATTCAGCTCCTTACATTACATTGGATTACATAGGATATATGGCACAGAAACAGGCCATTTGGCCCAACCAGTCCATGCCAATGTTTATGCTCCACTTGAGCCACCTCCCATCTTTCCTCATCTAAATGTATCAGTATAACCCTCTCTTCCCTTCTCCTTCATGTGCTTGTCTAGCCCCCCCTTAAATGCACCTATACTATTTGCTTCAACAACTCCCTGTGGTAGCCAATTCCACATTCTCACCACTCTGTGTAAAGAAGTTTCTTCTGAATTCCTTATTCGATTTCTTGGTGACTATCTTATATTGATGGCCTCTGGTTATGCTCTTCCCCACAAGTGGAAACATTCTCTCTGTATCCACTCTATCAAAACCTTTCATAATTTTAAAGACCACTATTAGGTCGCCCCTCAGCTTTCTTTTTTCAAGAGAAAAGAGACCCAGCCTGTTCATCCTTTCCTGATATGTATACCCTTGCATTTCTGGTATCATCCTTGTAAATCTTCTGTGCACCTTCTCCAGTGCCTCTATGTTCTTTTTATAATATGGCAACCAGAACTGTATGCAATACTCTAAATGTGGTCTAACCATGGTTCGATACAGGTTTAGCATAACTTCCCTATTTTTCAATTCTATACCTCTAGAAATAAACCCTAGTATTTGGTTTGCTTTTTTATGGCCTTGCTAACCTGTGTCACAACTTTTAGTGATTTATGTATTTATACTCCGAGATCCCTTTGTTCCTCTGCCCCACCTAGACTTGTACCCGCCAAGTAATAAGCAACCTCCCTATTGTTCCTACCAAAATGTATTATCCTGTCTATCCCTTAATGGCCCTATTCCCACCCCAACCTTCCTTTTTTATTGATGTGCCTGTAAAATATTTTACTATTTTATTTTATGTTCCTTGATAATTTAATTTCATAGTTCCTCTTGGCCTTCCTAATTTTTTTTGATTTCTCTCGTAATCTTTTCATATTCTCCCTTATCATGCACTCCCCTGCTGTCTATGCACTTAATGTACGCCTCTTTCCTTACCCTCAATTGTTCCCTTATGGCTTTATTCATCCATGGAGTCTCATTAGTGTTTAGTTTGTTCTTTCCTTTTAGCAGAATATATTGTTCCTGCACTCTGTTGAACACCATTTTAAATGTTTCCCATTGCTGTTCTATATCATTTTTGCCAATATTGTTGCCCATTTTATTTTCCCAAGTTCTATTCTCAGACCTTCAAAATCAGCTTTTCTACAATCTATTACCCTGGTTTTCGTCATACTTATGTCCTTCTCAATTATCATCTTAAAGCATATTATATTATGGTCACTATTGCCTCGATGTTCCCCTACTTTTACTTCTCTTATCTGCTCTGGTTCATTTCCCATTACTAGACCCAATAGCGAATCCTCTCTTGTTGGGCTTTTTACAGATTGGATTAGAAAGGAGTCCTGTACACATTGTAGGAACTCTATTCCCTTATCACCTTTACCTACCTCTTCTGTCCAATTAATATCGGGGTAGTTGAAATCCCCCATGATTATTATTCTATTTTTTTTACTAATTTCCCTAATTTGTCTGCATATTTCTTCCTCCACCTCCTTTCCATTATTAGGTCGTCTGTAGACTACACCTATTAGTGTAATTGATCCTTTATTATCTTTTATTCTATCCATATGGATTCTATTTTTGTCTTGCTGATAGCTGCGTCACTTTTTTCTACTGCTATTATGTTATCTCTAATAAATACAGCTACTCCACTTCCCCCTTTCCCCTCTCTATCTTTTCTAAATATGTTATACCTGCAATGTTTAAATCCCAGTCCTTCTCCTTGACTTGCTGCTGCTGGCTGAGACAGCTGCACAGCCAGCAATGGTGAGAATGAAGTTCTGCAGCATCAATGATTCTCCCCTTTAAGAACTGGAAAGAGCCTGCGGCAATGATGACTTGTGATTAGACGGCACTTGATAATGGTTAGTGCTTCGAGTTTAACACCACTGAGCTAGGCCATTAGCACTTGATTTAGTGCTCCAATCCTTTCTTTGTGCAATGAGACTTAATGTTGTGTGCAATCTGAAGCATTAGCGCATGGTGCTAATTCTCAAACTTTTCAAAAGTTACTGCCTATTCCTGGGCTATAATGAATTTCCCCCCCACTTGTTTTCAAATGCTCCATGGCTTCACCCCTCCCTTTCTCTGTTACCTCCTCCAGCCCTACAACCCTTTGAGATATCTATGTCCCTCCAATCTGGCCTCTTGCGCATGACCGAATTTAATCGCTCCACCACTGGTAGCTGTGCCTTCAGTTGCCAATGCCCTAAGCTCTGGAATTCCCTCACAAACCTCTCACCTCTCGTTCCTCCTTTAAGACACTCCTTAAAACCTACTTCTTCATCTGCCCTAATATCTCCTTGTGTGGCTCGGTGTCAAATTATATTTGATAATGCTCCTGTGAAGCACCTTGGGACATTTTACTATGTTAAAGGTGCTATATGATTGCAGATTGTTGTTGTGGTAGATGTTGAAGAATGAGCAATGAGGAATGACTAAATAATCTAGGGTTTTTCAATCTTGAAAAGAAACATAACTTGTAGCGAATTACATTTATAATGTGATTGACAATATATAGAAAATAAACTCAAGAATTCTTTCAGATACACCAAGACAACAGGCCAAAAGAGCACAGCTTCAAGATTATGATGATACGTTTAGGAGTCATGCAGGAAGTAATTCTTTACAAAGAAAGTGATCAACAGCTGGAATGGATTATCAGGAAAAACAGTTAGTGTCAGGATACTGAGCTCATTTGAGAAACCGCTGGATGCTGGAGTGGGAAGATAGAAAATTGCATTCTGAAAGAATGAAATCAAATGGACCAAAGTTTCATTCAAATTTATTGTCTGATCTTGTGATTACATTTCTGGTCTGCGTCTGTAAGACTTGTAGGTTCCTCATATATCCAGTTTGATTTGAATAATGTATTAGTTAAGTTATCCTACTATGCAGACGAGAGATCATATACAGAAAAAATATCTTAACTGGACAACGTCTCCTTATGAAAGATCTCTGTGCAGCATCGTACAATTACAGGATCAGAGTAGGTGCAAGCGTAAGCACTCCTCACCACAGTATCAAGGCTCACACAAGAAGAACAGGCAATTGGAGATCAGCCTGTAATGTTTCCCAACAACAGTCCGAGCCTTAGGGGGAAAAAAAAGTAAATATTAATTTCACTCACTCTTTGTATTAACACATCAACTTGTCTTTTCAGATGTCTTCTTTGTCCTTTTATTTGAACATGCTTTCAGGTAACATAGTTATTTTTAGAATAACTTAGAATTTCCACCAATCAGTGTAGCTGCTCTCCAAGCACAGCTTAGACAATCCTCTTACTGTGTCCTGATCAGCTGCTGTCCTCTCAGCACAGACAGCATTAACCTTTTTGTTTTTGCTTATAAATAGTATTTTAATCAGCTGTGTTTAACTTGAAGGTTAACAACACTGAGAAGCTGTTCTGTTACTACACAAACACTGTATTCACTTGAATTGAAGCTTTCATTATTCATAGAAATCTCTATGGTGTATAGTAGGCTTCATTGGGTTTAAATAAAATATTTCTGAATGATTAAATGGAAATATTTTTGTGGTGTTTGCTTAATTGAAATATTACAGGAATAGCGAGATATTGGCTTGGAATTTGCAGTGGGTATAACAGCGGCAATTCTGAAGTTACGATCAGTCATTCACTGCTATGACACTGGCTGCGCTGTGGCCCATCCCCCACCCCCACAGCTGGCAATCAGTGTAATCAGGGAAACTGATGAAAACTTCGGCTCTTCCATGGTAATTATGCTGTTAAATACCTTATTAAAAATTAGACCTTTTTGGATCTGGGGTTTTAACAGCGTATTTATTGACTGCTAAATAAAGGTTACAGCCCTGAAAAACTAATTTTAATTTTGTTTATTCCTCTTTATTTCATCTTCACCTTTTCCCCATGTGAAAACCCCAATCTTTGTTTTGCTCTCTGTAACATTTTTAAAAAGTTAGAATCGATGGCCGTGATTTTCTCAGCAGTGTCGGGATGGTGGCGGGAGAGCTGGTTTCCGGGTTCCAGTAACAATCCTGGCTGCAACCGCTCTGTCAACGGGATTTTCCTTTGATTTGCCTTGTTAAGCCTGCCCTGCGGGCTTCCCGGCCAATTAACAGGAAGCAGGTCTGATGACGTAATTTGATGACGCGTCATCAGTCAGTTGCCTTAAAGGGACCATGGCCATGTTGAGATTGACAGTTGTTCTGTCACTGTTTGACAGCATCTCCAATGACTCCCTCCATATGCTTATGGAGGGAGTCACAGCAAGGGTGGAAGAGACTTCCCCAGGACACCAATGCAGCCTGGTTGCACATTGCACAGGAAGGCAAAAGCAGGGAGGTTTTCAGGGGTTCCTGGCTGCAGTGATGCCAACCTTTCAATGATCTCAGTGGATCACGAAATGTTACTGCAAAGCCACACTCAAACTCACCCTGCTGTGCCACTCAACACATCCCAATCACTCTGCCTTCCATACCCTTCTCCTGCACATCCTTACTCACACACCTACTTTCCTTGCACCTCTACCCAACCCCCTCTATCTACTTTATCACTTCCCCATCTCACTAGCCACCCCTCACACTCACCTTCATCCTATTGCAAGCATAGGAACTAACAACACACAAAGGTAGGCACTTGAGAGGTTTAGCCAATGTCCATGTGAAGTTTATGGTAAAATCTATTTTTCCAAAACTGCCCCTTATTGGACAGATCTGAGCGCACCTTGAGAAGTGTCTTACTGAATGTTCAGTGAAAGTTCAGGCATAAATTCTCCTCCCAACCCCAACCCACTATAGTGATGAGTGTGCATGTAATGGCTTGGACATTAAATGGATGCATCACAGTGCTGGTTTGGTGTCAACCTGGCGCATCATGTGGCAGCCAGGGCTAACAGTATCATAAGAACATAAGAACATAAGAAATAGGAGCAGAAGTAGGCCATTTGGCCCTTCAAGCTTGCTCCGCCATTCAATGAGATCATGGCTGATCTTCTGCCTCAACTCCATTCACCGGCCCTATCGCCATATCCCTTGATGCCCTTACTAGTTAGAAATCTATCGACTTCTGTTTTGAATATACCCAATGACTGAGCCTCCACAGCCCTATGGGGTAGAGAAGCCCTATGGGGTAGAGAATTCCAAAGGTTCACCGCCTTCTGTCTGAAGAAATTTCTTCTCACCACAGTCCTGAATGGCCTACCCTTTATCTTGAGGCTGTGGCCCCTGGTTCTAGACTTCCCAGCCAAGGAAAACATTCTCCCAGCATCCATCCTATCAAGCCCTGTAATAATTTTGTATGCTTCAATGAGATCCCCTCTCATTCTTCTGAATTCAAGAGAATACAGGCCTAATTTACTCAATCTCTTCTCATACGACAGTCCCGCCATCCCAGGAATCAATCTCGTGAACCTTTGTTGCACTCCCTCTATGGCAAGTATATCCTTCCTTAGGTAAGGAGGCCAAAATTGTACACAGTACTCCAGGTGTGGTCTCACTAAGGCCCTATATAATTGGAGTAAGACTTCTTTACTCCTGTACTCAAATCCTTTTGTAATGAAGGCCAGCATACCATTTGCTTTCCTAATGGCTTGCTGCACCTGCACATTCACTTTCAGTGACTCATGTATAAGGACACCCAGGTCCCTTTGAGTATCTGTATTCCCGAAATCTTTCACCTTTTAGGAAATACTCTGCCTTTCTGTTTTTTCTACCAAAGTGGATAACTTCACATTTATCCACATTATATTCCATCTGCCATGTTCTCGCCCACTCACTGAGTCTGTCGAGATCCCCTTGGAGCCTCTTCACATCCTCTTCGCAACTGACACTGCCACCTAGCTTTGTATCATCAGCAAATTTGGAAATGTTACATTTAGTCCCCTCATCCAAATCATTGATATAGATTGTGAATAGCTGGGGCCCAAGCACCGATCCTTGCGGTACTCCATTAATCACAGCCTGCCATCCTGAAAAAGACCCGTTTATCCCTACTTTTTATTTTCTGTCTGTTACCAATTCTCAATCCATGCTAGTATATTACCTCCAATTTCATGTGCCCTAATTTTGTTCACCAACCTCTTGTGTGGGACCTTATCAAAGGTCTTCTGAAAATCCAGATACACCACATACTGAGGATGTTGGAAAGCTGAAATAAAAACAGCAAATGCTGGAAATACTCAGAAGGTCAGGCAGCATCTGTGGAGATAGAAATAGAGTTAATGTTTCAGGTCGATGACCCTTCATTGGAAAAAGCTGGAGATGGAACAGGTTTTTAAGCAAGTGTCGGAGCAGGGAAAGGGGGGAGGGGAGGAGAGGAAAGAACAAAAGGGAAGGTCTGTGATAGAATGGCCTTTCACCAGCATCCCTTTTGTCTCTTAATCTCTCCTGCCTTCCATCCTGTTTCTCTCTCTACTGATGCTGCGAGTATTGCCAGCATTTTCTGTTTTTATTTCAAATCACGCCAGGTTGAGCTGGCGTGTTCCTCGAGCAGCGGGTAACCCGTGGGGGGGAACTTAAAATGGGAAGGAAGCCTCAAAATAGTATTAACTTTGCTCTTAACAAGCCATTTAATGAGCTCAATTGTATCCCCCGCTACTTGGTGTCAGGTCAGTTCTCCGCTGACAGACTCGACACCTGGGAGACTCGCGTCGAGGCAGGTTGACAGTGGGTAGGAAATCCACTGTCAATCTTTGCTATTTTGACAGTGGACCCGCCTCCACGTCTCCTCTGAGCACTGGCAAATTTGCGGCCGAAGTGTTTATTCACTTCCTGGTACTCGATCTATGAGAATTTTGAATTGTGATTAGCTGCTTAGACAGCTTGCTGATGTCACAGCAGCTTGCACTATGGGATTCCCACTATACTACGATAATTTCAACTGATTGTCAGAAAAGCCAAACTTCTCACCACAGAGATCGCAAGATCTTTGTGGGGCGTTTACTTCAAGGCCAGCGGCGAACGTCTTTACATAGGATATACACCACAGAAACAGGCCATTTGGTCCAACCAGTCCATGCCAGCATTTGCTCCACTTGAGCCTCCTCCCGTATTTTCTCTTCTAACTCTATCAGCATAACTCCCTATTCCCTTCACCCTCATATGCTTATCTAGCCTCCCCTTAAATTCCCTATTTGATTTCTTGGTGACTATCTTCTGTTGATGGCCTCTAGTTTTGCTCTCCCCCACAAGTGGAAACACTTTCTGTGTGTCTACTCTATCAAAACCTTTCATAATTTTACAGGCCTCTATTAGGTCACCCCTCAGCCTTCTCTTTTCAAGAGAAGAGACCCAGCCTGTTGATCCTTTCCTGATAAGTATAACCTCATATTTCTGGTATCATTCTTATAAATCTTTTTTTGCACCCTCTCCAGTGCCTCTATATCCTTTTTATAATATGGAGACCAGAATTGTATGCAGTACTCCCAAGTGTGATCTAACCAAGGTTCGACATACGTTTAGCATAACTTCTCTACTTTTCAATTCTATCCCTCTAGAAATAAACCCTAGTGCTTGGTTTGCCTTTTTTATGGCCTTATTAACCTGTGTCGCTACTTTCAGTGATTTGTGTATTTGTAATCTGAGATTTCTTTGCCCTTCTACCCCATTTAGATTCTTATTTTCCAAGTAATATGCGACCTCCTTATTTTTCTTACCAAAATGTAATATCTCACATTTATCTGTGTTGAAAATCATTTGCCAATTATATGCCCATTGTGCAAGTTTATTAATGTCTTGCAATTTGTTGCACTCCTTCTTAGTATTGACAATTCCCCCAATTTGATGTCATCTGCAAATTTAGAAATTATGTTTTGATTCCAAAGTCTAAATTGTTAATATAAATTGTGAACAACATTGGTCCCAGCACTGATCCTTCTGGGACCCCACTTTCCACCTTCTGCCACTCTGAATAGCTACCCTTTACCCCACTCTCTGCTTTCTGTCTTGAAGCCAACTAACTATCCATTGTGCTACTTGTCCCCTGACATTGCATTTTCTGACCTTATTCATTAGTCTATTATGTGGTACCTTATCAAAGGCCTTTTGGAAATCTAGATAAATTACATCTACTGCATTACCCTTGTCAACTCTCTCTGTTACATCTTCAAAGAATTCAATGAGGTTGGTCAAGCAAGACTTTAGCAGGGATTCCATTATTTTTCCTACCACCAATGTTAAGCAGACTGGTCTATAATTCCCTGGACATGTTCTATCTCCCTTCTTAAATATAAGTATGACGTTAGCAATCTGCCAGTTCTCTGGCACTATACCCTTTTCTAATGCATTATTAAGTAAGTGCTAATTCTTCCCTAGATTCTTTTAAAATGCTTTGCCGCTGACCGCAAATTATGGGCCATTATCATACTTGACTGTCACTATTTTCCAAGCCTGTATTCAAGTAGATGGCATTACCTGTTAATTGCACTTACTCTGTTCCACATCCAGCTACTTTTCTTATAGGTTCACCAAAAAAAAGAAAGACTTGCATTTATATAGTGCCTTTCATGACCACCGGACATCTCAAAGCGCTTTATAGCCAATGAAGTACTTTTGAAGTGGAGTCACTGTTGTAATGTGGGAAACGCAGCAGCCAATTTGCACACAGCAAGCTCCCACAACCAGCAATGTGCTATTGACCAGGTAATCTGTTTTTGTTATGTTGGTTGAGGGATAAATATTGGCCAGGACACTGGGGATAACTCCCCTGCTCTTCTTCGAAATAGTGCCATGGGATCTTTTACGTCCACCTGAGAGAGCAGACAGAGCCTCGGTTTAACATCTCATCCGAAAGACGGCACCTCCGACAGTGCAGCACTCCCTCCCACTGGAGTGTCAGCCTAGGTTTATGTGCTCAAGTCCCTGAAAGGCTACTGGGTGAAACATCAACTAAGGCAATTCTAATGACTCACTGAGTAACTCCCTTGCCTAATATGGTATTGAGCTATACAGACTGGGAAAATTCTGAGTTTGATCCCTGGTATGTTCTGAGTTTGAAACAATCTTTGGAAAGTACAATTGATTTTAGATTCTCCTGGGTTAGAGAAGGAGAAAAAAAAGTCAGTCAGGGTTTGTGCTCTTGAATGATACACGGTGATCACTGCTGGAAAGTGTGCATATTTGGACATTGGAGCCTAGACATTAGGTCGCACAGCACCCATTTTCCAGGCACTAAATGCCCTACTAACCTCTAATATGTCGGGCAGGAACCGTGTGCACATTTCCGGATGTAGGTGCACCACCCACCATATTGGATAAGGTAGATGCCCTTGCGGCTTGAGTGTATGTCGGGAACATTTTTACTACAGAATGATTTATTTGAATTAGGGTCCAGCACATCTTGCGGGACCCCTTTCTGATTTACAAATGCCCCAGTGCTTCACTTGCCATCTGCTGAACATGTACAGCACAACATGGCAGTCATTGGCAGGAAGGCCCCCATACTTGCCTGAATGTGGAGCCAGGAGGAGCAGGAGTGCTCCTCCTGACCACAGTAAAAGAATGGGGGCCACTGCTGACTTAAACCACTACTTGTCCCGCTATTGGAATTAGTTAATGTATTTTAATTTTTTTGATGAAGCTGAACACTGAACACTAAGCAGAGAAGGGCAGTTATAGTATACGTACAGTTTAGAAAGTTGATTATCTCCATGTGAAGGAATTTAAGAATGAGATGAAATTGCCACACAACAGAGCCAATTTAGTAACAAGAGCATCACTTTCAATTAAATAAACTGATGATAAAGATTGCGCTCCACAGAACTCGCCAGTAGAGCTACTTATGAACCCAGCGTTCCTATTTAGTCTCATTTAAACCAACAAAACACACAGCACAGCTGCTCAACAAAGAGATCGTAAATGCTTATGCAGATTTGCATTGGGCTCATTTTTAAAAAATTGAAATTTATCCCCTGGCAGTGTTAATATGTGGAATGGAAGCAGATTGTAGTATTTTCAAAACAGAGTTGTTCCCTAAATCTTTGACTGGAAAAATTAAAAAAGTTTAACTGTATCATAAATAAGTTCATTTTGCTTCAACTACCACAATATAAGGAAATCACGTGCAGTTGTTTTGCTTCCAAAATCAATAGTTTCAAAGTATAATTCAATAGTAATAATGTGCACTATATCGGGCAAGTGCCAATCAATCAGACTCGAGCATACAACAAACTGGGAATTCCTCAATTCTCTGATACAGGGTTCATGCAAATTTGCTTGCATTTCTGATACAAACATACAGGGAGATTTTGAACTCTGATGTGCCAGCAATGCATGCATGAAAAATCAGGAGCAGGCCTGTTTTATACAGCTGCAGAAATGTAAAAATCAGGCAAACCTTCAAACGGACATCCAGATCTTCACAACTTAGTTTCTTGAAGCTATAAAGTCCCTTGCTATTGCAAGTGAAAGTGAAATAAAGCTTTTTTATTTACTTTTGGGTTAGTCCTTGCTGCCTTTTTGTAGACTTCCATGTGTCTTTGAGGCTATTTTGTAATTTACTCCTAATTTTCTCTTCTGTTTGTCACTACCTACCTTTCAATGGAGCAGCCCTCTGACTGTAAACAACACCACTGCAAAGGATGGGCATTTCTTTTTGGGAAGTCCCTTTGGAGGATGAGGAGGAACTCTGTAGGCATGAGCAGCAGCAGTGCACCTGCATTGGAGGAGGGATCAAAAGACTGCTCCTACTCAAGATAGGTATTGTTAGATCCGTGATTCTGAGAGTATGATGTTTTCCAATAACTACACGGATGCTGTAACTTAACAATCAACAGGTGTTTACTGGAGTAGGGTAGTCTCAAGACTGGGGGTACAGAGGCATGCGCAAGACTTATATACAGGTGTGGTCACTGCCGGTACTACAGTATACAGGAGCTGCAAAAGTAGTTCTCTCTTAAAGGTACATACACTACAATTCCTCCCCTTTTAGATTAGCAGTACCCATAATATTCAAATAACAATTAACACTTTAACATGCACATTAAACAACAATAGTCCATTTATAGATTCAGTCTTTGGGGCAGCTTCCTGATCCTTTCGGGATAGCACCTTTCCTGAGGTTCTTGTTCTTGGTGCGGAGGCGATTCTGGCCCCTTTTCATCGGTTAGTTCATCGGTTTCTACTGCTACTGGTTCTGAGGTAGATGCTACCGGTATGTCGGGTTCATCCCCAGGTACGCGAGACATGGGGTTGACTCGTTCCTGTGACGCTAAGATCTGATCGACGTGGCGTCTCACAATGTTCTCCCCGACATCCACTGTGTACATTAATGGCCCCTGCCTTGTGCATATCGTTCCGGGTTGCCATTTCTCTGTTCGGTAGTCACGGGCCAAGACTGGTTGTCCTACATTGAAGCTCCTTGTCGGCTTCTCATTGATGTGCTGGAATTGTTTATCCTCAACATTTCTTCGCACATTTGGTCTGAGCAAATCCAGACGAGATCTCAACCTTCGGTTAAAGAACATCATGGCCGGTGTCTGGTTGGTAACTGCATGTGTCGCATTTCTGTAGGCTAATAGGAAATTGTCCACCTTATGCTGTAGTGGAATTTCATCGTCGCACATGGCCTTTATCGCCTTTTTAAAGGTTTGTACGAACCTCTCGGCCAATCCATTTATGGCTGGATGATACGGGGCGGATGTGTAATGCCTTACCCCATTCCTTCTCATAAATTTCCGAAACTCTTCGGACACAAACTGTGGTCCATTATCGGAGCAAATCTGCTCTGGCAAGCCGTTCCTGGCAAATATGATCCGTAGGACTGCAATCGTTTTCTCTGTAGTGGTTGAGGACATTTTTATCACCTCAGGCCATTTCAAGTGAGCATCCACTGCTATTAAGAACATTGAGTCCATGAATGGACCAGCAAAATCAATATGCACCCGTTGCCATAGAGGGGTGGGCCACTCCCATGGGTGTAGAGGGGCATGTGGTGGTGCATTTTGGACTTTCTGGCATCCTGAGCAGCTCTTAGTTAGGTCTTCGATTTGTTGATCGATCCCCGGCCACCACACATAAGCCCTAGCAAGGCTTTTCATTTTCACCCCTCCCAGATGACCTTCATGAAGCTCATTGAGTACTCTCTCCCTTAACTTGGGTGGAATCACCACTCTGGATCCACACATCACTGTCCCCTGGCATACTGACAGCTGTTCTCTTCTGGATGAGAATGCTGGCAACAGTGAGTCGCCATGTGTTGGCCATCCTCTCACCATCAAATCATGTACCCGAGACAGCGTCAGGTCATTTCGGGTCTCCTTCTCTATATCTGCATTAGTTACTAGCAATCGTTCAATTATTGACGAATAAAATATCTCGATATGGTCCACTGCTGGTGCTTCCTCCACAGTAGGCAGTGGCAGGCGTGATAGCCCATCAGCGTTTCCATGCTGTTTCGTGCCTTTATATTCTATTTCATATTGGTTCGCCCCTAGAAAAAGGGACCATCTTTGTAACCGTTGTGCAGTCATCACCGGATCGCCCTTCTTTGGATTAAAGATGGAGACAAGTGGTTGGTGGTCAGTCAGCAAGGTGAACTTCTGCCCATGCAGATAGTGGTTGAATTTTTTTACTCCCCATACTAGGCTGAGGGCCTCCCTGTCAATCTGGGCATAGTTGCGCTCGGCTGAGGTTAGTGACCGAGACGCAAAGGCTACTGGCCTCTCCAACCCGTCTGGGAATTTGTGCGACAGCACCGCTCCAATACCATAGGGTGATGCATCACATGCCAAACGAATTGGTAGTGCTGGGTTGAAATGAGCCAACACCTCTTTTGATGTGATCAATTCTTTACACTTCTGGAAAGCTCGTTTACGTTCGTCAATCCACTTCCATGGTACCCCTGTTTGCAGTAGGGTGTTCAGTGGGTGTAATACTGTAGACAAATTTGGTAAGAACTTATGGTAGTAGTTCACCAGCCCGAGGAACGACCTCAGTTGTGACACATTTTCCGGTGCTAGAGCCTTGACTACGGCCTCAATCTTTTCAGGGGACTTATGTAACCCCTCTTCATCGATAACGTGGCCACAATACGAGATCTGCTTCTGGAAAAACTCGCACTTGTGGCAATTAGCTCGTAGCCCATATTCCTTTAATCTAGTGAGCACCTTCTCCAAGTTGGCGAGGTGATCACTGTCATTTTCGCCCGTGACCAGGATGTCGTCCAAATAACACTGGGTCCCTGGAATCCCTTGCAGGACTTGATCCATCGCCCTTTGCCAAATAGCCGGAGCCGATGCGACCCCGAACACCAGCTGGTTGTATTGGTAGAGACCTTTATGAGTGTTGATCGTGAGGTATTGTTTCGAGTCTTCTTCTACCTCCATTTGCAAGTACGCCTGGGCTAGATCAATTTTGGTGAAGCATTTACCTCCAGATAGCGAGGCAAAAATATCCTCAATTCGTGGAAGCGGATATTGTACCGTGTGAAGGACTGGGTTCACTGTCACCTTAAAATCCCCACAGATGCGGACCTTCTTTGGTTCCCCAGGCGTATTACTCAACGACCTCTTCATTACAGGAACGATGGGTGTAGCCCACTCGCTCCAGTCTACTTTGGACAGTACTCCTGAACGTTCCAACCCTTCCAGCTCTGCTTCGACGGCTGGTCGGATCGCATAAGGCACTGGTCTGGCCTTAAGAAACTTTGGGCTTGCATTTTCCTTTATTTCAATCGTTGCTGTTATGCCTTTTAGTGTTCCTAGTCCCTCCTGGAACACTTCTTTTGCGTCAGTTAGCATTTTTGACAGTCGGCCAGGTGTGACGTCGTCATCCTTTTTGGCCTCAACCTTCAGTTCCTGTATGGAATGCCAATCTAATTGTATCTTCCGGATCCATTCACGTCCTAGTAGTGGTGGTCCTCCATCTGGCAATACATATAGGTCCATTTTAGGTATTTCCTTACCTTTGTATATCACTTTCACCCTTATTTTTCCTTTTGGGTAGACTTTTTGCCCCGTGTACGTCTTCAAGACAATATCTGTAGCTTTCAAGGGTATATGTGAAAATAGCCGCTTGTAGTCCCTTTGGTTTATGACTGTTAGGGCTGATCCTGTGTCCAATTCCATTTTCACTTGGACTCCGTCTATCTTGCGTGTAACCCAGATAATCTGGTGATCCTCCATTTTGGTTACCTTATGCAGTTTCAGACAACCCAGCTCCTTGCTTCCGGAGCCTGTATCACTTTTCTGTTCGTCTGAACTCCTGTCCATCACCTTATGTACCTTTTTGTACTTCTCCTGTGGAGATTTCTTGCTGTTGGCTTTCTTCCCAGACCTGCAGACTCTTGCTATGTGTCCTGCTTTTCCACACTGTCTGCACACTTGGTCCTTGAACCAACAATCCTTCTGGTCGTGTGATGTTCTGCCGCAGCGATAACACTTCCCTGTTCCATAGGACATTTCATTGGTGCCAAGTTCTTGCGGTCTCCGTTGTATCTCTGCAGCGCCCCTTGCGGCTGCTTCATGTGATACTGCCATGCTGAAAGCCTTGTCCAGCGTAAGATCCTTTTCTGACAGAAGCCGTTTCTGGGTTCCTTCACTTTGAAGCCCACACACAAACTTGTCCCTTAACGTATCTGCTAGTCCCACTCCAAACTGGCAGTGTTTCGATAGCTTGCGCAGTTCCGTTAAGTACTCAGCATTACTTTCGTCTTTATGTTGGTTCCTTTTATGGAACTTAAATCATTCTGCTATCAGCAGCGGTGTGGGGTTTAAGTGGTCCTGTAGGATTTCTACTATGCTTTCGAAATTCTTATTCAAGGGCTTCTCTGGGGTTATTAGGTTTCGCAGTAAGCCATAAGTTTTTGCACCCATGGAATTTAACAAAACCAGTGCTTTCCTAGCATCTCGCACTTCATTCGCCCTGCAGTACACCTCAATATGTTCCACATATGTCGCCCAATCATCGACTTCATTGTCGAACATAGAGATACTGCCACTCTTCGGCATCCCTGGGTGTGATTTAACTCTCAAAAATGACGTCTCCCTTCTTCTCCGTTGGCACAAAATGGCATCTCCCGTGCTTTCCTTTCTTCCCGCGCTCGCCCTTCTTCTCCACTGCGGCTTCTAAAAATGGCGTCTCCCGCGCTCTTCCTTCTTCTCCGTGGCTCAATGGCATCTCCCGCGCTCTCCCTTCTTCTCCCCGCGGACACTGTTCAGCCCTTGAGCCCTGGATGTGCTCTGCACATTTTTTTCTGTGCGCCTTTCCCATTTCTGCCGCCCGGTCCTGAACCCAGCTGCTGCTTTACTCTCTCTCTCTCCGTTTTGTTTTTCCTCTACGCCGCTCGATTTTCAACCCCCGGCTGTGCCCTGTGCGCTTCACCCTCTCTCTTACCCCGTCGACGCTGCTCGGCTTTTTCTCTGCCGTCGGTCGGCTCCAGCCGCCGCTGTCCGGGAAGGGTCTGCGCTGTACCTGTTGTCAGTCTGTTGCTGATCGTCGTGGCTGGGGAACCAAGCCCGGCTCTCAACAGCCTCCCCTGCGATGTTCACTCTCTGCTGGATGACTGGGCGGTTGCTCGTGATCGACGCCCGTGCTTCTGGCCTCGGCTTTCTTCCACCGCCCTCCCGGAGCGAATCCTCGAAGGGAAATGCAGAGTTGCAGGTAGATTCAAATCGACACTCGTCGCCACTGTTAGATCCGTGATTCTGAGAGTATGATGTTTTCCAATAACTACATGGATGCTGTAACTTAACAATCAACAGGTGTTTACTGGAATAGGGTAGTCTCAAGACTGGTGGTACAGAGGCATGCTCAAGGCTTATATACAGGTGTGGTCACTGCTGGTACTACAGTATACAGGAGCTGCAAAAGTAGTTCTCTCTTAAAGGTACATACACTACAGGTATATGCACAACCCAATGGTTATTGGGCATTTCCAAGGAGTTCTGTCTTCACTACTCATGCTTTACTAGGGATACAACCTTGAACTTGTCCATCTCCTCTCAACCTCATTCATGACTGGGACACCTTTGCACATGACAGTTAAAGTCTTGGGTCTAGATATTAGACAAGGCCCGGAAACGGGCGTGGGGATCGCGATGCGCTCGCGATGCACTATCAACCCATGTTTGTTCGAAGGACTGCAGGCAGCATGCCAACTTTGTGCTGCCTGCTAATTTACATGATTGTAACATTCAGCCCAGTGCTGAACACGTTGTTGAGTGACTGAATGCTCAGCTGGGGGCCCAAGTTCATGCAGGGCTAGCTCCAATTAAAGCTAGCCTCCACTTCTTCAGGCAGCCTGCACATGTTAAAGGGGAGGTGCATTCTGCCTGCAGCAGCTGCTGGAAATGGTTGTGGAGGCAAGGGTCAGAAAGAAGAACATTGAATAATGACTCAACAGGCCAAAGAATGTCCTCCAAGGTTCTCAGATGCAGCACTGGAGGCCATGATCCGGGAGTTAACTCCGGGAGAGAGGTTCTCTTTCCACAGGGGGCCAGGAGGCCCTCCAGACAACAGACCAGATGGCAGTGGGCACAGATAGCCACTGTGGTAAATGCCAGCAGTTTAGCCCCGAAACCTGGACTCCGTGCAGGACGAAGTTTAATGACATCATAACAGTGGTCAAGGTCAGTGAATTCATTTCCAAATGCCCTATCCCATCATCTGCAGCACTAGCCTTATACAATACTCAATGCACCACACCCCCATCACTCATGTACCAACAATCGCTACCTAACATGACACTCACTGACACACTTCTCTTTCTCTTGCAGAGAAAGGTGGCACATAACCGGCGCCAGCAGACATTAAATGGTGGCGGACTGGCTCGCCTGCATCATCTCACCCCCTTGGAGGAGATGGTGCTGGCCATTCTTGGCAGGGGCATAGCTGAGCTCGTGGCCTGCGGTGGGGCTGAAAGAACAGAAGATGCTGGTATCGTTATACGTTATCCTCCTTCTCACATCCAACTTCCCCCTCATCCCACAATCTCTTCTGATTTACAATCTGCACATGGTGTAAGTATGCATCTCTTACTTTCCCCCCACACCCTCCCCTCACCACAAACCTACCCATGTGCCTTTCTCATTTCAGACACCCAATAAATCCAGCCTGCCCAGCCAATGGACAAACATGAAGAGGGAGAGGAGAGTGAAGAAGGAAAAAACACCGTCACTCAATTTCACACTCCCAGCCACCAGCTCAGATATGACACTCTGCGTACTTTGCAAACATAGAAACATAGGAACATAGAAACATAGAAGATAGGAGCAGGAGTAGGCCATTCAGCCGCTTGAGCCTGCTCCGCCATTCAATGCAATCATGGCTGATCATCCAAATTCAGTACCCTGTCCCTGCTTTCTCCCCATATCCCTTGATCCCCTTAGCCTTAAGAAATATATCTATCTCCTTCTTGAATATATTTAATGAATTGGCCTCAACTATCTTCTGTGGTAGAGAATTTCACATGTTCACCACTCCCTGGGTGAAGAAATTCCTCCTCATCTCAGTCCTAAATGGCATACCCCTTATCCATGTGACCCCTGGTTCTGGACTCCCCCGCCATCGGGAACAGCCTTCCTACATCTAGTCTCTCTAGTCCTGTTAGAATTTTATAAGTTTCATTGAGATCCACTCTCATTCTTCTAAACTCCAGCGAATATAAGCCTAATCGAACCAATCTCTCTTCATACGTCATTCCTGTCTTCCCAGGTATCAGTCTGGTGAATCTTCACTGCACTCCCTCCATGGCAAGAATATCCTTCCTCAGATAAGGCGACCAAAACTGCACACAATACTCAAGGTGTGGCCTCACCAAGGCCCTATACAACTGCAGCAAGACATCCTTGCTCCTGTACTCGAATCCTCTCGCTATGAAGGCCAGCATACCATTTGCCTTCTTAACCGCCTGCTGCACCTGCATGCTTACCTTCAGGACTGGTGCACAAGGACACCCAGGTCTCATTGCACTTCACCTTTTCCCAATCTATTGCCGTTCAGATAATAATCTGCCTTCCTGTTTTTGCCACCAAAGTGGATAACCTCACATTTATCCACATTATACTGCATCTGCCATGCATCTGCCCAATCGCCCAACCTGTCCAAATCATACTGGAGTTTTTCTGCATCCTCCTCACAGCACACACACCCACCCAGCTTTGTGTCATCTGCAAACTTGGAGATATTACATCTATATAATAGTAAGGGTCCCAGACCTGAAACGTTAACTCTGTTTCTCTCTCCACGGATGCTGCCTGGCCTGCCAGATATTACATCTAGTTCCCTTGTTTAGATCATTAATATACATTGTGAATAACTGGGGTCCTAGCACCGATCCCTGCGGTACCCCACTAGTCACTGCCTTCCATTCGGAAAAAGACCCGTTTGTTCCAACTCTTTGCTTCCTGTCTGCCAACCAGTTCTCTATCCAAGTCAGTACCTTACCCCCAATCCCATGTGCTTTATCTTAGCATGCTAGTCTCTTATGCGGGACCTTATCAAAAGCCTTCTGAAAGTCCAAATATATTACATCCACTGGTTCTCCCTTATCTATTCTACCAGTTACATCCTCAAAAAATTCCAGTAGATTAGTCAAGCATGATTTACCTTTTGTGAATCCATGCTGACTTTGTCCGATCCTGTCACTGTTTTCCAAGTGCTCTGCTATTACATCTTTTATAAGGACTCTAGCATTTTTCCCACTACCGATGTCAGGCTTACCGGTCTATAATTCCCCGCTTTTTCTCTACCACCTTTTTTAAATAGTGGGGTTACATGAGCTACCCTCCAATCCATGGGAACTGTTCCAGAGTGTATAGAATTTTGGAAGATGACCAGCAATGCATCTATTATTTCTAGGGCCACTTCCTTAAGAACCCTAGGATGTAGATTATTAGGCCCTGGGGATTTATCGGCCTTCAATCCCATCAATTTCCCGAACACCATTTCCCTACAAATACTGATTTAATTCAGTTCCTCCCTCTCATTAGACCCTATGTTCCCTGACATCTCTGGGAGTTTATTTGTGTCCTCCTTTGTGAAGACAGAGCCAAAGTATGTATTTAATTGGTCTGCCATATCTTTGTTCCCCGTTATAAATTCCCCTGATTCTGACTGCAAGGGACCTAAGCTTGACTTTACCAATCTTTTCTCTTCACATATCTATAAAAGCTTTTACAGTCAGTTTTTATGTTCCTTACAAACTTACTCTCATACTCTATTTTCCCCCTCTTAATTAATCCCTTTGTCCTGCTTTGCTGAATCCTAAACTGCTCCCAATCCTCAGGTTTGCTGCTTTATCTGGCCAAATTACATGTCCTCTCCTTGGATCTTATGCTATTCCTAATTTCCCTTGTTAGCCATGGTTGAGTCTCCTTTTTTGTTTTATTTTTATGCCAAACAGGGATGATCAAATTCTGTAGTTAATCCATGCAATCTTTAAATGTTTGCCATTGCCTATTCACCGTCAACCCTTTAAGTAACATTCCCCAATCCATCCTAACCAACTCGCGCCTCATACCATCGTTGTTTCCTTTATTTAAATTCAGTACCCAAGTCTTTGAATCAACTACTTCACTCTCCATCTTAATGAAGAATTCGATCATATTATGATCGCTCCTCCCCAAGGAGCCTCGCACAACAAGTTGGCAATTAATCCTTTCTCATTACATAATACCCAGTCTAAGATGGCCTGATCTCTAGTTGGTTCCTCGATATATTGATCCAGGAAACCATCCCGTATACACTCTAGGAATTCCTCTTCCGCAGTATTGTTACTAATTTGGTTAGACCAATCTATATGTAGATTAAAGTCACCCATGATAACTGCTGTGCCCTTATTGCACGCATCTCTAATTTCCCATTTAATGCCATCCCCAACCTCAGCATTACTGTTTGGGGGTCTGTATACAACTCCCACTAACGTTTTCTGCCCCATGGTATTTCTCAGTTCTACCCATACAGATTCTACATCATCAGAGCTAATATCCTTCGTTACTATTGTGTTAATCTCCTCTTTAACCAGCAATGCTACCCCACCGCCTTTTCCTTTTTGCCTGTCCTTCCTGAATATTGAATACCCCTGGATGTTGAATTCCCAGCCTTGGTCACCCTGGAGCCATGTCTCCATAATCCCAATTATATCATATCCGTTTACATCTATTTGCGCAGCTAATTCATCCACCTTATTATGAATGCTCCTCGCATTAAGACACAAAGCTTTCAGGCTTGTTTTTTTAATACTCTTAGACCTTTTAGAATTATTGTTTACTGCAGCCATGTTTGATTTACACCCTTGATTTCTCTGACTTCCACTTTTGCTTTTCTCCCTCCTGTCTTTTGCTTCTATCCTTCTTTCCCTTTCCTCTGTCTCCCTGCACAGGTTCCCAACCCCCTGCCATTTTAGTTTAAACCCTCCCCAACAGTACTAGCAAACACTCCCCCTCGGACATCTGTCCCGGTCCTGCCCAGGTGCAAACCGTCCAGTTTGTACTGGTCCCACCTCCCCCAGAACCGGTTCCAATGTCCCAGGAATTTGAATCCCTCCCCCTTGCACCATTCTACTAGCCATGTATTCATTTGAAATATCCTTCTATTTCTACTCTGACTAGCATGTGGCACTGGTAGCAATCCTGAGATTACTACCTTTGAGGTCCTATTTTTTAATTTACCTCCTAACTCCCTATATTCAGCTTTTAGGACCTCATCCCATTTTTTACCTATATCGTTGGTACCTATATGCACCATGACAATTGGCTGTTCACCCTCCCCCTCCAGAATGTCCTGCAGCTGCTTCGAGACATCCTTGAACCTTGCACCAGGGAGGCAACATACCATCCTGGAGTCTCGTTTGCGGCCGCAGAAATGCCTATCTATTCCCCTTACAATAGAATCCCCTATCACTATAGCTCTCCCGCTCTTTTTCCTCCCGTCCTGTGCATCAGAACCACCCATGGTGCCAGGAAGTTGGTTGCTGCTGCCTTCCCCCGATAAGCCATCCTCCCCAACAATATCCAAAGCAGTATATCTGTTTGAGAGGGGGATGGCCACAGGGGACCCCTGCACTACCTGCCTGCGCCTACTACTCTGCCTAGTGGTCACCCATTCCCTTCCTGCCTGTGCAGCCTTTACCTGCGGTGTGACCAACTAATTAAACGTGATATCCACGATGTCCTCATCATCGCAAATGCTACAGTATGTATCCATTCACAGCTCCAACGCCGCAATGCCATCTGCCAGCAGCTGCAGCTGGATACACTTCCCACACACATGGTCGTCAGGGACACAGGAAGCGTCCCTGATTTCCCACATAGTGCAGGAGGAGCATGCCATTGGGCCGAGCTTTGCTGCCATGACTTACCCTTTAATTAATTTAAATTAAATCAATACCACCAATTATACTACAATTAAATGATATACTCAAGGCCCTTGTTTCCTAGCACTCCCTGCTACACAACAGACACCTTAGAAACTATAACCACAAAATTAAGACCTTCTAAACTTTATAAACTATGAACCTTAACTGTCAAACTATAGAGTAGTATAAATACTCACCTGGCCGTACTCACCCAATCAGCTGCTTCCTCCTGCCCGCGTCACGTTTTGAATTGTGATGTGGCTCTGGAATGCCGCTGCCGGTCTGTGAGATTGGTAAGCCTGTGAAAAAAGCCCGCGAATGTGAGTTTAAATACTCACTGGAACTCCACTCTCACTGCTCCCGACACTGGCCTGAAGATAGCTTAGCGGTAGGATCTGTAGGTGGTGAGACACCAGGCATGAGTGGCCTGTAGACAGGGTGGTGGAAAGGGTAGCTCAGCTGCCAGATCATCGGAGGGCGGGATCACACATGAGTTCTGCTACACAGGCCTCAGCTGAAGACTTCGATGGGGCGGCCTACAGAAGAATGCTGATGGATATGCACAATGAAATGCTTGGTGCATTGGCAGGCCTGCCAGAAAGCCTGAATGCAATGTCAAGGAGCATGGAAGTGTCCAGCTCCAGCCTTTCACAGGGCTTTGAGCAGAGCTTAGAGCCCATCCTGTCCAACGTGGAAGGGGTGGGCCGATCCATTAACGCTCTTGTGGACCCAGCCATCATGTCGCATCTAATGGCCGAAGTCTTGGCTTGCATTGCAGCACAAGCAGAAGCCACCTGATGTCTGAGTGCTGCAATGAAAGCTGAGACTGAAGTCATGCAAGTTCAGCTTGTTGCCTTGCAAGCACAGCATGCTGCCACACAAGCACGGATAGCTGCCATCATGGCTGGGTTTACCAGTGTTGAAAGGGACTCGCAGGGTGTCACAGCAGTCCAGCAGTCTGTCCTCCAACAGTTGGCTAGGAATGCTGAGCGCCGCCCCAGGGAAGTGGCAATGGCTCTGTGAAGGACGAACCTGTCGTCCTCTCTCAGGATGGCAACATTCGTCCTCCCACCACTGACACTCCGCCAGTACCCCTGCTTTTGCCTGTCAGACAGCCAGCTCGGACTGCTGCTGCCCAGGCTGAGGTGGTGCATTCCGAAGCCTGCCAAAGTTGGGCCTCCTCGGCCCAGAGGTGCTTAAGTCATCCTGCAAGGCCATCTGCAGTCTCCCCCATGGAAAGTCAGCAGTCTTCCACCAGCCATACTGCAGCCCTGGGCAGCACTTCTTAGGAACACTAGGACAGGCAAAGGTACATGCAAAACAGTCACTAAGGGAATGCACAAGGGTGATTAGTTGATTTTTGATGTAATATTGGATGGATGGGTGTATAAAGCTGGATTGGAATGTTTGCTTTGTGGTGGCTTTTATTTCAGCATCATGACCAAGAGGACACTGTGATGGTTATTAACAGAGGGAAAGTAAGGTGTGGGACTAATGCTGAATGGGGAATTGGGGTTGCATTCACTGGTACTGCAGGCACATGATTCGATCTCGGCTATCCCAGCCAGAAAGGGGCTGTGTGAGTTAGCTATTTCCTTCCTCTTTGGCTTCCACCTCTTTGGCTTCTTACTCCTCCTCCTTCTCCTGCTCCTGAGCTGGTGGCCGTATACCTGATGGCAAGGGCTATGCCCTCATGATGGCCAGGTTGTGGAGGATGCGGTAGACCACCATGAATCTGGACACAATGAATACTGTAGGACTTCTCCGGAGCGGTCCAGGCAGTGGAGCCATTGCTTCAGTACCCCGATGGTCTGCTCTATAATGTTTCTTGTGGCATCATGGCTCTTGTTGTATGCATGCTGGCTGTGTGTGGTTGGGTTTCGGAGCAGAGTCATGAGTTAGGTGGTAAAGGGATAGCCCTTGTTGTCCAGTAGCCACCCTCTGGTTTGTTTCGGTGGCTCAAAGACTGAGGGAACAGCGGACTGGCGCAGAATAAAAGCATCATGTCTGCTGCCAGGATACTGGGCATTCACCATCATGATGTGCTGAGCATGGTCGCACACCAACTGCACATTCAGCGAGTGGTAATCTTTATAGTTGCGGTTCATCTCAGCATTTAGATATGGTGCCCGCAAAGCCACGTGGCTGCAGTCGATGGTGCCTGCACCACGGGGAAGCCCACTATCCTGGCAAAGCCACGTGCACGCTCCGCCTGTTTCTCTCTGATCAGGGAGAAGACAATGAACTCCCTTCTCCTGGCATAAAGAGTTCCTGTCACCTCTCTTATGCAGCAGTGCATGGCAAACTGGGAGATGTTACAGAATTCACCTGCTCCAGCCTGGAAGGATCCCGATGTGAAGAAGTTCAGGGCCACGGTCACCATCATAGCCCTTGGCAGCGCTGACCTTGCCCTGGAGTGAGGCTGCAGGTCTGGTTGCACGAGGTGGCCGAGTTCTGTGAGCACCTCCTTTGTAAAGCACAGATGCCTCACATGCCTGGCTCAGGTTGACGTAAGAGAATTGCTCTCGGAAAACCCTAGGTAGGTAAGGGCTCCTGCTGAGAGCCCTTCTCCCCCCTTCTCTCTTTGCGAGCAGCTTGTTCTCTTCTTTGCTGTCTCTGCTCCAGCTCCCTGTCATACTGCAGGCCAAGGGGGATGACAACTGGAGCACCCATGACTGGGAGCAAGTTGTTGTGTCGGTACCTTTCTACCTCGACACAATTTAGGACTCAGAACTCAGAGATTCAAACATGAAGTGCTTTATTGGAAGGAAAGGAAGTTCTGGAAAGTTCCGAACAAAGAGAGCTAAAACTTAACAGAGAACACCCAACCATTTATCTCCTGTGACAGCGCCACCACAGGTGGGAGGAGAACACACAATAGAACACACAATACATAACATTTCCTCCCCTCTTAAATGGAAGGTCCACATTATTCCTCAACAGGTAAGTTACTTTCAATGCACTCAATGAACCTAGGGTAGAGGCAGACTGCCTCAAACCCTGACTTTACCCTGGGGTTTATTCTGCCCCAGTCTTGTGGGTAAGTCACTAAGCCTACAGATCCAAGCGTCTTGGAGGCCGCCGCTCTCTGACAGGATACCGGCGGTCATCGCTGGCTTCCACAGCAGTAGGCATTGACACAGGCCTGGATGGAGAAGGTGCCTGTGTCAGTTGAAAGTCAGGAGTTTGCACAGGTGGAACCGTCTCTTTGACTTCCTGTGTTGGAGAAGAGCACTGTGGCAAAGGATGCTGGTTTGCGGTATCATCCGGAAACAGTTCAGGCCAACCAGCCATTGGAGCCTCTGTGGCTGTCTCTGCTCCTAGCAACAGTTGACCTGTGTGTCTTCTCCAGACGACGTCCTCAGCAGTCTCAACCATGTAAGACACAGGGCCCGTCTGCGCGATCACCTTAGCAGGAACCCATTTCGGTCCAGTGTTGTAGTTTCGAGCTAGGACGTGCTCTCCCGGATGAAACCGTCTCTCCTTGGCTTTTTTCTCTCTCTTTTCAACTTGAGCTTGTTGTTGACAATGGACAACCTGTTCTGCCCTTGGAGGTTTGAGTAAGTCAAAACTTGTCCGCAACTGCCTCTTCACCATGAGTGAAGCGGGGGAAGTTTTGGTTGTGGCATGCGGCTCGTTCCTGTAGGACAACAGGAAGCTGTTCAGACGTTGGTGGATTGAGCCCTGACCTTGCGATGCCTTCAAGGCGTGCTTCAACGTTTGCACAAACCTTTCTGCCTGGCCATTAGTAGAGGGATGATAGGGCGCAGACCTGATGTGTTGGACACCATTCACATGCAGGAAGGTTGCAAACTCCTGTGATACAAATTGTGGACCGTTGTCACTTACGAGTTGTTCTGGTGAGCCATAACGGCTGAACATCTCACCAAGTTTCTCAATTGTTTTCTCTGCCGTGGTAGACCTCATCACAGCGACCTCCGGCCACTTGCTACGAGCGTCCACAACCACCATAAACATCTTCCCTTCGAAAGGACCGGCGAAGTCCACATGTACTCGCTGCCACACTTCTGCAGGCCAATCCCAGGGGTGTAGAGTTGCCAGCTGTGGAACATTCCGGACCCTTTGACATGGGGAACATGTTTTGGCTTTCTCCTCAATATTCCCATCGAGACCTGGCTACCAGAAGTAGCTTCTTGCCATTTCCTTCATCTGAACCATCCCACTGTGGCCTGTATGAAGTTGTTGCAGTATAGGTTCCCTCAGAGGTGGCGGAATGATGAAACGGCGTCCCCAAAGAAGACAACCTGCCTGGACGGAGAGCTCATTTCTTTTTGAAACGTAAGGTTTCAAACTAGGAGAATCTCCTATCGCTCTCCCTCGAATGACATCGTCCATTACCTCAGATAGGACTGGATCGTTGCAGGTGTACCTTTGCACCTGAACTGTAGTGACAGGTGCTCCCTCCACTTGTCTAAAGTAGAAGATGTCTATCTGACGAGGCTCTGGGGGAGTAACAGGCAAGGGTAGCCTCGAGAGACCGTCTGCGTTGCTGTGCAAGTCTGATTTGCGATATTTGATGTCATATGTGTGTCCTGACAACAGTAAAGCCCACCTTTGCATCCTGCTTGCAGCGAGAGACGGAATTCCGGTGTGGGGCCCGAAGATTGAAGTCAATGGACGGTGGTCCGTCAGGAGTGTGAACCTTCTCCCAAACAGATTCGAACAGATCCATCCTTTTTCAGGACAGGAACAATGGGTGTGGCCCATTTGCTCATGCTCACAGGCTCCAGGACTCCATTTTCGACTAAGGCCTCCAAGTTAGCCTCAACTTTTGGCCTAATTGCATAGGGTACAGGTCGGGCTTTGTGAAACTTCAGCTTGCTGTCAGGTTTAATGTCCAGTCTCACGCTGATCTTTTTCATGCTCCCAAGTTCCCCATTGAAGAGTTCTGCATGCTTGTTTAACACTGCAGTCAGACCTGACTCCCCTTTTGACATCATGCGGACTGCAGGCCAGTCCAGCGTGATTTTCTCTAGCCACGCACGTCCCAGTAGCGATGGATAATTTCCCTTTACCACATATAGTGGCAGTTTTGCAGTCTGTCCGTTCAATTTAACTGTCACCTCAATGACGCCTCTCATGGCCACAGGTTCGCCGGTATACGTCTTTAGCACAATGTTTGTTGGCTGAAGGGTAAGATGCTTTAGCATTTTGTTGTAGACAGTGTCTGAAACAAGGGACACAGCCGCGCCTGTGTCCACCTCCATCCGCACTGATTGTCCCTCCACCAGTGGTGACACCCAGTAGCCATTTGAACCACCTGCAACCATCAGTATGTGCACCTCTTCCTCCTCAGAGGTGTCGCTCCCCTCTGTTTTGCTTGTTCCATCATACTGCACTGAATGAACACTCTTTTTCCTCTCTTGTCCAAATACAGACATTTTGCTTCCATGCTTCCCAGCTCTGTCTGTTCTTTTTTTACCTCTACAGGCGCGTTCAATGTGACCCTTTTTGCCACAATTTCGGCATTCCAGCTCCGTACACCAGCGTGATGGCCCGTTTTCCCACAACGGTAACATGTGCCGTTCCGCACACCTTTAGGCTCAGACGACACCTTGTGAACTCTCCCTGTTGAACTCAACTGGTGAGCCTCCTTTTCCGCCACCTCCATGGAGACACTAACTTCAATGGCCTTTTCAAGAGTAAGGTTGTCCTCAGTAGGAAGGCGCTTCTGTGTGGCTGCATTTTGCAGACCACACACAAGTCTGTCTCTAATGGTATCATTCAGCACCTCCTTGAACTGGCAGTGTTCCGACAACCTTTTTAAAGCAGCAATAAACATCGTCACTGATTCCCCCTCCTCTTGATTCCGTTTGTGAAATCTAAATCTCTCAGCAATAACCAGAGGTTTTGGTGAAAAATGTGCTCCAAGAATTTCCACTAGTTGCTTATATGTTTTAGTTCCTGGCTTATCTGGTTGCATGAGGCTGCGAAGTAAATTGAAAGTCTTTGGCCCGATTACACTCAAAAAGGTAGGCACGACCTTTTCATTTGCCACCGCATTCGCCAATACAAAATAGTCGAAACGTTCCGTATATGCGCTCCATTGCTCCACATTTTCATCAAAATCACCGATGTTTCCTAATATAGTAGCCATCTCACGTTTCAAATTAAATTTTCTATTTACTCACTGCACCCGTAACGTACGCAGATTCATCTGCTCCTCGTTGCCACTTGTTGTGTCGGTACCTTTCTACCTAGACACAATTTAGGACTCAGAACTCAGAGATTCAAACATGAAGTGCTTTATTGGAAGGAAAGGAAGTTCTGGAAAGTTGCGAACAAAGAGAGCTAAAACTTAACAGAGAACACCCAACCATTTATCTCCTGTGACAGCGCCACCACAGGTGGGAGGAGAACACAAAATAGAACACACATTACATAACACAAGTGGTCTAACCAAAATCCTTGAAGTCAAAGGCAAGGCCTTCTCCACTTGCAGCACCACTCCCTGTCACCTCACTAACTTTAAATAACTCTAGAAAGCTCCAAACATTTCCACAAACTTACACAGAGCCAGTACAAATCAAAAAGCAAGTTAACTGAAAGTTATTGATCCCTTTAAATATCGCTGGTGGGGGGTCCTTCCTGCTGCTGAACCCATGTTCATTTGTGCGAGGTTAACACAGGGCATTAGTTCCAGTGATGACGACGAAAATGGCAGCACTGGCGTCAAATCAGCGTTGCACACCAATTGGCGCCATGATCTGCCTACTTACCATACTTCCAGCGCAGGCTCCTAACGGCCACCCTTCTGGCCACACCAAGATGGTGTCCGGCATGGTCCGCACCAGAAGCATGGGCTTGCTGCTCTGACATCATTTTGGACCCAATTTAGCACCCACAGCACCCAAATAACAGACGCTACGCAACCGACTTTCTAGGCCCTGAACTTCTATGCTCTTTGAAGCTGCCTCAGGTGACATCTGCCAGTTTTCAGGCCGTTGATTTATTGTTACCAAGGTGAAAGACTTTATCACTTTTCCAAAGGAGAATGACCCACAGCAAGAGAGGGTGCTTCCCTTTCAGAATGGCTGGCTTTCCAAGAGTGCAGGAGCTCATCAATGGAAAGTATGTGGCCTTACAGGCTCCTTTCACCAATGTTGTAGTATTTATGAACGGGAAGAAATTCCATTCCTTCGATGTCCAGTTTGTATGTAACCTTCAGAACTACATCATACAGGTGGATGCCAGGTACTCTAAAGTTGCCAAAATGTATTCAATGCCAACTTAAGGCCCCACCATTATTTGTTGGATTTGGGTGAATGACTGTGTGGCGAAGTAAAGGTTTAGTGATGTGTTGATAATACTAATTTCACATTGTTTTCCCTCTTTTAAATTAAAAAATCTATTAATTGTGAAATGTAATAGTGTTTAAAATTAACCAGAATGCATCATTTTTGATGTAAATGTTCAATGATTTCCAGGCCACCCTCTGAACGTACAACCAACTAACCTGTAACCTGTCTGAGTGAGATTACCAATTCAGTGCCACTTGGAGCCAAGTGAAGTGCAGTTTTGTCCTGAACGGGCTGGGAACTAGATTAAGGCTGCCTAAAGTAATTTCACAGCCAACCTTGCAGCCAACAGATAGAGCAGACTTTCATCCCATCATTCAGGGATTAGCTTGGTCTGGTTCAGATTTTAATCCCAGTTCTAGAGGTGAATGGTCAGTACCTAAGCCACTGCGCCACCCAGTCCCTTGGGAATGGGTACGAATCAGAGTTAGGATCAGCCTTTAATTGAGCAGTTTGTATTAATTGTCCAAGCTCTCTAATTCATACTACTTGGAAATCTGAATTGGTTCTTTGTATCTCTCTTTTGGTAAGCCCATAAGGAGACATTAGGTTGCCCCGTGTCATCAACTCAAAAAATCTAACAAAAGAGTCCTCTTTTTAGAGGGGCGCAACTAATAAACACGCAAATCATACAAAAAACAAAGGAAACTGATCAAATTAATCATAAATAAAACAGAAAATATTGGCAATACTCAGCAGGTCAGGCAGCATCTGTAGAGAGGGAAAAAGAATTAACGTTTTAGATCGATGACCTTTCATCATCAACCTGAAATGTTAACGCTGTTTCTGTCTCCACAGATGCTCCCTGACCTGCTGAGTATTTCCAGCATTTTCTGTTTTTATTTCAGATTTCCAGCATCTGCAAAATTTTGCTTTTAAATTAAATCATAAAGTTAATTTTCACTATTAACCACACACTCCAGTCCCTGTGTTGTTCCATGTATGGAAGTGCAACAATTTCAGTTCCTCACATGTTTAGCAACATTTCCCTAACCACTGTAACAGTCAAACACTGCCACATTTTGCTTTTAAAATTTCTCCACTGAGGGAATCAATAAATTAAAAGAATGTGCTTCCTGTATAACATTCCAAGCCCGCTCTTTAAATTCTGCTACGTGGTAGTTTATAGGTGAATCTGGATCAGTTGGTTGTGTTACAGTTTTGAAGCACATTATTCTCGTATATATCCCATAGAGTTACTCACCCTGGGAGATCTATATATAAGTTTATTGTGCTCCTTCTACAGCTTAAATACAAAAGTGATACATCCATCACTGCAGCATGGCAACTTTATTGCAGCAATATATCATATGAAAATATTACTGATGCTGAAAGATGCAGGCCTCACAAATATATCTAGAGCACCAGTTAGATGCAAGTCACTTCATTCCTTACACTTATTATTTACTTTAAACATTTTTATTTTGCTTTACCTCCCCTAATGGATTTTCAGTATTTGCTTAAGATGCAGGTACTTTATTTATTTCTGTTATTCTTCCTATCTGCCTCTTTTTCCCCCAGTTATTTGCATAATAATAAAAGATTTGGGGGTAATTTTAACCTAACCCACTCAGCAGATAAGTGACTAGATCAGATCAGCCGCCCATCTTATACACCCTGCCCGCTTTACTTTCCAGAGAGGGCAGACCATCCAGTCTGCTCCTGACAAGTTACACCTCATTTATCTGCTCATATTGTTGCACTGACAGAAATGATCTCTAATGGGGGTGGAAATGACATATTCTGATACCTTATCCCATCCATCTCATTTGTATGTGCATGCTGGTGAAGCGGCAGACATAGGAAATGGCTCCACCCACCCAGACCAGAAATGTAATCAGAACAAAAATGGGACATAGCCCCTGTGTAAAAGTGTTCTACCTGAAAATCTGACCCTTAGTGATATGTTTGATTACATCCCTATCTCGCCCTTAGATTGTGGATTTTCAGCCTTATTTTATCTACTCCCTTTAATTCTTTTTATGATTACATTCAATTTTAGCCCTCTGGTTACCATCTAGCGTACTTTTTGCTTATCCCTTCATTATCTAGAAGGCCTCTGTCACATCATCCCTGGCCTTTCTCCGCTCTAGTGCAGAAAGCCCTTCCGTAGCCTACATTCATAACGATAACTTATCCCTGATAACATCCTAGTGAATCGCTGCTGTATCTTTTCTATTGCTTTCAGATCACTCCTAAAATGGAGTGCTCCTAAAGTGTGCACAGTACTCCAAATATAGGGTTATGTTTGAGATTTTACATGAAATATTGTCTCTGGCTCAGCGATAACCCTCCCAAGAATGGCTAGCACCGTCTCCTCCATGGGATAAGATTATGCAGGCGTGCCTGTGCCCCCTTGAGTAGCCCCTGATGGCTCCAATTGTGAGCTACCTTGTTCTGCAAGTGAAAGGGAAGTGTCAGTGAGTGTGGTACAATGTGTTTAGATGATGTGCCTATCATGGTTGAATAGCTGCCAATGTGTGCAAGATTGCAGCAGTGGTAAGTATGCGAGGGTGAGGTGAAGCTATTAATGCAAGGTATGAGTTTTGTTTGGTAGAGATTGTTGGTAGGTGAGTGATGGGGTGAAGTGCATTGAGCAGTGTG
Source organism: Somniosus microcephalus (assembly GCF_052327205.1). Lineage (NCBI taxonomy): Eukaryota > Metazoa > Chordata > Chondrichthyes > Squaliformes > Somniosidae > Somniosus > Somniosus microcephalus. The sequence goes on along the minus strand of NC_140987.1, from coordinate 389,960,329 downwards.
AGAGTCTAGTGGTGCAAATGGTGGGACATGGCATTTGAAGATGAGTTCACTGACCTTTACCACTCGTGTGAGGTCATTAAACTTCTTCATGCACTGCAGCCAGGTCCTCAGGGTAACACTGCTGGCATGGCATTGACGGCTATGGCTATCTGCTCCCATTGGCATTTGCAATTTTTGCCTGGAGGGCCTCCTAGCCCCATGTGGAAAGAGGACCTTTCTCCTCCTATCCACCTCCTGCACCAAGGTCTTCAGTGCTGCATCAGAGAACCTTGGTGCATGCTCTCTCCCCTGTTGTGACATCAGTAATTGTTTTTCACTGTCTTCCTCAGTCAGCTGAATGAGCTGCTGCAGGCAGAATGCACCTCCTCTTTAAGAGGTGCAGACTGCCTTTAAGAAGTGGAGGCTAGCTTTAATTGGAGCTAGCCTCGCATGAACTTGGGCCCCCAGCTGAGCGTTCAGCCATTCAGCAGCACGTTCAGAGCTAGGCTGAACACCACAATCATTATAATTAGCAGGCAGCATGAAGGTCACATTCTGCCTGCATTCAAGGGGAATGGGTTGACCACGCATCATGATCCCCACACCCGTTTTTGGGGGCAATCCAATTTCTAGGCCTACGTCTGCCCCTTAATCCCATGTGTATGTCCCAATCTTTATTTTGCTACCTGAATAATGATTTAAATATAATTTATTTTTGCAATTGTTTACTTCCTGCTTTGCAGCCTGCGTGTTTCAGTCAGGATTCTTCAATCTGGTTGAAGAACTGCCTGGTTGATTTCCCTGCTCATTGATGCGACAGATCCCCTGTAGAGGGCGTCACACTGGATTCGATGCCTGATGACAGGAACTCTCCGCTGACAAGCCCACAAAAAGTCTCTGGGCAACTGTATGCTAGGTGATCGGCGAAAGCCATTCCTTCACCACTCAGAGCAAAGTCTGGGCCCATATAACCCTCAATACATGTGACGCTTGCTTTCTCTTACAAATAGGGGTAGAATTGCTGCGCTTATTCTCCTAATTTCCTGCCGTGACTTTGGTGGAAAATTGGCAGAAACCCTGGAGAAATGGCATAAGTGGCCATTTGCATTGTTTCTGCGGAGTTTCCACTGATCTTCTGCCGAAGTTGCTGCAGGAGGTCAGGAAAATCCCCGTGGAAACTCTCCCCAGACTTTCAAATATCAACTCAATTCTTGTTGGTGTAGAATAGCCTATCATTTGAAACTTTATCTGTAGGATGACAATTGAACTATGCATGTGGCCCAATGAAGACCTCTTGTTCTGTCCGTCAAAGAGGACTACAACTAATTAATGATCCCATTATCTTCTCAAAGGTCTCAATCAAATCCATTCATTCAGACTGGGCATGATTCTTTGAACTGTGTCATGACAGCATGGGGTCAGCGTTGATATTCTGCAGAAACAAATGCAGTTAACGGGTACATCTCTCATAATTACATTAGATTGAACAGCCATTCATCAATACTGAATAGATAACCAACTGTTGACATCGGTAAAGATGTCTGTGAATGCCTATAATGGCTCTAATTGATTCCAAGTTAATACCTCAGAAACCCCATTTTGTGGGTCATAAAAACTCATACCTCGTAGAATCCGCAGAGGCAAACTGTGTGATCTGAACTAATGGCTTTACTGTTGAACATCTTTTTTGTGGCTGTTGAGTCCTTGCATGTCATTTCCAACAATACAAAATATACAAGGTAAAAAAATGATCACAGACAAAAAGTACATTAGAGTTTTCTTATCTATTCTCTCTGTTATAAGAACATAAGAAATAGGAGCAGGGGTAGGCTATATGGCCCCTCAAGCCTGCTCCACCATTCAATAAGATCATGGCTGATCATCGACCTCAACTCCACTTTCCCGCCCGATCTCCATACCCCTTGATTCCCCTAAAGTCCAAAAATCTATCTATCTCAGCCTTGAATATACTCAAAGACTCAGCATCCACAGCCCTCTGAGTCAGAGAATTCCAAAGATTCACAACCCTCTGAGTGAAGAAATTCCTCCTCATCTCAATCTTAAAAGGCCGGCCCCTTATCCTGAGACTATGCCCCCTAGTTCTAAACACTCCAGCCAGGGGAAACAACCTCTCAGCATCTACCCTGTCAATCCACCTCAGAATCTTATATGTTTCAATGAGATCACCTCTCACTCGTCTAAGTTCCAGAGAGTATAGGCCCATTCTACACAATCTCTCCTCATAGGCCAGCCCTCTCATCCCAGGAATCAATCTGGTGAACCTTCATTGCACCGCTTCCAAGGCAAGTATATCCTTCTTTAGATAAGGAGACCAAAACTGTGCACAGTACTCCAGGTGTGGTCTCACCAAGGCCCTGTACAATTGTAGTAAGACTTCCTTACTCTTATACTCCAACCCCCTTGCAACAAAGGCCGACATGCCATTTGCCTTCCTTATTGCTTGCTGTACCTGCATGCTAGCTTTCTGTGTTTCTTGCACGAGGACACCCAAATCTCTCTGAACACCAACATTTAAAAGTTTCTCAGCATTTAAAAAATATTCTGTTTATCTTTTCTTCCTACCAAAGTGAATAACCTCACATTTCCCCACATTATACTCCATCTGCCACCTTACTGCCCACTCACTTAGTCTATCTACATCCCTTTGCAGACTCTTGGGGCTGGAATTTTGCCAGCGCTCAGAGGGTGGGTTTGGAGGTGGGCCCGCTGTCAAAATAGTAAAGATTGACAGCGGGTAGGAAACCCGCTGTCAACCCACCTCCACGCGAGTCTCCCAGCTGTCGGGTCTGTCAGCGGAGAACTGACCCGACATCAAGCAGTGGGGGATACAATTGAGCTAATTAAATGGCTTGTTAAGAGCCAATTTAATACTATTTTGAGGCTTCCTTCCAATTTTACGTTCTCCCTTATGGGTTACCCGATGCTCGGGGAACACGCCAGCTCACCCTGGCGTGAGTTGAGTCTGCTCTGATGTTTCTGATAAGCTGACAGCTGCAGAAGTGGTGTAAAGGGTGCCATGTTGCAGATGGTCAGTTTCAGAGCGCAGAAACTTTTGGTTACTTCATTTGTAATACATATAGAGATTTCTTTAGCTTGCAAGTGTTTAGAGCCAACTGTATGTCCAGTGCCACCTCATTGGAACAACCTCTCTCACTATTGACAGATCGCTTCTGTCATCTCACCTGCAGCTGACATCTATTGCAGCAACATCGGACCCAATGAAACAATCAGACCTTGGTCCTCCGAATCCTTCCACGATCAGCCCCAACCCCAGTAGCACCATGCACACCAACAGCACCAGGCACACCAACATCACCAACCTTCTCCGCCATTACCTGATGCTGCACAGGACACAGGGCATCAGCCCCTGACAACATTGCTGTCCGGGAGGCCAGCGATGGCATCACCATGGCCAGATTTACTTCACTTGATGCTGTAAACCCTGGCTGCCAAGTGATGCTCCAGGTTGACACCATCCCACACCAACACCGTAAAGCATCCCTTTAATGTCCAAGCCATTCCATGCACAGTCATTACTATAGCTGGGGGGGTGGGGGCGGGGGAGTTATGTCTGAACATTCACTGGAAATCAGTAAGACACTTCTCAAGGTGCACTCAGATCTGTCCAATAAGGGGCAGTGTTGGAAAAATAGATTTCACTGTATGACAACATATTACCATAAACTTCATATGGACATTGGCTAAGCCTCTCAAGTGCCTACCTTTGTGTGTTGTTAGTTGGTATGCTTGCAGTAGGATGAGGGTGAGTGTGAGGGGTAGCTAGTGAAATGGGGAAGTGATAAAGTAGATAGAGAGGGTTGGGTGGAGGGGCCAGGTAAGTTGGTGTGAGTAAGGATGTGCAGGAGAAGGGTATGGAAGGCAGAGTGATGGGGATGTGTTGAGTGGCACAGCAGGGTGAGTTTGAGTGTGGCTTTGCAGTAACGTTTTGTGATCCACTGAGATCATTGAAAGGCTGGCGCCACTGCAGCCAGGGACTCCTGACAACATCCCTTCTTGTGCCCTCCTGTGCAATGTGCAACCAGGCTGTGTTGGTGTCCTGGGGAGGTGTGTTCCACTCTTGGAAGGGAAGAGAACCTCCCTCCGTGCTGTGACTCCCTCCATAAGCATATGGAGGGAGTCATTGGAGAGCCTGGGTGCAAGCATCCATCTCTGTGCAGTGCTTGTCAGTGTTTGCAGCACCTCAATGCTGACAAACACTGACGGAACAACTGTGAAACTCAACGTGGCTGTGGCCCCTTTAAGGAAACTGGCTGATGACGCGTCATCAAATGATGTCATCAGACCCGCTTCCTGTTAATTGGCTGGGAAGCCTGCAGGGTGGGCTTAACAAGGCCAATCAAGGGAAAATCCTTTTGACAGAGCGGCTGCAGCCAAGATCGTGACTGGAACCCGGAAACCAGATCTACTGACACCATTCCGACATTGATGATAAAATCACGGCTGTTGGCCGCAAATTTACTGGTGCTCAGATGGCGGGTCAGTGGTGAAAGTCATTATGATTGACGGCGGGTTCCAAACCCCGCCTCCACACAACCTTCCCGAGTGTCGGGTCCCCAATTTGCAAATGGATCTGACATCAAGCAGTGGGAAAGGGAGTAAAGGCAATTAACTGCCTATCAACAGGTACTTGTGAGCAATTTTCAGGGTTTAAATTTTTTTTTCCAGCTGCTGGCTCGGGTTTCGCGATGTTCGGACAACACGCCAGGTAAGTGTGGCGTGAACACCAGCGAGTTGCAGACTTCAGAGCTCCAAGTGCAGAGTAAAAGCTGCAGTCTTCAATCTCGTCATTTAGGAATCTCTAAGCTTGGTGATTGAGTCATTTGGGGGACATATTCTGTCTTTAGGCTGCAAGTCTGTGTTGGGCACAATAGATGCACTGTAACCAGCATAGCTGGATTTTAAAGGTGCACTTACCCTGAACTGTGCTACCTCAAGTTGTCACCACAACATTGCCAAACCTTGGTTCCACATAATTTTATTACAAAAATCGCTATGAACAGAAACTTTTCAAATAATTATATCATACCCTCTTCTTCTTAGGCAGTCCCTCGGAACGGAGGATGACTTGCTTCCACACTAAAAATGAGTTCTCAGGTGACTGATTAGTCCAATACGGGACCTACTGTCTCTGTCACAGGTGGGGCAGATGGTGGTTGAAGGGGCGGGTGGGTGGGGTGCTTGGGTTGACGTGCGCTCCTTGCGTTGCCTGCGCTTGGCTTCCACTTGCTCCCGGCGAAGAGACTCGAGGTGTTCGGCGCCTTCCCGGATGCTTCTCCACATTGTGCGGTCTTGGGCCAGGGATTACCAGGTGTCGATGGGGATGTTACTCTTTTTCAAGGAGGCTTTGAGGGTTTCCTTGAAGCGTTTCCTCTGCCCACCTGGGTCTCTCTTGCTCTGCTGGAGCTCCGAGTAGAGCGCTTGTTTTGGGAGTCTCGTATCCGGCATGCGGATGATGTAGCCCGTCCATCGGAGCTGATCGAGCGTGGTCAAAGCTTCGATGCTGGGGATGTTGGCCTGAGCAAGAACACGGCCGTTGGTGCGCCTATCCTGCCAATGGATTTGCAGGATCTTGCAGAGGCAGCGTTGGTCGTACCTCTCCAGTGCTGAGGTGCCTGCTGTACATGGTCCATGTCTCTGAGGCATACAGCAGGGTGGGTATCACTGCTGCTCTGTAGACCATGAGCTTAGTGCCGGGTTTGAGGTCCTGGTCTTCAAACACTCTCTTCCTCAGGCGACCAAAGGCTGCACTGGCACACTGAAGGCAGTGCTGGACTTCGTCGTCGACGCCTGCCCTTGTTGACAGTAGGTGCCCGAGGCATGGAAAGTGGTCCACGTTGTCCAAGGCCTTGTCGTGGATTTTGATAATCGGGGGGCAGTTCAGTGTGGCGGGGGCAGGTTGGTAGAGGACCTTTGTCTTACGGATGCTTACTGTAAGGCCCATGCCCTCGTATGCTTCGGTGAAGGTGTTGATGATGGTTTGGAGTTCGACCTCCGAGTGAGCGCAGACGCAAGCGTCATCTGCATACTGTAATTCGACGACAGAGGATGGGACGACCTTGGATCTGGACTGGAGGCGACAGAGGTTGAACAGTTTCCCATTTGTTCTGTAAATTAGCTCCACTCCAGCGGGGAGCTTACTGAGGGTGAGATGGAGTATTGTAGCAAGGAAGATCGAGAAGAGCGTTGGTGTGATGACACAGCCTTGTTTGACCCCGGTTCATACGTGAATTGGGTCTGTGGTGGAACTGTTGGTCAGGATCAGAGCTTGCATGTTGTCATAAAGCAGGCGGAGGATGGTGACAAACTTTTGAGGGCAGCCTCAAATATATAAATAATTATATCACACCACCCAAGTGAGAACTCTTGTGATAACTACGTGACATCTTTCTCTTACGCGTGCTTCTATGTTGTGAGACCCCTGTGGCTTCAGCATATGTGGAGGCAGGCTGCTCACGTCCCTGCTGCTCCTGCTTAGACACCTTTGGCGGCCGTCCTCTGGTTTTGGGAGCCTTCGAGGGCCCCGCCAAAGTCTGCTGCTCCTACGGCTGTGCAGCGGCAGACTTGGCCAGCTCTGTTGGCTCAGGCAGATGGGGCTCTGACCGAGGGCACGGCAGTGACAAGGGAGTGTGAGCGCTTGGAGAGGAGCCCCCACTTCCTTGTGTTCGAACACCAACGTCCCTCTCATGGGTCACCCGAACTTCACTGCTAGCAAGCTGCTGGAGAGCACCTTGCTGCATATCGGTGGGGCCATGTGAACCCGTCACTGTACTGATATTCCTCATGACAAGGACATCCATGAACCTCTGGTTTCTCTCCTCAATAGATGCCCATCTATCCTCCATGGATGACCATCTATTTAGAAGTGTTACCATGTTCTCCTGAGTCTGGCGATTTATGTGCTCCATGGAGGTTGCCATCCTTTCCATTGCAGCACCTAGATTGCCCATAGCATTCACCATGGCATTGCTCATGTTTAGCATGCACTCGTCTATTCTCTGCACACTCGCAGTTACCGTGGTTAAAAAAAACACTCAAAACCTCCTGCACTTGTTCCTGAAGCTCTCATTCTGGATGGCCTCAGAGGCACAGCGTCTACATGCAGCTGAGCAGAGCTTGGAGAGCCCAGCGTCCTCCGACGAGGACTCTCCACTGCTTTCCCTGCCTCCAACATCTGCTCCTGCTCACTTGTGAGCTGTGATACACCAGGTGACAACACTACTCTTATCTCGCGCTAAACCCACTGAGGCGTGTGTCTCTGTGCTGGTGCTGGGAGTGCTGAATGCTGGTGACGCTGCTCCCTCAGAGGCTAGTGGTTCCTCTGAGGAGTGCTCCTGCTCTTCCTCCAGAACAGTGGGGAGCGGAGCTCTCGATGGTCCTGTGGGGGAGTAAATGCATGAGTTAGACAAGTGAAATGTAGGTTGCAGATACATGCCATTGTGTAGATGCTCAGTACTCATTCTCTATGAATATCCTATCCCATATTAGTCACTCATGATTGCTAAATCAGAGGGTTGGAAATCAATTCTCTCACCAGCTTGTTGCTCTATGCCCGTCTCTCCGTCCCCCACTGCCAACTCCGCTGCACCTCCAGCGATTTCCAGGGCTGCCTCCTCAGCGCTCGTAAGATGAGCCAGGGATGGTGGTCCTCCTCCTGTCCTCCCCCTCTCCCTTTAATTGTGGGCTCTCTTCTTCTGTAGTGAGGGACACAAGTGGGGTTTGAGAGAGACTGATGGAGTGAGTGTTAAGAATGCATGACATAGATGTTTAGATGCAGACTGTGAAGGAGTGAGGTGCATTAACCATCTTCCCTCCCTGTGTATTTTAAGTTGTAGACATTGCATAAGGGTGTGAGTGTTGCACATCAAGATGGGGACGTGATTCTGTACAGAGAAAGAGAGGGATGAGTGAGGGTGCAAGGGATGTTAGAGTGAGTTGGGATGTACAGGGGAAGGTTCCCAATGCAGATTGATGGGGATGATAAGAGATGGAAGGCAGATTGAAGGTAAGTGTGATGTTATACTCACTTTAGCTGATCTCAACAGATCATGAAACCTTTTTCGACACTGAACCCATGTGCGTCTGCACACAGACCTTGAACTCACCTCCTCAGCAATTTGCAGCCAAGCCACCTTGGTTTGCTGAGGAGGCCTCCTCCTTCTGTTTCCAGGGAAGAGGACTTCCTGACGTCCTCTAACTCCCTCCACAAGACCATGGAGGGAGCCCTCATCGAACTTGGGTGCAGCCCTAGTTTGTTGCATTGCCATTCCTGCAGCAGCCAGCACTTCTGAGAGAAAAAAGCTATTGTTTCTGCAAAGGGGAAATGGCCCCTTTAAATCTTCACTGAAACAACGCGTCATCAGACACGTTGTAAGCAATTGCCTGGAGGGACCTGCATGTCGGCTGTAACGAGGCCAATCAAGGTAAAATTTCACCTGCGGAGCGACGGCAACCGGGAGCAGGACCGGAACCCACCAACCATTCAACCCGACTCTAATCCACCTCCGCCGGCAAATTTGCAGCCTTTGTGTTCTCCTCACAGCTTACTGTCCCACCTAGCTTTGTATCCTCAGCAAACTTGAATACATTACACTCGGTCCCATCTTCTAGGTCATTAATATAGATCGTAAATAGCTGAGGCCCCAACACTGATCCTTTCGGTACCCCACTAGTTACAGCCTGCCAACCTGAAAAAGACCCGTTAATCCCTGCTCTCTGTTTTCTGTCTGTTAACCAATCCTCTATCCATGCTACTATATTACCCCCAACCCCATGAGCCCTTATCTTGTTTAATAACCTTTTATGTGGCACCTTATCAAATGCCTGTTGGAAATCCAAATATACTACATCCACTGGTTCCCCTTTATCTACCCTGCTAGTTACATCCTCAAAAAACTTTAATAAATTTGTCAAACACGATTTACCTTTCATAAAACCATGTTGACTCTGCCTAATCATGTTATGATTTTCTAAGTGCCCTGATACCACTTCCTTAAAAATGGATTCCAGCATTTTCCCTACTATTGATGTCAGGCTAACTGGCCTGTAGTTCCCTGTTTTCTCTCTCCCTCCTTTCTTGAATAGCGGTGTTACATTTGCTACCTTCCAATCCGCTAGGACCTCTCCAGAATCTAGGGAATTTTAGAATCAAAACCAATGCATCCACTATCTCTTCAGCCACCTCTTTTAGAACCCTAGGATGTAGGCCATCAGGTCCAGGGGATTTGTTGGCTTTTAGTCCCATTAGTTTCTCTAGTACTTTTTCTCTGCTTATATTAATTAAGTTCCTCACCCTCATTAGATCCTTGGTTCCCCACCATTTTTGGTATGCTTTTTGTGTCTTCTACTATGAAGACAGATACAAAATAACGTTTAATTTTCTGCCATTTCCTGATCACCCATAATAATTTCTCTTGTCTCAGCTTCTAAGGGACCAACGTTTACTTTTGTTACACTCTTCCTTTTTACATACTTGTAGAAGCTCTTACAATCTGTTATTATATTTCTTGCTAGTTTTCTCTCATTCTATTTTTTCCCTTTTAATCAAATTTTTGGTCATCCTTTGCTGGTTTCTGAAACTCTCCCAATCCTCAGGCTTACTACTATTCTTCGCAACATTATAAGCTTCGTCTTTCAATCTAATGCTATCCTTAACTTCTTTAATTAGCCACAGATGGATCACTTTTCCCGTGGAGTTCTTGTTTCTCAATGGAATGTATTTTTGTTGAGAATTATGAAATATTACTTTAAATGCTAGCCACTGCTTATCTACCACCAAACCTTTTAATCTATTTTTCCAATCTACCTTAGCCAACTCGCCCCTGTAGTGTGTGTACCTTTAAGGGGAGAACTACTTTTTACAGCTCCTGTATACTGTAGTACTGGCAGTGACCACACCTGTACATAAACCCTGAGTAGGGATCTGTACTGTTAGTTTTAGAGTAACACCTGTTGATTGTTCCTCTGCAGTCTCTGTCTATTTCTTGAAGGACACCATACATCAAGATTCACGGATTTAACATTGGCGACGAGGCGATTCGAACCTACCTGCAACTCTGCAGAGGAAGGCCAATTCCAGAGGCACGGGCGTCGACCATCCGGCGGAGACTCCAGCGAGGCGGGCTGGCAACAGGTACGGCGCAGACCCTTCCCGCACAGCGGCAGCTAAAGCCGACCGACGGCACAGGAAAAGGCCGAGCAGCGTCGACGGGAGCAGAGAGAGAGGGTAAAGCGCACAGGGCACAGCCGGGGTTCAGGACTGAGTGGTGTCAATGAGAGAGGCGCGCAGGAAAACGCGCAGAGCGCGGCCGGTGTTCAAGGGCTGAGCAGCGTCCGCGGGGGAAGAAAGGAAAGCGTGGGAGATGCCATTTGAGCTGCAGTGGAGAAGAAGGGAGAGCGCGGGAGATGCCATTTTGAGCCAGTCTAACCACACCCAGTGATGCCGAAGAGTGGCAGTGTCACAGCGTTCGACAATGAAGTCGAAGATTGGGCGACATATGTAGAACGCATAGAAGTGTACTGCAAGGCGAATGAAGTGCCAGATGCCAGGAAAGCATTGGTATTGTTGAATTCCATGGGTGCAAAAACATATGGCTTACTGCGAAACCTAGTCACCCCAGAGAAGCCAGTGGAAAAGGATTTTGAAAGCATAGTGGCAATCCTACAGGACCATTTAAACCCCACACTGCTGCTGATAGCAGAAAGATTTAAGTTTCACAAAAGGAACCAGTATAAAGATGAAAGTAATGCTGAGTATTTAACGGAACTGCGCAAGCTATCGAAACACTGCCAGTTTGGAACGGGACTAGCAGATACTTTAAGGGACAAGTTTGTGTGTGGGCTTCAAAGTGAAGGAACCCAGAAACGGCTTCTATCAGAAAAGGATCTTACGCTGGAAAAGGCTTTCAGCATGGCAGTATCACACGAAGTAGCCGCACGGGGCACTGCAGAGATACAACGGAGACCGCAAGAATATGGCACAAATGAAATGTCATATGGAGCAGTGAAGTGTTATTGCTGCGGCAGAACAACACACGACCATAACGATTGTTGGTTCAAGGACCAAGGGTGCAGACAGTGTGGAAAAGTAAGACACATAGCAAGAGTCTGCAGGTCGGGAAAGGAAACCAACAGCAAGAAATCTCCACAGGAGAAGTACAAAAAGGTACATAACGTGACGGAGAGTAGTTCAGACGAACAGAAAAGTGATACAGACTCCGGAAGCAAGGAGCTGGGTTGTCTGAAGCTACATAATGTAATCAAAATGGGGGATCACCAAACTATCTGGGTCACGCTCAAGATAGACGGAGTCCAAGTGAAAATGGAATTGGACACAGGATCAGCCCTAACAGTCATAAACCGAAGGGACTACAAGTGGCTATTCTCACATATACCCTTGAGAGATACAGAGATTGTCTTGAAGACATACACGGGGCAAAAAGTCTACCCCAAAGGAAAAATAAGGGTGAACGTTATATATAATGGCAAGGAAACACCAAAAATGGACCTATATGTATTGCCAGATGGAGGACCACCACTACTAGGACATGAATGGATCCGGAAGATATAGCTAGATTGGCATTCCATACAAGCACTGACTGTAGATGCCAAAAAGGATGACGACGCCACACCTGGACGACTGTCAAAAATGCTAACTGACGCACAAGAAGTGTTCCAGGAGGGACTCGAAACACTAAAAGGCATAACAGCGACGATCAAAATAGAGGAAAATGCAAGCCCAAAGTTTTTTAAGGCCAGACCGGTGCCTTATGCGATCCGCCCAGCCGTCGAAGCAGAACTGGAAGGTTTGGAACGTTCTGGAGTACTGCCCAAAGTGGACTGGAGCGAGTGGGCTACACCCATCGTTCCTGTAATGAAGAGGTCGTTGAGTAATACACCTGGGGAACCAAAGAAGGTTCGCATCTGTGGGGACTTTAAGGTGACAGTGAACCCAGTCCTTCACACGGTACAATATCCGCTTCCGCGGATTGAAGATATTTTCGCCTCGCTATCTGGAGGAAAACGCTTCACTAAGATTGATCTGGCCCAGGCGTACCTGCAAATGGAGGTAGAAGAAGCCTCGAAACAGTACCTCAAGATCAACACTCATAAAGGTCTCTACCAATACAACCGGCTGGTGTTCGGGGTAGCATCAGCTCTGGCTATTTGGCAAAGGGCAATGGATCAAGTCCTGCAAGGGATTCCAGGGACCCAGTGTTATTTGGACGACATCCTGGTCACGGGCGAAAATGACAGTGATCACCTCGCCAACCTGGAGCAGGTACTCACTAGATTGAAGGAATATGGGCTCCGAGCTAATTGCCACAAATGCGAGTTTTTCCAGGAGCAGATCTCGTATTGTGGCCACGTTATTGATGAAGAGGGGTTACATAAGTCCCCTGAAAAGATTGAGGCAGTAGTCAAGGCTCCAGCACCAGAAAATGTGTCACAACTGAGGTCGTTCCTCGGGCTGGTGAACTACTACCATAAGTTCTTGCCGAATTTGTCTACAGTACTACACCCACTGAACACCCTACTGCAAACGGGGGTACCATGGAAGTGGAATGACGAATGTAAACAAACTTTTCAGAAGTGCAAAGAATTGATCACATCAAAAGAGGTGTTGGCTCATTTCAACCCAGCACTACCAATTCGGTTGGCGTGTGATGCATCACCCTATGGTATTGGAGCGGTGCTGTCGCACAAATTCCCGGACGGCTCGGAGAGGCCAGTAGCCTTTGCGTCTCGGTCACTAACCTCAGCCGAGCGTAACTACGCCCAGATTGACAGGGAGGCCCTCAGCCTAGTGTGGGGAGTGAAAAAGTTCAACCACTATCTGCACGGGCAGAAGTTCACCTTGCTGACTGACCACCAACCACTTGTCTCCATCTTTAATCCAAAGAAGGGCGTTCCGGTGATGACTGCGCAACGGCTACAAAGTTGGTCCCTTTTTCTAGGGGCGAACCAATATGAAATAGAGTATAAGGCACGAAACAGCATGGAAACGCTGATGGGCTATCACGCCTGCCACTGCCTACTGCGGAGGAAGCACCAGCAGTGGACCCTGTCGAAATATTTTATTTGACTATAATTGAACGCTTGCCAGTAACTAACGCGGATATAGAGAAGGAGACCCGAAATGGCCCGACACTGTCTCAGGTATATGACTTGACGGTGAAGGGATGGCCAACACATGGCGACTCACTGTTGCCAGCATTCTCATCCAGAAGAGAACAGCTGTCAGTATGCCAGGGGACCTTGATGTGTTGATCACGAGTGGTAATTACACCCAAGTTAAGGGAGAGAGTGCTCAATGAGCTTCACGAAGGCCATCTGGGAGGGGTGAAAATTAAAAGCCTTGCTAGGGCTTATGTGTGGCGGCCGGGGATCGATTAGCAAATCGAGGACCTGACAAAGAGCTGCTCAGGATGCCAGAAGGTCCAAAATGCACCACCACATGCCCCTCTACACCCATGGGAGTATCCCTCCTCTCCATGGCAATGGGTGCATATTGATTTTGCTGGTCCATTCATGGACTCAATGTTTTTAATAGCCGTGGATGCGCACTCGAAATGGCCTGAGGTGATCAAAATATCCTCCACCACCATGGAGAAAACGATTGCAGTCCTGCGGACCATATTTGCCAGGAACGGCTTGCCAGAGCAGATTTGCTCTGATAACGGACCACAGTTTGTGTCCGAAGAGTTTTGGAAATTTATGAAAAGGAATGGGGTAAGGCATTACACATCCGCCCCGTATCATCCAGCCACAAATGGATTGGCTGAGAGGTTCGTACAAACCTTTAAAAAGGCAGTAAGGGCCATGTGCGATGACGACATTCCACTGCAGCATAAGGTGGACAATTTCCTGTTAGCCTACAGAAATGCGACACATGCAGTCACCAACCAGACCCCGGCCATGATGTTCTTTAACCGAAGGTTGAGATCTCGTCTGGATTTGCTCAGACCAAATGTATGAAGAGATGTTGAGAATAAGCAATTCCAGCACATCAATGAGAAGCCGACAAGGAGCTTCAATGTAGGGCAACCAGTCTTGGCCCGCGACTACCGAACAGAGAAATGGCAACCAGGAATGATATGCACACGGCAGGGGCCACTAATGTACACTGTGGATGTTGGGGAGAACATTGTGAGACGCCATGTCGACCAGATCCTAGAGTCACAGGAACGAGTCAACCCCATGCCTCGCGTACCTGGTGATGAACCCAATATACAGGTAGCATCTACCCCAGAAACAGTAGCATCGGAAGCTGATGAACCAACCGACGACAGGGGCCAGAATCACCTCCGCACCAAGAGCAAGACACTCAGGAAAGGCGCTATCCAGAAAGGATCAGGAAGCCGCCCCAAAGACTGAATTTATAAATGGACTATTTTCAGTTAATGTTGCATGTTAAAAGTGTTAATTGTTAAATGAATGTTATGGTACTGTTAATCTAAAAGGGGAGGAATTGTAGTGTATGTACCTTTAAGGGGAGAACTACTTTTTACAGCTCCTGTATACTGTAGTACCGGCAGTGACCACACCTGTATATAAACCCTGAGTAGGTGCCTGTACTGTTAGTTTTAGAGTAACCCTCATCCAGTAAACACCTGTTGATTGCTCCTCTGCAGTCTCTGTCTATTTCTTGAAGGACACCATACATCAAGATTCACGGATTTAACAGCCCCTTATACCTAAGTAATTGGCTTTATTGAAGTTTAAGACTCTAGTTTCAGTCTTAGGCAAGTCACTCTCAAACTTAATGTGAAATTCTATCATATTATGATCACTCTGCCTCAAAGGATCCTTTACTATGAGAATGCTAATTAACCCTGTCTCATTACACAATACAAGATCTAAAATAGCCTGTTCCCTGGTTGGTTCCATGATGTATTGTTCCAGGAAACTGTCCCGAATGCATTCCATAAACTCGTCCTCCAGACTACCTTTGCCAATTTGATTTATCCAGTCTATATGAAGATTAAAGTCCCCCATGATTATTGCATTACCTTTGTTACAAGCTCATACTATTTCTTGATTAATATTCTGTCCAACGGTACAGCTACTCCCACCAGTGTTTTCTGCCCCTTGTTATTCCTTATCTCCACCCATACTGATTCTACTTCCTGATCTTCCGAGCTGAGATCCTTTCTCTCCACTGTCCTTATGTCATCCTTTAATGGCCCAGAAATTTGGGTCGAGGGCTTCCCGCGGGTGTAAGCCCCCGACCTGCACTTACCTACCGCGCCGGCCGTTGTGCTGTGGGCCCCCGTGGAATTTCGATCCTGGGCCTGCTCCAGCTGCTGGCACGCAGTGCTTGCGTATCCCAGGGATCACGTGAGCCATGGGGAGCCAATCGGAGCAGGGAATGCTCCATTCATAAGTTTGACAGGAAGAGCTGTCAAAACTTAGAAATACTACGGGCCCCAAAACATCACTAAATCTTCAAATATTTTTTTTTTTAAATCACATCTTTTAAATAAACTATAAATTACATGAAATAACAATTTTAAACAATAATTTAAATTTTTGAAAAAAATAATTTTATTTTCTAACTGGGCTAAAAATAAACTTACTTTTCTTTAAAGTATTTAAAAATAATAAACCTGTGGAAAAAATGTTTTAATTTTAATTAATTCACAACTTACCTTGTAAAAAGCAGGCCTTATGCTTGCTTTTTAAATGTGTAACTTTTGGAGACTTACCTTCCCGGGAAAACCTGTAAAAAAAACGTAAGTTCGATGCGCATGTGCAGCCTCTCCCGTGCATGCGTTTGACCTCTGAACCCCTTCGTTCAGGGGAACAGAAGTGCCGGTTTCCCGCGCATGCGCAGTGCATGCAGGAAACCGGTACTTCCATTGGGCTTACGGGTGAGTACCCCGTGCGTACTCACCCGTGGAGACCCGAATTTCTGGGCCATTATCTTCATTGATTTCTATGAGGTTGGTCAAGCAAAACCTGCCATTTAGAAATGGGTGCTGACTGGCTGTGGTTAGCTCACAGTTGTCCAAGTGCTTCATAATTTTATCACATTTTATAGACTCTAAGGGGGTAAAATTGGTCTTCAGAAGTGGCGATAGCAAACTGGCAGCTCGTTTTACACTCTGCCTGATTTTCTTTTCCATTAAGTTATATAAAAAATATATATGTACTGTTTACCATTTTGCGTTGTGGCCTTTTCTTGCTATTCACTTTAGCCAGAACAGCTGAGCTCTGTTGTGTGGGCTTCAATGAGCCTGGGAGAGTGTATACTGCATATCGGGTGAATGGTAACTAATTAGAAACTGTTATACACGACGATGGGTTTTCATCTGCATCAGACACCAGGTGATCAAAAAGTATGGCAGAGCTATTCTGAAAGGTTCACACTGAGACAGCATGAGGACATAGGAGGAGACAGAAAGTTATTCTTTTACATTGCGACACTACAGCAGAGGTTCTCAAATTGGCGGGCATGACATGGGGGTGGGGAGGTGTCGCAAGGGGGTTGGGCTGGGATAAGAGCAAAACACTGAAGTCCACCAACTCTGCCTCCTCCAGGAGCACGTCCCCAGTGCGCTTCTACTTATCGACGCTGTGAGCAACCAACAGCCAAGCCAGTGCCATCTTAGCACAGAAGCCAGCCTCGTTCAAAGAAAAGCAACTTTATCAGCACAGAAAGTTCTGGATAAGATGTCGTGGATAGAAATTCTTGTTTATTAAATCTATACTGCGCCTTTTACTTTAAACATAAACTTGAACCAGCAAGGAGATTAATGGCTTAAGCGCTTTAACCTTCCTAGTTTTGTTTACTCCCATGGAGGGCTTGCTGGAAGATAAAACTTTAAAATAACATTTAGATTTTACACGAGTTACTTGGCATAACAGACTAGATTTTAGTTGATACTCTGAAAGGCATTCAAAACTATAACTGTTGGACAATAGCTAAGGTGGTACACAAAGCATTTTTGTAAATCCAAAATGTGAAAAAATTACAAAGTGACATGCCAGTAAATGAAAACTGATGAACTTATGTTGTGTGTGTGTGTGTGTGTATAAACAGCCGAGCTTTTCTGATTAACATCCTTGTTCTGTTCTGTCCTATCCTATACATTATGTACAGAGCTTAACCAAACAACTTTTGCTATGGATTAGCTATGTATTGCAAGACAATATAACCATTGTTCCCGACATTGTCTTCTGCCATTGTGGACTGTAGATGTAATTCTGGCGCATTTCTCTCAGCTTTGCACAACATGCAGCAAATACATTTTCCCCAAAGAGAGCGGCAAATGAATTGCAGGATTTTTTCTGGGTTCAAAATTGTCTTCAGAGGACTTTGTAGCAAAGGGTAAGATTGCTATGAATGTAAAAGAGAATCTGATTGATGTTGCTGGTGACTCTGCTTTGAGTGATCATTTTAAAGAAATGCCTTTTGATTAGTTCTGGCTAACAATTCAAAAAGAGCTCCTTGAGTTGTCCCAAAGAGCTGTCAGAGTACTTGTCCATTTTGCCTGAAAGTAGCAGTGTGAAGTGCGTTTCTCTTTGCTTACTTTACATCGTAAACAAGTGTAGAAGCCTCTTGAACAAAGAGACTGATTTGCGGTTGAAACTCTTTAAAATCAAACCGAGTTTCTACAAATTGTTCGCTAGCAGCAAACAGGCTCATCCTACTCGTGAGTTCTTTTGTGTTCAGATTTACTCAGTAGTATAGTAGTGATGCTATATCGAAGATTCACCAGGCTGATACCTGGGATGGCAGGAATGACGTATGAGGAGAGATTGGGTCGATTGGGCTTGTACACGCTGGAGTTTAGAAGAATGAGGGGGGATCTCATTGAAACTTATAAAATTCTGGCAGGACTGGACAGACTAGATGCAGGAAGGATGTTCCCGATGGTCGGGGAATCCAGAACCAGGGGTCACAGTCTAAGGATAAGGGGTAAGCCATTTAGGACAGAAATGAGGAGGAATTTCTTCACCCAGAGAGTGGTGAACCTGTGGAATTCTCTACCACAGAAGGCAGTAGAAGCCAATTCATTAAATATATTCAAGAAGGAGTTGGATATATTTCTCAAGGCTAAAGGGATCAAGGGGTATGGGGAGAAAGCAGGTACCGGGTACTGAACTTGGATGATCAGCCATGATCGCATTGAATGGCGGAGCAGGCTCGAGGGGCCAAATGGCCTACTCCTGCTCCTATCTTTTATGTTTCTATGTTTCTATGATGCTGTGCAATTAATGTCCCTTTCTGCCATAAGCAATATGCTGTTAGCCTGGTAAATAAAATCCACTTGTTCTTTGTAAAAAAAATATTGTTTCTTAGAAAGGGGGTGGGGGGCATCCATGGGACATGAACCTCTAAAGGAGGGCTCAGCAAAAAATGTTTGGGTACCTGTGTACTAGAGCATTCAGCCACTTTAGGGAAAATGTTGTGTGTGTAAAATAGCCATTTGCTTATACAGTTTACAAGGTTGTTCACTAAAAGCATCCATTCATTTCAATATGCTTTGGTTATTTTCTTATATGAATTCTTAGTGCAATTCAATTATCTCCTGTTTAACTATTTCAAACAAATATTGTGTGATTAAATGTACTAGATTATTGTAACTGATTCTTCACATAGCTTGTGAATTTACAACAAAAGTAGTGGTCCCCTGTTAATTTGCTCAGCACAATATTTGAAAAAGTGATGACATTGTGGCGTTGCCACATTGGGGAAACACTGTGTGTATGTAGATAAACCTGTATAATCCCCTTTTAACTGCTGTATTCCCCTCCCCCCGCAAGACAGTTGCAAGCTGAGAGGAATAAGGCACGTTCAGACTTGCCTGCTGCTGATAGAAGGAAAACCAATCAGGTTCCAGCAGGTGACCAATCCGTGAGTCATCACAGGTTCGCGGGCTTCACGAATTGAGTACTGTATTGTGAGAGTTGGAGTAAAGACCTATTTCTTGTAGCTCGCTGTGTTGCCTATTTCTTTACGCGGGAGACCGTAGTCCCCCACAACATCAAGCCAGACCGGCTTTGTATACACAACAACATTGTTTTAACCCATCCCTCCCCAATAATATTTCACTATTATTCCTAATTTCGAAATAAACCAAGAAAAATAAAGAAAAGGAAGACTAGTGTTTAAATTGAGTCTTATCACACCCCAAGGTAGTTCACATTCAATAAATTACTCTCTGACTGTTGCTCTGTAGGTAAACTCAACAGCCATTTTGCGTATATCTAAATACCACAAACAGTAATGAGATAAATGACCAGTTAATGAGCTTAAAGCTCTGGTACAGGTCTCAACCCCCAAACATAGAAGTGAGCATGCTACCAACCAAGCCAAGCTATGTATAGAACCACTGCTGATTAACCTGCTAGGAGCAAACTTCCCAAAGTTTTCAGCTCATTACTTGGTCAGTTATCTCATGACTAACAAAAATAGAATTTTTATCCTGTTAGACGTGTAAACTTTGTATGTATATATTTTTTTATTTGTTTTTTTATGTGATGTGGGCATCGCTGGCAAGGCCAGAATTTATTGCTCATCCCTAATTGCCCTTGAGAAGGTGGTGGTGAGCCACCTTCTTGAACCGCTGCAGTCGGTGTGGTGAAGGTGCTCCCACAGTGCTGTTAGGGAGGGAGTTTCAGGATTTTGACCCAGCGACGATGAAGGAACGGCGATATACTTCCAAGTCAGGATGATGTGTGACTTGGAGGGGAACTTGGAGGTGGTGGTGTTCCCATGTGGCTGCTGCCCTTGTCCTTCTAGGTGGAAGAGGCCTTGGCGCATTGCTGCAGTGCATCTTGTAGATGGTACACACTGCAGCCACGGTACTCTGGTGGTGGAGGGAGTGAATGTTTAAAGTGATGGATGGGGTGCCAATCAAGCAGGCTGCTTTGTCCTGGATGGTGTCGAGCTTCTTGAGTGTTGTTGTCTTTAATGATGGTGATAATCCGGTTCTAAAAATGTTTTCAAGCACTGTATTAGTAACTAAATGGTTACTTAGAAACATTTCATCTGACTCACAGCTGGAGAATTTCTTTGATCTAATGGAACCTTGCAAGCCCTCATTGTGTAACAGGGTAGATTAAAATGGAATTTCCGTTATTGCCATGTGTTAAAATAAACAGGCTGCTGTGCAACAAAATGTAGCCAGTTGCAGGCAATTACCTCATTATTGACTGAAATGTTAAGACTACAACAATTGGATTTCAAAAAATTGCTGCACTTCAAAGGAAAAATATTCTTAACATGTGAGAACCTTGCAGTGCTCTTGGGATTCTGCTCACTGATTCTGTTATATGTACAGAAGGGGCAGAGCCAACTTCTGGCCACTTTCCGATTATGATGCTGCCCTCACCGTAAGTTGAGAGATAAATTAATTTAAATAGGCAGAGGTGTGCAGGCTGTTTAAACACAGCCTGCAATGCCCTACAAACACTGGGGAGAGGCTGAAAATAGTGTAGGGGCAGGATTTAGGCTGCAAATAGGCCTTGAAATGAGGACGGCCTGAAAATACCTAGAGGGGAAAATTGGGAAGGAGAAGTGAGGGGGCCGGGAGAGTGGGGCTGAAAAATATCCAAAGAGGGGGAGCTCCAGTGCAGTAGGATATAAAATCTGCTGCTGCGGCGATATGGAGCAGGAGGAAAGGTCTGTTTGTGATCGGGAGCTGGAGACCCAACAAGAATATGGTTCAGATTTGTGGAGAGAAGTGGTTGCCACTTCCTTGAGATTCCTTTGCCGTGCAGGATGAAGTTTAACAACGTCACCAGTGCAGCGAGGGTAAACTATTTGCTCCCTCTCACTCTTCTTTGCCCTCTCTTTTTATATCTGACACTCCATTCACTACTCTTATGGTGCCACGAGAGTCAGGGGTGAAAATGGTATCTGACAATGGAAAGCAGAGGCTCAATAGAAATCAGCCTCTGGATCTCGAGCCAGCAGAGTCCGATCTCTGGGGTTCTGCTCTTAAAAGAAGGATGTTGGATGAGCATCACACTCATATGGAGGCAACGATGACCATCTCTGAGGGCCTGAGACCTGGGGTCATGGTGAAGTCCACTGCTGTCCAATGCTGTCCTCAGTACCAATACCTGAGAAGGATTTGTCATAATGCATCACTATCTGGAGTGGATGATGGTACCATGAACATCTGCATCTGTTCCCCCCTGCTAGAGAGGGCTCTAAAGAGCATCTAAAGTAGATGCTTTAACCAGTGGTCTTCAAGCCTTGGAAGAACATTGAGAGAAAGTGTCTTGCAAAAACTTCGGGGCAACATTTTTCAGGGTCTAAATCTCCAGACCCCTGGCCCTCAAGTGGTACATAGAATAAGTGTAAGAATAGGACAGTGAAAAGCCTGTACGATCACAAGGAGTGTGCATGGTCATAAAACCAAGCAATGTTTCTGTAAATAGTTGCAATAAATCAGTGGAATATTTGATTCTCACAGGTACACAGGAAGTGTGCTGAGTCACTGTTTGACGGGATCGGGACAATCATGGCCGCGCCTATGGGATTCATCGGAAGCCTCGACATGTATGACCGAGCTCACGAACCATTCAGTTCTTATATTGAGCGGATGGAGATGTTTTTTAAGACCAATAACATTATTGAGACTGAAGGTGCAGATGAGAATGTTCAAGCTCAAAATAAAATAATTTGTGAATGGAAGAAAGCAATTTTTCTAACGGAGATCAGGCCAGAATTTTGACAAACCTACTCATGCTAGGATAAGCGAAGGATGCGTCATTTGAAGGCATTGTCAAGAAACTTGAGGACCATTTTGACCCAAAGCCATTATAAATAGCAGAGAGCTATAAGTTTGGTACCAGAAACCAAAAACAAAGTGAAACCAGCAGTGAGTACATTATAGCTCTTAAGAACCTGTCTTTGCATTGTAACTCCTGCTCCTTTTTGGATTGTGCAATGCGAGATAAGTTTGTGTGTGGATGGTGGATGAGCGCACACAGTCCAAGTTACTGAACACTCCGAATCTAACGTTTGACATAGCATGCAAAATTGCCCTATCAATGGAGATGACATCTAAGAATGCAATTGAGCTCCGTCCAAATGAAGTGACAAGTGCAGCTGAGGTCTACAGTCACAAAGCCACTGCCAAACCTAAAGCTGTGAGACCGAGTCAAAAGCATGTCTGTGAGAACAGTTGAGTGAATTCACTGCAAGAAGCAAGGCCATATTTCAGCAGCTTGCAGAACTAGATCTAAAGCAGGAAGTAAGAACCATTCTAGTGGCAATGGAAAGCAGTGACAACAAAAGGGAAGAGTTCACAATATTGAAGTGAACACACCTGATGTTGAATAACTAAGCATCTGCAGTAACTATACCATTAGCGGCAATGCTAGCAGTGTGAGAAAGACTTCCATACAAAACTTTTGATCAACAAGCAATATATTGATACGTGTATCGATACGGCGGCGGACTGCTCTATCATGAATAAGGACACATATGAGAGTAAGTTTAATCAAGTACCACTTACAAAGAGTACCGTAGAGTTGAAAACCTACTCCAGAAAAATCCTAGAGACATGTGGACAAATAGAATGTACAGTTCAACACAATGGCCAGTCAGTAAAGCTGCCTATTATTGTAGCGAGCTACAACAACAGGCCAACTCTCATGGGCAAAGACTGGTTGAGAAAGTTAAAACTAGACTGGAAAAACATCGTCGGTGTAGATGCTTCAAAGAAGCAACTCAACACAATGCTGCACAAGTATGAAAGAATGTTCACAGACAGTTATGGGGGCATCACTAGGTATGATGCGCATATTCGCATCAAGTCCAATGCAAAGCCTGTCTATTGTAAGGCAAGGATGGTCCCCTATGTGTTGAAAAATCAGGTGGAGGAAGAGCTAGCGAAGCTCAGAGAGAATGGAGTGCTAGTAAAAACTGACAGAAGTGCATGGGCTACCCCAATTGTGGTAGTGCCCAAAGCAGACAAAACTGTACGCTTGTGTGGTGACTACAAAGTTACTATCAACCAAGCAGTTGACGATGAGCAGTACCCGTTACCTACATCACAAGATCTGTATGCAGCACTCTCTGGGTCAATGGTTTCCTCCAAGCTTGACCTGTCGCATGCTTATGCTCAGCTGAATGTTGACAAAGAGAGTCAACAGTATCTCGCCATCAACACACACAAGGGACTGCACTCATACAACAAGCTGCCATATGGTGTAAAGTCCTCTCCTCAAAATCTTCCAGGCTACGATGGATAAGATTTTGCAAGAAGTTCCAAATTGCTTATGCAATCCAGATGATGTGCTGATTGCAACAAGTAATGAGGAAGAAAATCTAGAAGTGTTAGATTTAGTGCTTCAAAGGTTGAATGCCCACAATATCAAATTGAAAAGGAGCAAATGTGCTTTTGTGCAGCCCAAGGTTGTGTACCTTGGTCTGAAAGTTGATGCAAATGGCTTGCAACCAGTGAAGGAAAAGGTTGATGTTGTCATCAATGCTCCAAAGCCACAGAATATGTCTGAGTTAAGATCTTTCCTTGGAATGGTCCAGTACTACGCACGTTTCTTACCTGAGTTAGCGACCATGTTAGCTCCATTGCACGAACTCCTCAAGAAGAATGTCTAGTGGAAGTGGACGAAAGTGCAACAGGAAGCTTACGACGCTTGTAAGAGAAGTCTCTCTAGCAATGCTCTACTTGTGTACTACGACACAGAGCGTGAGCTTAAGTTAGCATGTGATGCTTCCAGATACGGTGTGGAAGCTGTTATAATGGAGACAGCCAAGAGAAACCAATCGCGTTCGCATTGCAATCCTGTAAGAAATAGCTGTTAGATTCAAAAATGGGTTTTAATTCTTAGAACAGAGACTGACAACATGCAGCCGGGAACAGATAGCAGAAATGCCAGCAAGGTCAAATAACAAGCATCAAAAGACAAATAGAAGTGATAAGGGAATTGTGGTGGTGGGATAATAGACAAAAATGGAGCTGAAAAGTCATAAAATGTCCTTAAAGAAACATAACAAAACATTCCTCAGAAAGATGAGGGAGGCCTTGTCAGTCATGCAGAAAGGGACGGTGAGGGATGCCTTCCCGCTTCACAATTGGACAATAGGATGGGGGATCAAATGATTGACACCAGGTGATTACCAGCCCACCGAAATAACTATAAATATAGACAACTGAGAGAGAAAATCAGGCAGGTAGGACCGAAGGCTTCCCCGAGGTGGTTGCGGCCTAACACCTCCAACAGCTTGAGTGATGACCCAATGGAAGTGACCGCTGCAGCGGACTGCAGGAATCCACCCAATCCAAGACCACCGTACTGTCTCCCCATCCGTCCGGTCGTGACATTCCGATTTGGGAATCGTAGATCGCTCTCTACTGTCACGGGTTGTATGTCTATTATACTCAGCTTAAACCATATGTAATATCTGATTATGCTTTAAAACTGTAGCTCTTTAATAAAAGCCTTGTAAGGTTTCACAAGAATTTCCAAAATTTCTACAGCCCCGAAGATTATATTTTTGATTAAAGAAAACCTGGGTAGAATATACCTTTAAAAATCCAGGGCATCAAAATGGCCATCAGACCTCGTGGCAGAAGAAAAGGGCAGCCTGTGTGTATGTGAAAAGGAAAATCTAAGATGGCTGTCCGCCCCCATGGCAAAAAGACATAACACAGCCTGTGTGTATGTGGAAGGAAAATCAAAGATGGCTGACAAAGGATTGAAAAAAAAACCCAGCCTCAGATGTAATGAGGTATTTAAACTATCAATCAACTGCAGTTTAGGGAGTTTCACTGCAGGACAATGGATGTTTGTTTACACGAACGCTCTACAATGTTGACTCAAGAAATTAAGTACTTGAGACTGTCAATCAATTGTGGTTGGGCGGTGACCGCAGGACAATTGGATTTGTTTACACTAACATCCAAGGGCTGTTTCCTCAGCACTTAAGGAAACAGACATGTTTTTTTCAAACTGGGACAGCTTTATTCAAACCAGTCAATGAATGGGGTAACACATTAAAACCCATCACTGTCAATGGGGACAGAGCGATTCCCTTTTGTATAGCCCAGATACATCCGGATTTGGGCGCAAAGATTATGGCTCCCAATGGGTATAAAATAGCCTCTCAGGAAGCCATCTCCCTCTCTCTCTGCCACCTCGCCTCCGTGCTCTGCCTACAGAAGAACAGCTCAGCAAGCCCGCCCAAAAGAAGTGGAATACCAGCAGTTACTTTTAAATACTGGGGTGTCTCTACTTCGGGGTGGTGAAGAATACAGACCGCAGGGGCACGGAGCAGGCGTTTCACTGGTGAGCATAGATTTTCTGGCCCATTACAAGGCAATTTAGATAGGTATTAGGGGTGGGAATTAAGGGGAATTTTGTTTAAATTGTAATTTTAGTCAATTTTCCCTCGATGTGTCCATTTTCTTCTCCCCTATTAAGTAAAAGTGCTGTACTAAGAAAAGTGTACTGCACCAAGTAAAAGTGTGCTGCGCTAGGTAAAAGTGCTGTATCAAGTAAAAGAGTGTTGTACTACGCAAAAGAGTGCTGTAGTAAGCAAAAGTGTACCCTGTATTAAGTAAAAGTGTGCTGCACTAGGTAAAAGTGCTGTATCAAGTAAAAGAGTGTTGTACTATGCAAAAGAGTGCTGTAGTAAGCAAAAGTGTACCCTATTAAGTAAAAGTGTGCCACACTAGGTAAAAGTGCTGTATTAAGTAAAGCGTATTGTATTAAGCAAAATAGTGCTGTATTAAGCATAGGTGTGCTGTATTGATTATTTTCAATTTATTTCCTTTTATTTCAATATAAACACTGGTCTTCTTTGCACCCAACCACGAGTCTCGTTTTGTCTACATCGCTACTGAATAAGTCCAGCGGTCAGAACCAGAAAAGGGGAGCGATTCGAAACCGCACAGGGCTCTGGAGCAGCTCAGATACTTCTGACTGGCCGGAGATTATAACCCCATCCCCGTTAATTTCTACAGCCTTGCAACTCCTAAAACCCTTTGGGTAATCTGTGTGTGGTCTGTGATCCTAATCTTACAATCCCTCACAATGAGCGAAAGAAACTATGCGCAAATTGAAAAGGAAGCACTCGCCATAGTGTTTTGAACCAAGAAAATCCAACAGTTCCTGATTGGCAGAAAGTTTATCCTGATAACCAATCACAAACCGCTCCTAGGAATATTAGGGCCCAAATCTGCCATCCCTGCAATGGCCACATCAGGAATGCAATGTTGGGCAGTGTTGTTGTCACAATATAATTACACGATTGAATTTAAAAAAAAATTTTTATTCATTGATGGGATGTGGGCGTCGCTGGCTAGGCCTGCATTTAGTGCCCATCCCTAATTGCCCTTGAGAAGATGGTGGTGAGCCGCCTTCTTGAACCGCTGCAGTCCATATGGTGTAGGTACACCCACAATGCTGTTAGGAAGGGAGTTCCAGGATTTTGGCCCAGCGACAGTGAAGGAACGGCGATACAGGTCCAAGTCAGGATGGTGTGTGGCTTGGAGGGGAACTTGTAGGTGGTGATGTTCCCATGCGTCTGCTGCCCTTGTCCTTCTAAGTGGTAGAGGTCGCGGGTTTGGAAGGTGCTGTTGAAGGAGCTTTGGCGAGTTGCTGCAGTGCATCTTGTAGATGGTACACACTGCAGCCACAGTGCACCGGTGGTGGAGGGAGTGAATGTTGAAGGTGGTGGATGGAGTGCCAATCAAGCGGGCTGCTTTATCCTGAATGGTGTCGAGCTTCTTGAGTGTTGTTGGAGCTGCACTCATCCAGGCAAGTGGAGAGTATTCCATCACACTCCTGACTTGTGCCTTGTAGATGGTGGAAAGGATTTGGGGAGTCAGGAGGTGAGGCACTCGCCGCAGAATTCCCAGCCTCTGGCCTGCTCTTGTAGCCACAGTATTTATATGGCTGGTCCAGTTCAGTTTCTGATCAATGGTAACCCCCAGGATGTTGATAGTGGGGGATTCAACGATGGTAATGCCATTGAATGTCAAGGGGAGATGGTTAGAGTCTCGCTTGTTGGAGATGGTCATTGTCTGGCACTTGTGTGGTGCGAATGTTACATGCCACTTGTCAGCCCAAGTCTGAATGTTGTCCAGGTCTTGCTGCATATGGAGACCGACTGCGTCAGTATCTGACGAGTCTCGAATGGTGCTGAACAGTGTGCAATCATCAGCGAACATCCCCACTTCTGACCTTATGATGGAGGGAAGGTCATTGATGAAACAGCTGAAGATGGTTGGGCCTAGGACACTGCCCTGAGGAACTCCTGCAGTGATGTCATGTGATTGAGATGAATGACCTCCAATATCGCACTTCAAAGCAAAACGCAATCGCAGATGCCTTGTCCAGGTTGTCACATGAGGACTTGTGTGTTGGGATTGAAGCTGCGATTTCCACGCTAGGTGTAGTTGACAAAGACTTTCCCGTAAATGCAACTGGGATTGCAAATAAGACTCAAAGGGGGAGAAATTCGGTATCGCCCCGCTTGGGGCGCAATTTTCGGCTGGGTGCAAAGTTTAGCGTCTGGCGCTAATTATCGACTCTGACTGCAAACTTGGCTTCTATCACCCCTGGAGGTGATTGGAGCGCTAAATCAGGCGCTACACACCTGTCTTAATGTGCAAAGGCCGAGGAGCGAGGCGCTACATCAGAGTGCTGGTGCAGGGCAGGTGATGTCAGTTAGCAATGGAACACAGACACACTGGCGCCGGCCTGTTCTTAAAGGGGAGGGTCGATCTTGCTCTCCAGCCACACCCTGCTCATTGGAGCCTTGAATCTCAGCCTGGAGAGACCTGTGACTACATTTTCCAGCCAAGGACTATGGAGAGGGTGAGAGAACGAGCTCAGCGCTTCAGCAAGCGGGTCTTGGAGGCTCTGGTTTGCGCGGTGGAGCGCAGAAGATCTATAATCTTACTTAGAGAGTGACAGGAGGTCTTTGCCGTGCGACTACAGAAGAGTGTGGAGGGAGGTGGCAGCACGTCTTCTCAAGGAGCATGGTGCCCAGGACCCATACTCAATGTCACAAAAAGTTCAATGACCTCACTCGGGTCATCAGGGTGATTGGCTTTTTTTCAATACCTCTCCATCCCTCTATCTCAACCTTACTCTATGGCCAGAGGGTCTCAAAACCCCAATGCCCAACACTCACCCCAACACCTATGGCCCTCTCATGAAACACACATGCACATTCCACACCTTGCATACAGTAAGGGCTATTGAACTATGGGAGGCACATCAGGCAAGACCATGGCTATATATATTTACTCAGATGCTGTCCTTTTTCATGCAGGCCAAGCTATCTCATAATAGGAGGCAGCAGCAACGGACAGGTGGAAGGCGGCCTCAGCTGCAACTCGTCAGCGATCTTGAGGCGCGCGTCCACAGGATTGTGGCAAGCCAGGTGATCGGTCCCATCGCCCTGGAGAGGCCGAACCCGTTCGGGACAGCAATGGTAAGGTCATCAGCTTTCTCTCCTCTCTCATTCCACTTGTCCCTCACAACACCAGCCTTTGACACTTTCAGTCCAACTTACTAAATCGCTGCACTCCTTCCTCCCTAACTGCCCCCCTGTCCTCATGCTAAAGCCACTCTTGTACCTCCCTGCTTTCAGATGGTGATTCACCAGCTGAGGAGACAGGCCCTGAAGCTGCCAGT
This sequence comes from Somniosus microcephalus, assembly GCF_052327205.1. Lineage (NCBI taxonomy): Eukaryota > Metazoa > Chordata > Chondrichthyes > Squaliformes > Somniosidae > Somniosus > Somniosus microcephalus. Next base: position 389,931,676 of record NC_140987.1, on the reverse strand, counting down.
GGGAGCGAAGCCGCAGGTGAGGAGGAAGAGGAAGCCGGAGCCTCAGTGCCACCCTCTCCCGAGGAAGCCCTTGCCCACACTGGGACCACGTCTTCCCTGGAGGGGAGCAGGGGGGAAGGGTCTGATGAGGGTGAAGCTCCAGGACACAGCGGGCTGCAGCAACGCGATGTGGCTAGGGAAGCTCGGGGGCTTTCTCCCCAGAGGGAGAGTAGGCCAGCGAGTCCTGCTGCACTGGATGTAGAGATGGAGTGGCTCATCGCTGAAATGAACACCCAGGTGGTGGACATGCACACACAGCTCATGGGTGCAGTGGGAAGGGTGCCCAATTGCATTGAATCACTGGCAAGGAGTGTGGAGCACTTCGCTGCAGCACAGACGGATGCCACGCTAATGCTTAGTGCTGCAATTCAGTCACTGGCTGCATTGATCGAATCTCAGACTGGTCTCATGCAGACTCAGATTGAGGCCACGTAAGCACTGACTGCTGCTATTGTCGCTGGTTTGGACACATTTCCCTGGGGCTCTCACCGCGCCGCAGCAGGCCAGCAATCTGTGCTCCAGCAGATTGCTCCGGATGCTGAGGTGCCGCCCCGTGTGAGTGCCAGTGTGTCGGTCGAGCAGGGAGTTGCTGTCCTCTCTCAAGATGACAGCATTTCTGCTGCCACAACTGCCACTTCCCCATTGCTCTTGCCACTGCCTGTAGCCCAGACTGCTGCTGCCCATGCAGAGTTGGTGCAGTCTGCAACCGGGCCCTCCAGGCTCAGAGCTGGTCGAGGCCATCCTTCAAGGGCATCTGTAGTCTCAGGTTCTGACAATCAGCAGCCTTCCACCAGCCTTGCTGCAGCCACTGGGGTCCCATTACGGAGGAGCAGTACGGTGGGAAGGTGGGAAGTGCGCAAGGGAAGGAGATCACCCTCAAAGGGCAAAAAGTAGGTGTGACGAAATGTTGGTGAATTTTTTATTAAAGGCCGAGGTTTGTGTTCAAACTTTTGTTTAGTGTTTTGGACATTATCTCCAGGTTGTGAAAACCAGTTATGTTAATGAATGATTTTTTGTGTTTGTTTCTATTAGTTTGTCATGAAGAAATGACACACACAGAGTTTGTAAAATAAAAAAGTTTTTGAATTCAAAATGTACAGGTTTGGCCTTTGGAATTATTGCTGCCTTGGCTTGCTTTGGGGTTTCAGGTTGCTTCCATTCATGTTGTTCTCCATGCCAGAAGCCATTTCCTCAGTAGGGTCCTAAAAGCGAGTTGTTATCAGCCATTGACGGATGACCCTTGCAATTTCAACATTGTGGGCCTCCCTCCCACCTTGGTGCTGCTGCTGACCATCCTCCTCCTCCTCCTCCTCTTCCTCCTCCTCCTCCGGTGGTGCTCCAAGGCCTGGTGGCATTGGCTGGGTCCTGAGGATTGGCAGGTTATGCAGCATGTAGCACACAACTATGAAGAGGCCGACTCGCTTAGGCGAGTACTGCAGGGCTCCTCCTGAGTGGTCCAGACAACGGAACCATTGCTTGAGCACGCCGATCGTCTGCTCAACGATGTTCCTGGTGGCGAGACGGCTCTCATTGTACCGCAGCTCAGCAGGGCTGTTGGGGTTAAGGAGCGGTGTCATCAGCCAGGTGCACAGTGGATAACCCTTTTCCCCGAGGAGCCAACCACTTGGCTGATGCGGAGCCTGGAAAAGTTCTGGCACCGCAGTCTGGCACAGGATGAAATCATCGTGGCTGTTGCCAGGATAGCGGGCATTGACAGCGCGTATCAACTGTCTGTGGTCACAGACCAACTGGACGTTTAAGGAGTGGAACCCCTTGCGGTTTCGGAAAACCTCTGCATTCTCATGCGGTGCCCACAATGCCACATGTGTGCAGTCAATGGCGCCCTGCATCATGGGGAAACCCGCTTTCCTCGCAAAGCCCAATGCGTGTTCATGCTGCTTGGCCCGGGTCATCGGGAAAGAGATGTACTGGCGTCTCCTTTTATAGAGGGCATTTGTGATCTGACGGATAAAGCAATGGACCGCGAACTGGGAAATATTGGCGATGTCCCCAGCAGCTGCTTGAAAGGAGCCAGTGGCATAAAAGTTCAGAGCTACTGTGACCTTCACTGCCACTGACAGAGACATCCTGGCACTCAGTTGAGGCTGCAGATCTGGCTGCAGCAGGTGGCAGAGCTCAGTGACCACCTCCTTGCTGAAGCGCAGCCTGCACAAACACTGCTCCTCAGACAAATTAATATAGGAGAATTGTTCCTGGAATACCCTGGGAGGGTAAGATCTCCTGTTGACCCTCCTCCATCTGGACATGATTGCCACTCTCTCTCTGCGTCTCTGTTGCCTCCGATTCTGCAGGCACAGGACGACGCCCCAAATCAGTGCAGCCTCCACAGTCTCTTGGCAATCGAAGTAATGAAGGTCAAATCCAAAAGTACCTGCAAAGTGATGCTCAGTAGCCAAAACTACTTCACACAGCGTTGACTCTATGCTGAAGTCTCTCTATCTCTCTCTCAGAATCTCTCTCTGTCAGAATGAGTGGTGCAAAAATGCCGACCACAGAAAAAGCCAGGAAGAGGCCACCTTTAAATAGCGCCCCCCCCAGCTCCTCACCGACTGGGAAACGTTCCAGTCTCCCTGTCGTTGCTTGTGCCAGGCGGAAAGGAGGGGGGCGCCACTCAATATCCGGTTCGGGGTACCACCAGGGCGTTGCACGCTTGACTGATGTCTCGAGCTGTGGGCGCAGGAGATCGGGACGGTAAACTTTTGCACCACCGCAAAAACTCTAGTGGATTTCACGAACGGCGTAAACATTGCCGTGCCCGGGCGCTAGTTGTTTTGCGCCCCATTAGCGCCCTCTTAGGGCGCTAACGGGAGGCACAAGGCAACCGAATTTTTCCCCCAAAAAGACTAATTACTGAAAAGAGTGTATGAAAACATCTTGAATGAATGGACTAATCAGTGTATTGACACAGAGTTGAAACCACTCCATAACCGTCGTACTGAATTGTCTTGTGAGCAAGATTGTATCAAGGGGGGAAACAGAGTGGTGGTATCTACTTCTTGGAGAGAGAGAGAATTCTAGCCGAACTTCATACTGAACATCCAGGGATCGTCAGTATGAAATCAATTGCAAGAAGCTTTGTTTACTGGCCTGGATTGGACAGTGATCTTGAACCACTTGATCATGAACACATATACGAGTTTGACTCAGTTCAGACTTCAGTAGCTGAAGTATCAGGTTCAAACAAGTCTGAGATAGAAACAGGATCATCTTTGAGTTTGGAACCAAAACAAAACAGCCCGAAAATTGGTTCAACACCAAAACCTTCTGTAAGGAGATCAGGCAGGCTCTGCAAACCTGTTAATAAATTGGATTTGTAGTTAATTTTAAAGAGAAAAAGCCAGGAGTTTTTGTTGTGTGGTACATGTAATGCTGGGAAAGGTGGGACCATCGTTTTGTTGTATTTGAGAGGGGAATACATATTTTTATTTTAAGGGAAAAGCAGTGTAATGTATTATCACGTGGTTTGGTATGAGCATGCTCAGTTCACTCTGGCCTAATAAAGCAAGCACATGGATTAGCAACTCATCATGTCCCTGTCCATCATTTGTTCTAGCCAAGTATATTACACCTTACAGCCTTTCTCTTCGTTCTGCAGCATATAGATCATAGAAAGTAGGATTTCCCATGGGAAGCCCATTGTGCAGTCTTCAGATCCTAGATCAGTAATTCTCTTTAAATGCACTGCTTTCCAAGGGTAATACATAATGTGGAGGAAGACTTCCTGAATATAACAATGAACATTTGTATAAGTGCAACAAGTCCCAAGATATGGCCAAATTCTCCTAACAATCTCCATTCATCAGTGTCCATTTAACCAAGTACTTCTGCCTTGATGAAGAGATCCTGACAAACCGCACCTTATAACTAATAGCGCACATTCTTTAGGATAGTTGGGAAGGCAGAAGTGACAGAAATTAAAACATCATTTGGTCTTGACTCTATCATTTCCATCTGGTTGCCACGGGGAGGGCAGGCACTATTGCAGTGCACCCTGAAACTCAGCGGAACTTATGCTGAGGCGCTTCTGCAGAGAAACCCTGTCGTACATCAGCCATGTCAAAAATTCCTGCCTTCTGAGTCTCCACCCACATATTGGTCCGCTGGCTTTTCCGTGGGGAACAGTGCTGCCAATGCCCACTGGAAAAGAAGTGGCAGAGGTGCAAATGAGGGCAGGATGATGATGTGACATCATCTGCCATATTTCCTGACACCCTGTCCACTTCTGGGCCCAGCACTTGGGTATATATTTTAGCAGAGGATGTTGGAAATCATCAAACTTAAATGTATGCTTCGGTGAGGTGAGATTTTGATTTATTGTACGGAGAGAATTTATCTCAGGATTTATTTTATTGCTGCTGTCAGTTTAAGTATTTACGTCTCATGACTACTGAGGCCTGAAGCTATAAATTAAGGAACAAAGGGAGGAATTTAAAGGGGCCTGCATTGTCTCTTAAAAGGGAATTCCTTGAGGAGGAGGTTGACTGCAGGAGCTCGCAAAGCAACGTGGGTGCCAACTTTTGCACCCTGGATTGTAAAGAGTTGGGGACCCAGCACTGACCCCTGCGGAACACCACTTGTTACTGATTGCCAGTCTGAGAATGAACCATTTATCCCAACTCTCTGCCTTCTGTTAGATAGCCAATCCTCTATCCATGCCAGAATATTACCCCCAATCCCGTGATTTTTTATCTTAAGCAATAATCTTTTGTGTGGCACCTTGTCAAATGCCTTTTGGAAGTCTAAATACACTACGTCCACTGGTTCCCCTTTATCCACCCTATATGTTACTTCCTCAAAGAACTCCAGCAAATTTGTCAAACATGACTTCCCCTTCATAAAACCATGCTGACTTTGTCCTATTAAATTATGATTATCCAAATGTCCTGTTACTGTCTCCTTAATAATGGACTCCAAAATTTTACCTACCACAGATGTTAGACTAACCGGCCTATAGTTTCCAGCCTTCTGTCTACTGCCCTTTTTAAATAAGGGTGTGACAGTAGCAGTTTTCCAGTCTGCCGGGGCCTTTGCTGAGTCCAGGGAGTTTTGGAAAATGATTACCAATGCATCCACAATCCCTACCGCCACTTCCCTCAAGACTCTAGGATGTAAGCCATCAGGTCCAGGTGATTTATTCGCCTTGAGTCCCATTATTTTACCGAGTACCACTTCCTTAGTGATTTTGATCGTGTTTAGCTCCTCCCCCCCTTTAGCCCCCTGTTTGTCCAGTGTTGGGATATTCTTAGTGTCTTCTACTGTAAAGACTGATATAAAATATTCATTCAGTGTTTTTGCCATCTCCATATTTCCCACCATTAATTTCCCGGTCTCATCCTCTAAGGGACCAACATTTACTTTAGCCACCCTTTTTCTTTTTATATAACTATAAAAACATCTTACTATCTGTTTTTATATTTTTTGCTAATTTACTTTCATAATCTATCTTCCCTTTCTTAATCAATCTTTTTGTTATTTTTTGCTGTCTTTTAAAGTTTTCCCAATCCTCTATCCTCCCACTAGATTTGGCTACCTTATATGCCCTTGTTTTTAGTCGAATACTATCCTTAATTTCTTTACTTAGCCACGGATGGCTGTCTTTTCTTTTACACCCTTTTCTTCTCAGTGGAATATATTTTTTTGGAAGTTCTAAAAAAACTCCTTAAATGTACACCACTGATCATGTATCGTCTTACCCTTTAATCTATTTTCCTAATCCACTCTACTCAATTCTGCTCTCATATCTTCATAGTCTCCTTTATTCAAGCTTAGCACGCTTGTTTGAGATCCAACCTTCTCACCCTCTAATTGAATATGGAATTCAACCATGTTATTATCACTCATTCCAAGGGGATCCTTTACTAGGACATTTTTAATTAATCCTGTCTCGTTACACAGGACCAGATCTAAGGTTGCTTGCCCCCTGGTCGGCTCAGTTACATACTGCTCAAGAAACCCATCCCTAATACACTCAATGAACTCATCCTCAAGGCAGCCCTGCCGAATTTGATTTGTCCAATTCAAATCAAAAAATCAAATCAGCTTTTATTGTCATTGTTAGTGCACAAGTGCAGTACAACGAAATGTAGGCTTGCGGCTCCCGAGAGTGTACATTTGGATTAAGACATTTAAACATTCAACATACATTTGGCTTGTAGTATATTAACATAAATATAACCATGATAAAGTGCATTGGCAGATGTGCAGGCTTTAGAGTTTATTTGTGGAATTCAGTAGGATGACAGCCCTGGGAAAGAAGCTGTTCCTAAATCTGGTCATACGGGTGCGAATGCATCTGTAGCGTCTCCCAGATGGCAGGAGGGCGAACAGACTGTGGCTGGGGTGGGTAGGGTCTTTGATGATGGACCGTGACCTCCGTAGACAGCGTTTCTGGTATATGTGCTCTATGGTTGGTAGCCAGGTGCCGGTAATGCGTTGGGCAGTTTTGACTACCCGCTGCAGGGCTTTCCAGTCATAGTAGCTACAGCTGCCATACCATACTGTGATACAGTTTGTCAGGATGCTCTCTATAGTGCAGCGGTAAAAGTTAGAGAGGATCAGGGGTGACAGATTACATCCCTTCAGCCTCCTTAGGAAATATAGGCGCTGCTGGGCCTTCTTCACCAGAGATGAGGTGTTGAGGGACCAGGAGAGGTCTTCCGTGATGTGGACTCCGAGGAACTTAAAGCTGTCCACCCTTTCCACCACAGCCCCATTGATGTGGATGGGGGTGTGACTTCCGCCTTTGGACTTCCTGAAGTCCACAATGATTTCTTTTGTTTTCTTGGTGTTAAGGGCCAGGTTGTTATCGGTGCACCACTTCACGAGATGCTGGACCTCCTCCCTGTAGGCTGACTCATCATTGTTGTTAATATGATAGTTAAATATGATAGTTATGTTAGTTAAAATCCCCCATAATTATAGATGTTCCCTTATTACAAGCCTCAATTATTTCCTGATTGATACTCCATCCAACAGAGTTGCCACTGTTCGGAGGCCTATAGACTGCGCCCACTAGTGCTTTTTTCCCCTTATTATTCCTTATCTCCACCCAAACTGTTTCATTATCCTGATCTTTTGACCCAATATCATTTCTCTGTATTACAGTGATTCCTTCCTTTATTAACATAGCCACCCCACCTCCCCTTCCTTCCTGCCTGTCCTTCCTGATCGTTAAATAACCTGGTATGTTTAATTCCCAGGCATTGTCACCCTGCAGCCATGTTTCTGTAATGGCCACAAGATCATACCCATATGTAGTTATTTGTGCCATTAACTCATCTATTTTGTTATGAATGCTACGTGCATTCAGATAGAGAACTTTCAGTTGAATTGGCAGTAAGTATAGAAGAAAGTCAACACAGGGAATGACTAGAGATAATTAGCTTACATCAGCAGAAAACTTCAAAGGATAAACCACTAAAAAAAGGTATAAAAATAGAGCTTTTCAGATGGAAAGTCAGAAGTCGCTGGGAAGGGCAGGCGATTCTCATCTTCAGAGGCATCTCTGGAAGTTTTTAACTCTTTGAGTCTTGGGGATCAAAAAGGTACTTTTAATTAGATTTTGGTGGATATTCTGGATTAGAAATAATAAGAAATGTAAAAATATACGAAGTTAAGATTTGAGAATAAGGATCTCTGAGGATAAGAAATGTAAGACATTTGTATTTTGAACTGTTAAAGTTGCAATTGACTCAACAGCTGTTAACTGTATGTCGGCTCTTAAATAAATTTATATATTTTTAGAATTGTCTCAAATAGTATCTCTGTATTAAACTCATGAACTCAATTTCTGTACACTCTTTGGTAAGGAGTTGCAGAATTCTGGGAGGGTTTTCCGGACCCTCATAATATCCAGAAGGTTACAGTTTAGTTAAACTTATTAAAAGTGCTATCTGGAGGATGGTAAAACCTTTACGTCGTTCCTTTCCTGTAGAGAGAGATAGCCTGGACCGTTAGACCCAATTAAGCATCTTATAGAATTCGGCTATCTTTAACTTTAGTTGTAGGTGAACATCTGGGGAATACGTCTGATCTGGGGTAGCCTGAAAAGGGCTGGACTAGTAATTATCCCTTCAACAGTACAGAAGGAGGCCATTCAGCCCATTGTGCCTGTGCCAGCACTTTGAAAGAGCTATCCAATTAGTCCCACTCTCCTGCTCTTTCCCCATTGCCCTGCAAATGTTTCCACTTCAAGTACCATATTTATCCAATTCCATTTTGAAAATTTTATTGAACCTGCTTCCATCACCCTTTCAGGCAGTGCATTGCAGATCATCACAACTCGCTTGTCTTTAATTTTTAAAAATTCTTTCCGTAAGATACTGTGTAATTGTCTTCTCTGGGCATTCTACCATCATAGATAAACCATGTACGTGCTGCCCACTGCTACGGTATAGATGATCAGCATCAGTGCCCTTTGTTGGTCACATTATGGGTACTGTAGTATTACTTTTGTGAGGGGTTAGGATGGGTGATTGGAGTGCCAAGCCCAAATGGATCACACTAAGGGGTAGACAGAGAAGACAAATATTGTGCATTGTAAGGGAAAGGAAGAGAACTGGGGTGAGCAGACATTCTGGGACTGAAATTCTTATGGTTCCACTCTATCAGTTTGCATCCTGACCATGGCCCACTTCATGAAATTGTAGCATTATTATATTTTTTTAGGCAAGTGCCGATAAGGCACTAATAGGGCACCTTTTTCCCCCAGTGGGGGTACAGCAATTAGGAAGGCTAATGGAATGTTGGCCTTTATTGCAAGGGGTATGGAGTATAAAAGTAGGGAAGTTTTGATGCAACTTTACAGGGCGCTGGTGAGACCACACCTGAAGTACTGCATACAGTTTTGATCTCCATATTTAAGGAAGGATATACTTGCATTGGAGGCAGCACAAAGAAGGTTCACTAGGTTGATTCCTGGGATGAAGGGGTTGACATATGATGAAAGGTTGAGCAGGTAGGGCCTATACTCATTGGAGTTTAGAAGAATGAGAGGTGATCTTATTGAAACATATAAGGTTCTGAGGAGGATTGACAGGGTGGATGCTGAGAGGATGTTTCCCCTAGTGGGGGTATCTAGAACTAGGGGGCATAGTTTCAGAATAAGGGGTTGCCCATTTAAGATGGAGATGAGAAGGAATTTCTTCTCTCAGAGGGTTGTGAATCTTTGGAATTCTCTACCCCGGAGAGCTGTGGAGGCAGAGTCATTGAATATATTCAAGGCGGAGATTGACAGACATTTGAACTACAAGGGAGTCAAGGGGTATGGGGAGAGAGCAGGAATGTGGTGTTGAGGACAAGATTGGATCAGCCATGATCTTATTGAATGGCAGAGCAGGCTCGAGGGGCCGATTGGCCTACTCCTGCTCCTGTTTCTTATGTTCTGTTTCTTATGTAGGTGGAGAAGAAGGCATCACAGTGTAAGTGTAAGCATGGGCGTGGGCAGGAGAACAACAGTAAAATGTTTTCAATTTCTGCTTCCTGGTCCCCTGATTTTGGGAATGGAATTGATCACTCAAATTCTGCTCTCACCCATCCAGATTGTGGTGTTTTTTGCAACAATGGAAGAGGCAACCTGGGGCCTCAGTGTAATGATATCAGCAAATAGTGATGGTATTTGCCTGTTTGATTATGATGCCTTACCAGCATATTTTCCTGTTTGATTATTTATGCCTTACCAGCAGAAGGCATGTGAGAGAGGCAGAGTTTTAGTTTTAGTTTCAGTTTTGTTTTAGATGGATCTCTAACATGGTGTCTCCTGTAATGCTGTTAACAGAGTTGAACAGACTTTAGATTAAAAGACCTTGGCCTAGAAATTCAGTTCGGACGCTATTGCGGCGCTAAAGTCGGGCGCTCGTCAAATTTAGCGGCCGCCGGAAAGTGCAGGCGAGCTCGCCGAAATTCAGTAGATTTGGCCAACTTTTTGGCCGAGCGCTGCAAAAGGCGTTGGAACCCTGTGTTCAGGCGCTAATCCGGCGATGCAGCCTGATAACGCCGATTCCGGGCGCAGCGCAGGTGCGATCATGTGGTGAGTGTCAGCAGACACCCTGACGCCGGCCAGCTCTTAAAGGGGGAAGGGTCAACTTTGACTGCAGCCACGCCCTGCATGCTGTAGCCCTGCAACTAGGCCTCAGGACTGGTTGTGTGCCATATCAACGCCTGGAGGTCATGGAGAGGGCCCGTGAAAGAGCCCAGCGGTTCTCTGAGCATGCGCTCGGTGTGCTCCTTCATGGGGTGCGCAAGAGAAGACGGGTCGTGTGCCCGGCTAGTGGCAGGAAGGCTCCCAGGAGCCAGTTCAGGGAGGCGTGGACCAAAATTGCCCGGAGGGTCTCCTCCAACTCCGATGTTCCCAGGAGTGCGGACCAGTGCCGCAAGAAATACAATGACCTCTGTCGGCTGGTCAAGGTGAGTACCCTTTCCAATGTCCCCCTCATCCTTGCATGTGCACCTCCCATTAGGGCCAAAGGGACATCCAAGGTCTAATGCCCAGCCCTGCTGCCGCTGCAATGGCACTTGCATGTTAATCAATAGCTCTTTCTGCACTTATCACACTGTGCAAGCTATTCCACCATGGGAGGCCTCACACACAGCTACGGGGCACCACACTGTGCAAGCTATTCCACCATGGGAGGCCTCACACACAGCTACAGGGCACCACACTGTGCAAGCTATTCCACCATGGGAGGCCTCACACACAGCTACAGGGCACCACACTTGCAAGCTATTCCACCATGGGAGGCCTCACACACAGCTACGGGGCACCACACTGTGCAAGCTATTCCACCATGGGAGGCCTCACACACAGCTACAGGGCACCACGCTGTGCAAGCTATTCCACCATGGGAGGCCTCACACACAGCAACGGGGCACCACACTGTACTTAGACGCCTTCCTTTCTCTTGCAGGCCAAGCTGGCGAGGAACGCCAGGAGCCTGCGTGTCACTGGTGGAGGCCCTCGCGATTACCAGGAGCTAACGGCTCTGGAAGAGAGGGTGGCCCGACTGCTGCGTCACCCGGTGATTGGGCCTGTGGCGCTCGGCGACGCCGACCCTATACTGGAACCCACTGGTAAGGACAGGACCGGGTGCACCTCTCTCCTTGCCCTCGCGCATCAGATCTACATCCTTCCCCACTGGCCGAAAAATGCGCATAATGCACCAGTGCGGCCTCCCTCGCTGTCGGCCTGTCCTCACTCTAAAGCTACACTTGTGCCTTCCTGCTTTCAGCTGGTGAGGAGGAGGTGCTCCCTGAAGCCCACACAGCCAGGCCCTCGGAGGAGGAGGACGTCGAGGAGCAGCAGGAAGGCGCCACCTCGGGAGAACCCTCCTCCGCTCCAGGAGATGGCAATGAAGGGGAGACGTCTGGCGTGCCGGAGAGCCAGGGGGAGGCGGGGGAGGGGAGCCCCGAACCTGGTCCCAGTGGCATGGACGCACGCGGCAAGGCTCCGGCGGCACACCAGCCTTCTGCCCAGAGGGGGGAGGCGGTGGAGGGGAGGGCAGAACCTGGTCCCAGTGGCGTGGCCGCACGCGCCAACGCTCCGGCGGCACGCCAGCCTTCTGGCCAGAGGGTGGAGGCGCCCTCCAGTCCGGACTCGGACGTCGCCCAGGAGGTGCGCCTCCTGGACGAGATGTCGGCGGCGTCGGAGCGCCGGCACGTCGAAATCATGGAGGTGGTGGCACAGATGCCTCACGCCATCGAAAGCCTCGCACAAAGTGTAGTGGCTTTCGGCCAATCCCAGGCCAGGGGCCTAGAGCTATTCGCAGCAGCGCACGCCAGGGGGGTGGAGCTCCTTGTGGCAGCGCATGAGAGGGGGGTCGAACAACTCGAGGCAGCGCAGCACGCCAGTCGCCAGCTGAGAGGTGCTGTGCAGACAATGGCACTGCAGATGCGGGGACATGCCGGCGCAGTTGGGGCACTGACTTCTGCCACCCTCGCACTGGCGCGGAGGCATCGCCAGGCCAGCCGCCGCCCTGCTGCCGCACACCGGTCTGGCGACCAACAGTTTGGCGCGCTTGCTCCCCGGCCAGGCCGGCCGCCGCCCTGCTGCCGCACACCGGTCTGGCGACCAACAGTTTGGCGCGCTTGCTCCCCGGCCAGGCCGGCCGAGTGCACGTGTGTCTGGCGACCAGCGTGCGCCTGGCATCACCCACCTTGTCCCCATTGGTGCAGGCGAGCCTGCCACTCCCCCAGCCAGGGTGCAAGGAGCTACTGCAGCCAGTGAAGAGGGCCACCCACAGCTGCAGCAGCCACCAGCCGGCCCCTCCCGGGCCCGCCCTCGTGTAGGCCGACCCCCCAGGGCATCTGGCGAGACGCCTTGTCGCCCTGAAGATCCTTCCCCCAGCCTCGCCACAGCCTCACGGCCCAGCTTGAGACGCAGCAGCAGGACGGGCCGGGGCAAAAGACGGCTGTCGACAGACTCGCCCTCTCGCCACACCGAATAGAGTGTGTTGAGCGAGGGTTTGGGTGATGCGGGGGCTTCTGTTCTGGGGGGCATTATGTGGTTTGGTTTTATGGGGGTCTTTGTGTTGTGGGGGGGGCTTGTTTTTGTTAGGCCAGTGACGGAGGCCATTTGGATGGTGATGTTTTGTTAGTCCTCCCCAGGTTTTGGAAGTGACAGAAGTTTGTGACTGTTTTTTGGGGGTCTTCTCTGTTTTGCTCTTCCATGTGGGAAGGGCCCTGAGTTTTTGAAATAAAGATGTTTATTTATTCACCATGTGCAGGTGTCATGTTTCAAGTGGTTGTTGGGTTAACCGGCTGAGGGCTTGCGGAGCGGCTGCCTTCAGCTGCGTTCAGTGGCCCAGGCCATTCCCTGACAGGGGGCCTAGAAGTGTCGAGCAATAAGCCCCCGGCGGACGGCCCTTGGACCTTGTCGCTCCCTCCTGGCCTGGTGCTCCTCCTCCTCAGGGTCCTCCTGCTCGTCCTCCTGAGGTGGTGGGGCAATGTCAGGTGGCAGTGCCTGAGTCCTGCGGATAGCCAGGTTGTGGAGCATGCAGCACACCACGACGAACTGGGAGACTCTATCCGGCGAATACTGAAGAGACCCGCCCGAACGATCCAGGCAACGGAACCGTTGCTTGAGGACGCCTATCGTTTGCTCTATTAGGTTCCTTGTGGCTTGATGGCTTTCGTTGTATGCCAGCTCCGCTGGGGTCCTGGGCGCGCGGAGCGGGGTCATGAGCCATCTGCACAAAGGGTAGCCCTTGTCCCCGATAAGCCATCCCCTTGGTGGAGGCTGTGCCTGGAACATGTCAGCCACAGTAGTCTGGCGCAGGATAAAGGCATCGTGGCTGCTTCCTGGGAAGCGGGCATTGACAGCTAGGATGCGCTGCCTGTGGTCACACACCAGCTGCACATTTAGGGAATGGTAGCCCTTCCGGTTGCGGTATTGCTCGGCATTGTGGATAGGTGCCCGCATAGCCACATGCGTGCAGTCAATGGCGCCCTGCACCATGGGGAAGCCCGCGATCCTGGCAAATCCAAATGCACGCTGCTCCTGCTTGTGTTGGGTCATGGGGAAGGAGATGAATTGGTGCCTCCTCGCGAAAAGTCCTTCGGTGACCTGTCGGATGCAGCGATGCGCGGCGAACTGGGAGATGTTCGCGATGTCCCCAGCAGCGGCTTGGAAGGAGCCGCTTGCATAAAAGCTGAGAGCCACCGTGACCTTCACTTCCACCGAGAGAGACGCCCTGGACATGAGCTGTGGCTGCAAATCTGCATGAAGCAGCTGGCAGATCTCTTCAACCACCTCCCTTCTGAAGCGCAGCCTCTTAACACAATGCGCCGCAGTCATGGTGAGATATGAGACCTGCTCCCGGTATTGCCTGACTGGGTAAGGCCTACGTTGGCGACGCCTAATGGCCCCTCTGCGTCTAGGCATGCCTGGCCCTCTCTCAAAGCGTCTGCGAGCCCTTCGCACAAAATGTAGGAACTGAGGGTTGGCCCCCCATGCAGCCCCCATTACAAAGTTCCAAACAGCAAAATCACAAGGATGCAAATGTCAAAGCACTGGCTAGAAGCCAAAAATACCTCTCCTATGGTGTCCGAAATCAATAATCTCTGTGCCTTGCTCTCTGTGCAGAAATCCAAACCAGTCAAGTCATTGCAGCGAAATGGCTGGCTTTTATGGGTGAGTGGATGTGCCCTTTAATTAGTGCTCCCCGAATCCCACAGGGCCTCTGTTGAGTTCCATTTCACAGTTCTTAGCAGCGCCACGCCCACATCGGCCGGGCGCCATTGAATTTCCGGTTTGGGGCACACAAACGGCGTTGCACGACGGAATGACGTCATAAGATGCGCGCGCAGCTGAGCGGGCGCTAACACTTTGCGCCGGCGCTAAAGCCCAGCTGAATTTCGGCGTAGGCGCAGATCCGGCGGTGCCCGGGCGCTAAGTGGATAGCGCCGGAAATCTGGCGCTAACGGCTGGCGCAAACAGCTGAATTTCTAGGCCATTCTCTTTCATAAATGTCTCGTCATTGAACCCACAAAGAAACCAATACATGGTGTCAGAAGTGATTGAAAGAGATGAAGAGGAAAAATCTGAAGTTAACTCAGCTCTCCACATATTAGCAAGCCAAAAGAGAACATCGTTACTTACCATTGGAGAATAGCTATCGAAGTGAAAAAATGGAAGGTTTACACCCACCGGCGAAGCTTCAGTTGACAGGTAATGTGGATGAAAATTGGAGAAGGTTCAAACAACGTTTGGAGTTGTATTTATCAGCAATCGGAGCTGACGAGAAAAGTGATAAAATGAAAGCGTCAGTGTTCTTACATGTCGTGGGTGATGAAGCGCTGGAGGTGTATAATAACTTCACATTCGCTGCTGATGGAGACAAAATGAAGCTGGATAAAATAATGGAACAGTTTGAGGCCTACTGCATACCTAAACGTAATGTGACATTTGAGAGGCACAGATTTTTCACATGTGTACAGAAAACGGGAGAGACTATTGATCAGTATGTGACTGAACTGAGAAACCGAAGCAAAACATGTGAATTTGGGGGACTGACAGACTCGCTGATAAAAGACAGACTGGTGTGTGGTATTCCAGATAATGGTCTAAGGGAAAGACTGCTAAGAGAGCAAAATCTAGACCTGGGAAAAGCCATAGCACTGTGTAGGGCTACAGAGACTGTGAAGTCGCAGGCAAAGGAGCTGTTCAGTGACAGTAGCTGCAACGTGGATGCAGTGAGTAAGAACAGACACAAACCGTTTAACAAAAAGACCGCCAATGTGAAAAAAGAGGCGTACCCAGCATACACCAAGAAAGTGTCCAGCATATGGTAAAACATGCAATAGTTGCAACAAAAACAACCATTATGCCCGTTGCTGTAAGAACCAAGCGCAACAAAGCAAGGTCCATACAGTAGATGAAAGCGAGATAGAGGAGTTCTATGTAGATGTTGTGTCTGAAAACAAAGAAGAAAAAAGAGACTGGATGTTGACACTAAAAGTGAATGACATACACATTCCATTTAAATTGGATACTGGAGCACAAGTTAAGGTGATATCAGAGACTGATTTTAAGAAAATTAGACCCAGACCAAAGATACATGGAATAAAAGTGAAAGTGACAGGATACTCAGGTACTGATATACCAGTGAAAGGAAGATGCATTGTCAAAGTGACACACAAGGACAGAGAGCACACGCTAGCATTAATCGTGGTGCCAAAGGATGTGCAAGCCAAGCCTGTGAGAGACTGAACCTGGTAAAGAGAGTCCTCGTTGTGGAAAGCGAAGGAGAGACAGTCTATGATGAACTCATGAAAGAGTACAACGACCTATTTCAGGGTCTAGGCTGCCTTCCAAGAGAACACATGATCAGAGTAGATAAAAGTATGCCAACGGTCATACATCCATGCAGAAAAGTTCCGTTTGCTCTTCAAAAGCAACTGAAGGCAGAGTTGGACAGGATGGAAAGCCTGAACGTGATTCAGAAGATAGATGAGCCAACTGAGTGGGTGAGTTCCCTCGTCGTTGTGGACAAAAAGAAAGGAAAGCTCAGAATTTGCCTGGATCCAAGAGATCTAAACAGAGCAATAAAGAGAGAGCACTTCAAGTTTCCTACACGTGAGGAAATCATGTCACAGTTTGCAAATGCAAAGTATTTCAGCAAGTTAGATGCATCATCAGGATTTTGGCAGATGAAACTGGACGAGGCAAGTTCAAGACTGTGCACGTTCAACAGTCCATTTGGCAGATACAGATTCCTAAGGTTACCATTTGGCATTGCCTCAGCTCCTGAAGTATATCACAAAACTATCCATATGATCTATGAGCACCTGGAGGGAGTTGATACATCAATGGATGACATCATAGTATGGGGAACCACGAGAACTGAGCATGACGAGAGACTGAAAAAAGTACTGGAAGCAACAAGGAAAACAAACCTGAAGCTGAATAGAGAGAAATGCCAGCTCGGGGTGACAGAACTGACATTCGTGGGAGATATCCTTAGCAGTGAGGGCATCAGACCAGATCCCAGAAAGGTGTCCGCCATTGAGAATATGCCAAAGCCACAATGCAAAAAGGACGTGCAGAGGTTTAATGGAATGATCAACTACATGGGTAAATTCATATCCAACCTTTCAGAAAAGATGGCGCCACTGAGACGACTAACTGAAAAGAACATAGAATGGGAATGGAATCATGAGCATGAGAAGTCATGGAGCGATCTAAAGAAACTGCTCACAGAGGAACCAGTTCTGAGATTTTATGACCCAGCGAGACCCATCAAGACATCATCAGATGCATCACAGAGTGGGCTCGGTGCCGTTCTTCTGCAAAAATATGACTACTGGCAACCTATTGCATATGCATCGCACTCAATGACAGATGCGGAGACGCGATATGCTGAAATAGAAAAGGAGCTGCTCAGCATCACATACGCCTGTGAAAGATTTCACCAGTTTGTGGCAGGACAAGCAATCAGTGTAGAGACTGACCATAAGCCCTTGATTGCATTGTTCCAAAAGCCACTGAATAGCTGTCCACTTAGAATACAAAGAATGATGATCAGGCTGCAACGCTATACACTGAATGTTGCGTACACACCGGGTAAGCTGATGTATACAGCAGACATGTTGTCCAGAGCTGTTGACCCAGGTGAGCCCGCAAACACCAAAATGGATGAAAAAGTGAACGCCTACGTGGACATGATCACAAGTGCACTGCCCATAGCAGATGCAAAAATGGAGCTCATAAAGACTGAGACAAACAAAGATGAAACAATGAGACGACTGAGGAAAAGCATCTTGGATGGATGGCCCAACATGAAGCAAGACTGCTCACCTGTCATGGCAGAGTACTGGAACTGCAGGGCGGAACTATCAATGGTCGAAGACATCATCTACAAAGGAAGTAAAATAGTTATCCCAAAGAGTCTGAGAAAAGAGATGCTAAAAAGGATCCATGGAGGACATCTGGGAATCGAAAAGTGTAAGAAAAGAGCACGAGAGGTGATGTACTGGCCACGAATCAACCAAGATGTGACAAATGAGGTGTCAAACTGCACAATATGCCTGAAATATCGAGCAAACAATCCGGTAGAACCACTAAAACCACACCCAGCGCCAGACAGACCTTACCAGAAGGTAGGCGCTGACCTATTCGTATGTCAAGGGAAGGACTATCTTGTAGTCACAGACTATTACTCCCTGTATCCAGAGGTTTGTAGACTGTACACCACCACTGCAGATGCTGTGATAACATGTATGAAAGCCATATTCTCCAGACATGGCGTGGCAAGCGAGGTCTTCACAGACAACGGACCCCAGTTTTACAATGCAAGTTTCCGACACTTTGCCAAAGAGTGGGACTTTGTCCACACAACGTCAAGTCCTCACTTTCCACAGTCCAATGGACTAGTGGAAAAATCGGTCCAGACATTGAAAAGACTGATGTACAAGGCAAAAGACAGTGGAACTGACTTTTACCAGAGCATGCTTGTATACCGCACAACGCCGCTCGAGTGTGGTATGTCACCAGCCCAACTCCTTATGGGACGTCTGCTAAGGTCAAACCTACCCATCCCGGAGAACCTCCTGAAAACAAAAGAGGGGGAGAAAGTGAGGAAGTTCAAAGAACAACAGAAAGAAAAGCAAAAGTACTACTATGACAGAGGAACACAAAACCTACCTGAACTCCACACTGGTGACCAAGTAAGGTTCAAAGACAAAACAAACATATGGACTCAGAAGGGAACTGTCCTGAGTGAAGTTCAACCAAGATCATACACCATTCAGACAGATGAGGGTGCTGTTCTGTGAAGAAATCGTCGAGATCTTCTCATGGGACCAGCCACAGCAAGTCAAAAGACTGATACTGTTGAACAACCTGATCACACAGCAGGTCAAAAGACTGATACTGTTGAACAACCTGATCACACAGCTGAGAAACCATCATCTGAGTCAACAACTCAGATTCAAGGACAATCAATCAGAAAATCCTCAAGATGCGTGAAGCCTCCTGAGAGACTCATTGAGCAAATTTAAGGACTCTTGTTATAGAAGGAAGTAATGTTATCTTATTCTCTCTTCAAGTTTTAGTGTATTTACATATTTCATGTGAACACACAAAACAAGGTTAAAAAACCTTGATAATGATAATGATAATGTAAGTTCATTAAGTGTTACAGTTAAAATGCAGAGTAATACAAAGTAAACATGTTGTTAGATAAAAGTAAAATACTTTTGTTTTAAGAAAGGGAGATGTAATGATATCAGCAAATAGTGATGGTATTTGCCTGTTTGATTATGATGCCTTACCAGCATATTTGCCTGTTTGATTATTTATGTCTTACCAGCAGAGGGCATGTGAGAGAGGCAGAGTTTTAGTTTTAGTTTCAGTTTCGTTTTAGATGGATCTCTAACATGGTGTCTCCTGTAATGCTGTTAACAGAGTTGAACAGACTTTAGATTAAAAGACATTCTCTTTCATAAATGTCTCGTCATTGAACCCACAAAGAAACCAATACACTCGGTAGCCCTGTTACTGACGAATGATTGATTAGTGAAGAACTGATCCAAAATGAAATGGGGCTGGCCTGATATAGCATTCTCCATTTTGACTCCTTTTGGAAGTGATTCTCACTGGTTGGTGTGGAAGCCATCTCCATATGGTTAGAAAGTCCATCAGCTACGTAAGATGAAGATGATTTGTTAGACTGGCATAACAAGAAAACTGAATGGTAATTATTGTGAAATGGTTGCTATGGTTATAGTTAATGAGAGTGAACATATGCTGAGTATGGTGCCTTTCAATTGGTTGTGGTTTGTTGGATAGTTCTAGTGGGTTGAAGTTTCTCACTGCACATAGAGCTATTTATCTTGTTGGGCACCAACATTATGAAATGATCAAAAATAAAAACAGAAAATTTCTTTTTGTATTCTGAAATGATCATTTTCATGATTATTATTTACAAGCCACTCCTGTTCAATTAGGACCAATAGTTGCCTTATTCAGTTAACCTGATTTGATGACATGAGGATTGCACAGCTTTAATCTCATTTTCTTTATGCTCTGTTGCTTAGCAATCAATAGGATTCTGCAGATGCCATTTCATTCATGTACTTTATTGGGTGGCAGCAGCAGCAATTTCTTTCATCACTGGAATTGGAAGGACGGGATATATATTAATATATATGTACACACATATATATGCACTTTAAAATAGCACATTTTTTTAAATGCTCTAACTTTTTTATAGAGCTCTCTGTGGGGCAGAGACTGTAATCTCTAACTGTGCTTGTGTGGAATATTCCCCCGACAAGACATGCAGGCCTGGAATTTCTTTTTCAGGCCCAAGGAGGGCCGTGTCAGGACTTTTTCCCACCTCCTCGACCCCACCATGCGCCCGGCCCATTATCCTGAGTCAGGGATCATTATGTATGCGGATAAGCTCCTGGTGGGATTCCTGTCAGCAAGTGGAAATTCTGGCAGTGGGCCAGTGCGACCACCATTGTAGCACTTGAAGAAGTGCACAAGGCCCCAAAGGTCAAAGGGATATCTTACTGTTGGGCTTTGGACTGAGCCAAGGCCTAACAAAGATAAAGGGACACAGCCTAGTGTGATGGAGAGGTGGCCACTTTGGTGGCCTCTCCACCCAAGAGGGCCATCAGAGAGCCTTCTGCCACTATGCCAGCGATTACCACCACCACTCTCTTGGGAGTCCCTGAGGGTGGCAGTAGCATGGGTGGAAAGCAGAGAAATGGGGCAGCTTGCTGGGCCCTGCCTCCCCACCATGATTTATATATAGTGGATGGGGAAGGAGTGGCTGGCGGCCATTCCGGTGGGAGCAGAGGGAGGAAAGTTGGGGTCGGTGTGTAGGCAGGACGTGCCTCACCACTCCATTTTCCCACTGTTTCTGAAACAGTCCAGCCCAATTTGGAGTGTGAGAGCGGTGGAAAAGATAGGCTGCATCTTTAGAAATTATGGTGCATTGGGTAAAGGCACTGAGCTATAAAGGCCAGATGGCCCAGGTGCAATTCCTTGATCTACGCCTAATCAGTTGATATTTTTTTTTTTTATTCATTGATGGGATGTGGGCGTCGCTGGCTAGGCCTGCATTTAGTGCCCATCCCTAATTGCCCTTGAGAAGATGGTGGTGAGCCGCCTTCTTGAACCGCTGCAGTCCATATGGTATAGGTACACCCACAATGCTGTTAGGAAGGGAGTTCCAGGATTTTGGCCCAGCGACAGTGAAGGAACGGCGATACAGGTCCAAGTCAGGATGGTGTGTGGCTTGGAGAGGAACTTGTAGGTGGTGATGTTCCCATGCGTCTGCTGCCCTTGTCCTTCTAAGTGGTAGAGGGCGCGGGTTTGGAAGGTGCTGTTGAAGGAGCTTTGGCGAGTTGCTGCAGTGCATCTTGTAGATGGTACACACTGCAGCCACAGTGCGCCGGTGGTGGAGGGAGTGAATGTTGAAGGTGGTGGATGGAGTGCCAATCAAGCGGGCTGCTTTATCCTGAATGGTGTCGAGCTTCTTGTGTGTTGTTGGAGCTGCACTCATCCAGGCAAGTGGAGAGTATTCCATCACACTCCTGACTTGTGCCTTGTAGATGGTGGAAAGGCTTTGGGGAGTCAGGAGGTGAGACACTCGCCACAGAATTCCCAGCCTCTGGCCTGCTCTTGTAGCCACAGTATTTATATCTGCCAAAGATAGCAATGCAATCAGTACATTTTGCCTCTGCACCTCAGGGATAAGAAGGGGGAAAATCTTCCAGTGTTTCTGCTATTAATCACTGTGGAGTGACTTCTGCTGGAACGTGTGTCATTGGATGGCAAATAAGGACCTGATTAGGATCAGCTGTGGTATCCTCGATGTCAGTTAGATACTCACTGTCGAAGCTCAGATTAGAAATGGTCCTCAGATAAGGTGAAAGCGGGTAACAAATATCCAGGGAACTGTAGCCCAGGAAGGTACCAGCATCTTCAACAGCTAAAAAAAATGAGTACAAAAATATTATCCATATTTGTAGGGAAGAATATTTTTCAAAACTTCTATGTGTGGCATTCCCACCGAGAGGCCACAAGCTGACTGGTGTGGGAAATGGAACTAAATGTCACATGGATACAGTAGCGGGTACTTTTCAGAGGTTGGATTTGGGGCTGAGGCATGTTGCTGAGGTGAAATGGACGGATATTTACTCTGCAACTGGCTGTGCTATATCTAACTTTGGAGTGCTTGATGCTGGTATCTGAAATCGGACAAGTTCTATTCCCCAACACAAACATTCCTGATGAACACAAAAAACCAGCAGAGGATCTACCCATATACATTTACCTTTGACTCGAGAAGTAATATAAAAAATCTCTGGGATTAATACTGCCAACAACCACAGCTGTAATGCTAAATGATGCCAACTGCAGATTCCGTAGGCTTCTTGTCTGAATGACATCCCTTATAATAAAATTTGGGAGTGAGTCCAGTGTATGCACTGTGATATATTACTGTACATTTGGAGTGTGCTGAGGAACAGATTTCTGTTGCTGTCAACAGTTACGCAGATCAGCAATCTCTTTCTGATGGATGAATGCAGGAGCTCTCCCCACTGATAATTGAACATCTGCAGTTTTGAGAATTCCCTTTGCTATTATCAATAAAATTTTATTCCACTAAAACTTGCAGAAAAAAGTCAACGTGGTAGACATATGCGGATGTCCATGTATGACAGCAACGTCAGAAAGCATGGTACAAATATCCCAATGTCTAGAGAACTCCTAGGGGGAGAAATTCAGTATCACCCCGTTTGGGGTGCAATTATCGGCCGGGCGCAAAGTTTAGCGCCTGGCGCTAATTATCGCCTCCGACTGCAAACTTACCCCTGGAAGTGATTGGAGATCTAAATCAGGCGCTGCATACCTCTCTTAAGGTGCTAACGCCGAGGAGCGAGGCACTACCTCAGAGCGTTGGCGAAGATCATGTGATGTCAGTCAGCAATGGAACACAGACACACTGGCGCTGGCCTGTTCTTAAAGGGGAGGGTTGAACTTGCTCTCCAGCCACACCCCGCTCATTGGAGCCTTGAATCTCGGCCTGGAGAGACCTGTGACTACATTTTCCAGCCAAGGACTATGGAGAGGGTGAGAGAATGAGCTCAGCGCTTCAGTGAGCAGGCCTTGGAGGCTTTGGTTGGCGTGGTGGAGTGCAGAAGATCTATATGCTTCCCTGAGAGTGGCAGGAGGCCTTTGCCGCGCGACTACAGAAGAGTGTGGAGGGAAGTGGCTCAGCACGTCTCCTCCAGGAGCATGGTGCCCAGCGCCCATATTCAATGTCGCAAAAAGTTCAACGACCTGGCTCGGGTCATCAGGGTGAGTGGCTTTTTTTCAATACCTCTCCATCCCTCCATCTCAACCTCACTCTATGGCCAGAGAGTCTTAAAACTCCAATGCCCAACACTCATCAAACACCTATGGCCCTCTCATGAAACACACACACACATTCCACACCTTGCATACAGTAAGGGTTATTCAACTATGGGAGGCACATCAGGCAGGACTATGGCTGCATACATTAAGGGCTATTCAATTATGGGAGGCACATCAAGCAAGACCATGGCTGTATATTTACTCAGGCGCAGTCCTTCTTCTTGCAGACCAAGCTATCTCATTAAAGGAGACAGCAGCAATGGACGGGTGGAGGGTGGCCTCAGCTGCAACCCCTCAGCGATCTTGAGGCGCACATCCACAGGATTGTGGCAAGCCAAGTGATTGTTCCCATCGCCCCTGGAGAGGCCGACCCCGTTCTGGACAGCAATGGTAAGGTCATCAGCTTTCTCTCCTCTCTCATTCCACTTGTCCCTCAGAACACCAGCATTTGAAATTTTAAATCCAACTTACTAAATCACTACACTCCTTCCTCCCTTACTGCCCCCCTGTCCTCACGTTAAAGCCACTCTTGTACCTCCCTGCTTTCAGATGGTGATTCACCAGCTGAGGAGACGGGCCCTGAAGCTGCCAGTGGGAGCGAAGCTGCAGGCAAGGAGGAAGAGGAAGCCGGAGCATCAGTGCCACCCTCTCCCGAGGAAGCCCTTGCCCACACTGGGACCACATCTTCCCTGGAGGGTAGCAGGGTGGAAGGGTCTGATGACGGTAAAGCTCCGGGACCCAGCGGAGAGTAGGCCAGCGAGTCCTGCTGCACTGGACGCAGCGGAGGAGTGGCTCATCGCTGAAATGAACACCCAGACGGTGGACATGCACACTCAGCTCATGGGTGCAGTGGGAAGGGTGCCCGATTGCATTGATGCACTGGCAAGGCGTGTGGAGCACTTTGCTTTAGCAGTCAGATGCCACGCTAACGCTTAGTGCTGCAATTCAGTCACTGGCTGCCATGACCCCATCTCAGACTGGTCTCATGCAGACTCAGATTGAGGCCACATGAGCACTGACTGCTGCCATTGTCGCTGGTTTGGACACATTGCCCCGGGGCTCTCACCGCGCCGCAGCTGGCCAGCAATCTGTGCTCCAGCAGATTGCTCCGGATGCTGAGGTGCTGCCCCGTGGGAGTGGCAGTGTGTCGGTCGAGCAGGGAGTTGCTGTCCTCTCTCAAGATGACAGCATTCCTGCTGCCACCACTGTCACTTCCCCACTGCACTTGCCACCGCCAGCAGGACAGACTGCTGCCACCCATGCAGAGTTGGTGCAGTCTGCAGCCGGGCCCTCCAGGCCCAGAGCTGGTCGAGGCCGTCCTTCAAGGGCATCTGTAGTCTCAGGTTCTGACAATCAGCAGCCTTCCACCAGCCTTGCTGCAGCCTCTTGGGCCCCATTACAGAGGAGCAGTAGGGTGGGAAGGGGGGAAGTGCGCAAGGGAAGGAGATCACCCTCGAAGTGCAAAAAGTAGGAGGTGTGACGAAATGTTGGTCAATCTTTTATTAAAGGCTGTGGTTCGTGTTCAAACTTTTGTTTAGTGTTTTGGACATTATCTCCAGGTTGTGAGAACCAGTTATGTTAATGAATGATTTTTTGTGATTGTTTCTATTAGTTTGTCATGAAGAAATGACACACACAGAGTGTGTAAAATAAAAAAGTTTTTGTATTCAAAATGTACAGGTTTGACCTTTGGAATCATTGCTGCTTTGGCCGGCTTTGGGGTTGCGGGTTGCTTCCATTCATGTTCTCCTCCATGCCAGAAGCCATTTCCTCAGTAGAGGCCTAGAAGCGGCTTGTTATCAGCCGTTAATGGACGGCCCTTGCAGTGTCAACATTGTGGGCCTCCCTCCTGCCTTGGTACTGCTGCTGATCATTCTCCTCCTCTTCCTCCTCCTCTTCCTCCTCCTCCTCCGGTGGTGCTCCAAGGCCTGGTGGCATTGGCTGGGTCCTGAGGATTGCCAGGTTATGAAGCATGCAGCACACAACTATAAAGAGGGAGACTCGCTCAAGCGAGTACTGCAGGGCTCCTCCTGAGTGGTCCAGACAGCGGAACCATTGTTTGAGCATGCCGATCGTCTGCTCAACGATGTTCCTGGTGGCAAGATGGCTCTCATTGTACCGTAGCTCAGCAGTGGTGTTGGGGTTATGGAGCGTGTCATCAGCCAGGTGCAGAGTGGATAACCCTTGTCCCTGAGGAGCCAACCACTTGGCTGATGTGGTGCCTGGAAAATTTCTGGCACAGTAGTCTGGCGCAGGATGAAAGCATCGTGGCTGCTACCAGGATAGTGAGCATTGACAGCGAGTATCAGCTTTCTGTGGTTACAGACCAACTGGACGTTTAAGGAGTGGAACCCCTTGCGGTTTCGGAAAGCCTCTGCATTCTGATGCGGTACCCGCAATGCCACATGCATGCAGTCAATGGCGCCCTGCATCATGGGGAAGCCCGCAATTCTAGCAAAGCCCAATGCACGTTCACGCTGTTTGGCCTGGGGCATCGGGAAAGAGATGTACTAGTGTCTCCTTTTATAGAGGGCATTTGTGATCTGACAGGTACAACAATGGACTGCGAACTGGGAGATATTGGTGATGTCCCCAGTAGCTGCTTGAAACGAGCCGGTGGCACATAAGTTCAGAGCCACTGTGACTTTCACTGCCACCGACAGAGACATCCTGGTCCTCAGTAGAGGCTGCAGATCTGGCTGCAGCAGGTGGCAGAGCTTAGTGACCACCTCCTTGCTGAAGCGCCGCCTGCGCAAACACTGCTCCTCAGACAAATTAATGTAGGAGAATTGTTCCCGCAATACATTGGGAGGGTAAGGTCTCCTGTGCAGAGGCCTGTTGGCCCTCCTCTGTCTGGCCATGATTGCCACTCTCTCTCAAATCAAATTCAAATTCAAATTCAAATGCTTTATTGGCATGAAAGTTTACAGAGAACCATATTGCCAAAGCTTACATAGCAAAAAGGTACATTTTCAAACATTCTGTAGGTGTCAATCGATTTGACATTTGTTGGGTACATACAATATTACTTTTAAACAATATTAATTTTAAACAGTCTTTGTACTTCATTTGGTACGTTCAATATTAATTTTAAACAGTCTTAATTTTAAACAGTCCTCAGGTTGTGACATGTTGTTACATATTTGGCCCCAAGGTATGGTCTGTCTCCTTCTCCCAGGACTAATCTCAATTTTGACAGGTCATCCAATTCCTTGAAATCTGGGGTTGTTTGGCTTAGCTTGTTGAATAATATGTTTCTTGATGTGTTGAATTTTTCGCATTTTAGGAGGAAATGCATTTCTGTTTCAACCTCGCCGGCCAGACATTGATCGCATATTCTATTCTCTCTAGGCTGCCAGGATTTCTTGTATCTGCCTTTTTCAATTTCCAGTTGGTGGTCGCTTAGTCTGTACCTGGTGAGGGTCTGTCTCTGTTTTGTGTCTCTGATGGTCGTGAGGTAGTCTGCCAGTTTATATTCTCTTTTTAGGGCCCGGTAACATTCTAATCTGCTTTGGCTTTCGGTTATTTTGTTCCAATGTTCCAGGTAGGTTTCTTTGCATTGTTTAATGATTTGGTTCACTCGGATTGGTGTTTGGACAGCTGTGTTGGTCTGGGGCTGGTCAGGGTCCGGCTGAGTACTTAGTTTCAGTAGCAGCTGACTCAGGGGACTCTTTTCTGGGTTTAGCTCTTGGGTCTGAAAGGCTTTGAAATGAAGGGTGTCTGGGGAGCTAGATTTGAGGTGATTTAGGAAGTTTAGTGCTCGTTTTTGGATGTTTATTATCAGTGGGTATCTGCCT
Organism: Somniosus microcephalus; assembly: GCF_052327205.1. Taxonomy (NCBI): domain Eukaryota; kingdom Metazoa; phylum Chordata; class Chondrichthyes; order Squaliformes; family Somniosidae; genus Somniosus; species Somniosus microcephalus. The sequence continues at coordinate 389,904,952 of NC_140987.1, read as the reverse complement.
AGTTCGGCTCTGCATGCATTTGTTGGCGTTTTTCTTTGGATGTGAAGGATGCTTCGGCAGAATTCTGCATGTAGGGCTTCTATTGTGTGTTTTTCCCATTTAGTGTAGCTTTGGTGATTTAGCGGGCCCCATACTTCACTACCGTACAGTGCAATGGGCAGGATTATGCTGTCAAATATTTTGAGCCAGATTTTGATTGGGATTTGGATGTTGTAGAATTTTCTTTTTATTGCATATAGGGCTCTTCGGGCTTTTTCTTTTAGTGCATTCACTGCTATGTTGAAGCTCCCTGATGCTGTAATAGTTAGACCAAGGTAGGTGTAGCTCATAGTGTGTCCTATAGTGGTATCACTGAGGGTAAACTGGTATTTGTTTTCCTGACATCTGGGCCTTTTTTGAAAAATCATGATGTTGTTTTTTTTTAGATTTACTGTTAGAGCCCAATTTTGGCAGTATTTGTCGAGGAGGTCTAGTTGTTGCTGTAATCCCTGTTCTGTGGGAGACAGCAGAACCAGGTCGTCCGCATAGGACAGGGATTTCACTTCTCCATCCAGGAGACGGAGACCTGGTGACTCGCTTTGCTCCAGCATGTCTGCTAATTCATTTATGTATATGTTGAACAGGGTCGGGCTCAAATTGCAGCCCTGCCGGACGCCTCTTCTCTGGGTGAAGAAATCGGTGCGTTTGTCTCCAATTTTGACCCCGCATTTGTTTTTCAGATACATTGATTTAATAAGGTCATAGACTTTGCCCCCTATTCCACACTGAAGAAGTTTATAATAGAGCCCTTCGTGCCATATAGAGTCAAAGGCTTTCTTGAAGTCGATGAAACAGGCGAATATTTTCCCATTTTTTGTTTGGTGTATATGTTTTTCAATGAGGGTGTGAAGGGTATAGATATGGTCGGCGGTGCGGTGTTTTGGAAGAAAGCCTATTTGGTTTTTTCTGAGGATATTATGTTTGTTAAGAAAATCAAGTAATCTACTATTTAGAATACTGCAGAATAACTTCCCTAGACAACTGTTGACACAGATGCCGCGGTAGTTATTTGGGTCTGATTTGTTTCCACTTTTATATATGGGGGAGATTAGTCCTTGGCACCAGATATCGGGAAAACAGCCTGAACGTAATATGATGTTGAATAATTTGAGTACCGCACCCTGCATCTCCATATTGCTGAACTTGAGCATTTCATTTTTGATGTTGTCTGGGCCACAGGCTTTCTTTAGGTGGAGAGATTTTGTTTTTGTGGCCAGTTCTTTCCATGTGATTGGGGAGTCTAGAGGGTTTTGGTTGTCTTTAATTGTTGCTTCTAATGTGTGGAGTTTTTCTGTGACCTGATGTTGACTTGGGTTTGTTTCGTTTATTGGGATGTCTTTGTAGAGGTTTTCAAAATGTGTTCTCCAGATGTCGCCATCTTGGATTGGTAATGCTTGCAATTGTGTTGTACTCAGGTTATTCCACATTTCCCAGAATTGTTTTGGATTGGTGGAGTTTTCAATTTCTTCGAGTATTTTTTGGGTATAGTTTTGTGTTTTGTTCCTAATGGTGTGTTTATATCTTTTGAGGGTTTCATTGTATCTAGTACGTAGGTCTGGATTGTTTGGTTGGCGATGCTTTTGGTTTGATATTTTTCTCAGGTCTTTTCTGGCATTTTTGCATTCGTGGTCAAACCATTTCTTATTTTTATTTTGTCTTTTGTGACGCTTCCTCTTCTGTTTCACAAGGTCGGCTTTTACAGCTGCCTCATGGAAGATCATATTTATATCCTCTATGGCCATGTTTACACCATCTCTGGTGATCTCGTATGGGTTTTCTTTAAATTTTGATATTTTACTTGTGAGATCAGGTGACTTTAGTGCTGTGATGAATTTTTCTCCACTGTCTGGGGCCCATCTGTATGTCTGGTTTATTTTATGGAGCTTACTGGGTTCCTTTTTTGTGTCTGTAGTTTGGGCAGAAAGTTTAAGGTACATATTTATTTGGTTATGGTCTGAGAGGGGGGATTGCTGCCTGACAGTGAATGAGTTGATATCGCAGGGGTCCAGGTCAGTGATTGTATAGTCCACCACACTAGACCCAAGAGTTGAGGAGTATGTGAGTCTCCCTAGGGAGTCCCCTCTGAACCTACCGTTAACTATGTACAGGCCTAAGGCTCGGCAGAGTTGCACTACCTCCCTACCGCTTTTATTTATTTCACGATCAAGGTTGTTCCGATTTGCGATGGCTGGTGTGACATCTAAAGGGGCCTGGCCAAACACATGGTTGTTTCCCTGTGGGTCTATGAAGTCAGGTTCACAACCGGTCCTTGCATTTAGGTCCCCACATATTATCACCTTTCCTTGGGCCTGGAAATGGCTGATTTCCATGTGGAGAGTATCAAATAACTCCTCTTCGAAATATGGCGATTCTATTGGAGGTATGTAGATCGCACATAAGTAAACATCTTTTTTTGATATTCCTATATTTTTATCTAGTTTTAGCCATACGTGTGATTTTCCCTGTTTTACCGGTGAGATGTGTTTGTCCAGTTCTCCCTTATACCACACCAATATTCCCCCGGAGGTTCTGCCCTTGCGTGTTTTAGTGTTCTTTACTGAGGGCACAATGATTTCATGGTACATTGGAGGACAGTGGGTTGGCACGTCCTTTTGGCACCATGTTTCTGTTAACACAATTATATCAATGTCTTTTATAGCTTTTAGGAATTCAGGGTCTGTACTCTTCATCCCAAAAGTTGCCTCCGATTCTGCAGGCGCAGGATGATGCCCCGAATCAGTGCAGCCCCCACAGTCTTTTGGCAATCGAAGTAATGAAGGTCAAATCCAAAAGTACCTGCAAAGTGATGCTCAGTAGCCAAAACTACTTCACACAGCGTTGACTCTATGCAGAAGTCTATCTCTCTCTCAGAATCTCTCTCTCTGTCAGAATGAGTGGTGCAAGAATGTCTACCACAGAAAAAGCCAGGAAGAGGCCGCCTTTAAATAGCGCCCCCCCCAGCCCCTCACCGACTGCAAAACGTTCCAGTCTCCCTGTCGTTGCTTGTGCCAGGCGGAAAGGAGGGGGGCGCCACTCAATATCCGGTCCGGGGTGCCACCAGGGCGTTGCACACTCGACTGACGTCACGATTTGCGGGCGCAGGAGATCGGGGCACTAAACTTTTGCTCCGCCGCAAAAACGCTAGTCAATTTCGCGAGCGGTGCAAACATCGCCGCGCCCGGGCGCTAGTTGCTTTGCACCCCATTAGCGTCCTCTTAGAGCGCTAACAGGAGGTGTGAGCCAACCGAATTTTCCCCCCTACTTTCTGTGTTCAAGGATGTCATTTTGAAGTCTCTGAACCGATTGGTGCTTCAGAAAAATTCAAAGTAAATCAGCAAACCTACCAAAATAATTTTCATTAAAATTTGATTAATGTTAAACTAATGTGTTGATTGGTTGTCTCAGGAGTTGATTGGATGAAATTCACATTGACTACTGGCATTTTCTAGTATCCATTCTGATGACAAATTATATCATGTTTGTGTTTTGGCCCCAAGCAGTAAATCTGTTTCTAGTTAGTTCTGCAGGTTTGTGTTTTTTTTGCCAGTAACCAGCACGTATCTATAGTAACAATGCAACTGCCATTTTTGTGCCTGCTATCATTGGCTTCAAGGTGATGGAAATTCCACCTCAATGTCAAAATGGTGACCAGTTTGCAATGAGAAAATTAAATTCCCTGACTCCCCTGTCCCAGAATAGATTTAAGCACATTGTTAGATTCTTGTCAGCCATTTCTGAGGAGACGGGCCTGTTATTCTAAAGTAAGGCTAATCTCCAGCTGGCTTTATTTCCATAAAATGAAATAAATGTGTGATTCGTTTGTAGTTCTGCCAACTTGGGCTCTGTTACTTTCTTACACTTCCAGTTTACAAGGAGCCACTTCCATAAGATAAGTAAAAGCTAGCAAAATCTGGTAACAAATTTCACATCATGAAAGAAGTTGGAGTCCAAGGCCCTGAAATTCCATGCCCATCTTCTGTGTAGTTTCAGTGTATAATCGGCTGGCAAGTAATTTTTTTCCGCTAAATGGGGCGGAAGCAAAATAACTCAACAACTTACATTAGTATAGCGCTTTTCACAACCTCAGGACATCCCAAAGCACTCCACGCATCCATTTCCACTGAAGGTGTGTAGTGTAGTGTCCGTGTGTAGATAAAGACACTGAAGACAGGAGTTGGTTCATAGGTATTTACTAAGCAAGTCTGGGGGGGGTTTCTAAAGGATATACACAATACACAGGCTTCTATAGCCCAAGTGGCAATTACCGGCATTACGCACACCTGGGGCTCTTAAAGGCACATACACCATAATTGCTCTTAAAGGCGCATACACCACAATTCCTCCCCTTCTAGCTAACTAGTACATCATATTTTAAGTAATTATTAATTACATGTTATATGCAAAATAATATACATTGCTGTATTAATTAATTATAAGTTAGTCTCTCAGGAGGCTTCCTGACTCGGTCCGGATAACGCCTCGGGGGTGTAGTAGTTTCTGGTGGTGTAGTAGGTTCTTCTGGCAAGGTTGATTCGGCTTGAAGGCCAGTGTCGGGTTCATCGGGCTCCAGTATCACCGGATCGGAGGTAGATATGGGTATCTCTACTTCATCGTTAGATGTATAGAGTGGTGGTGTAGGTTGTCCCTTTTCGGATGACTTGATGATTTGGTCAGCATGGCGCCTTATTATGCTGTCTCCGATGTCCACGGTATACATCAGTGATCCTAATCGTGTGCAGATAGTTCCAGGCTGCCATTTCTCGGTACGGTAGTCCCGGGCCAAAACCGGTTGGCCTATCTGGAAGGCCCTAGTTGGCCTTTCATTCATGCCCTGAAACTGCCGGTTCTCCACGTCCCTTCGGATGTTGGGCTTGACCAAATCCAGCCGGCATCTTAGGTTTCTATTGTAGAACATCATGGCGGGAGTTTGGTTAGTAACCATATGCGTTGCATTCCTATATGCAAATAAGAAGTTATCCACCTTGTGCTGAAGTTTTATGTCTTCATTACCCATGGCCTTGATGGCCTTCTTGAAGGTCTGGACAAACCTTTCAGCCAATCCATTCGTGGCGGGATGGTATGGGGCGGACGTGTAGTGCTTTACCCCATTGTTCTTTAAGAACTTTCTGAATTCTTCGGACATAAATTGCGGTCCATTATCAGAACATATCTGCTCCGGCAGCCCATTCCTGGCAAATATGGTCCTTAATACTGTGATGGTTTTTTCCGTGGTGGTGGAGGACATCTTTATTACCTCCGGCCACTTGGAGTGTGCATCAACTGCGATTAAGAACATTGAGTCCATAAATGGACCAGCAAAGTCGATGTGTACCCTTTGCCAGGGAGATGAGGGCCACTCCCATGGATGTAGAGGGGCCTGTGGCGGAGCATTTTGGACCTTCTGGCATCCTAGGCAGCTCTTGGTCATGTCTTCGATGTCTCCATCGATACCTGGTCACCATACAAACGCCCTAGCTATGTTCTTCATTTTCACTCCACCCAGATGCCCCTCGTGAAGCTCCTTTAGCACTTTATCCTGGAGTTTGGGTGGAATCACCACTCTGGATCCACACATCAAGGTTCCTCGGCACACTGACAGCTGTTCTCTTCTTTGCGAGAATGCTGGCAACAGTGGTTCACCATGTGCTGGCCATCCCTTCACTGTTAAATCGTAGACCCGTGAGAGAGTAGGGTCATTTCTTGTCTCCCTTTCAATGGCAGAATTTGTCACCGGTAGACATTCCACTATGGTAGAGTGGAATATCTCTACTGGGTCTACTGTAGGTGCCTCTTCTATCGTTGGCAACGGTAGGTGTGATAAACCGTCAGCATTCCCATGCTGTTTTGACCCTTTGTATTCAATATTGTATTGGTGTGCCCTTAGAAAAAGGGACCACCTCTGTAGTCTTTGTGTCGTCATAATGGGGACACCTTTTTTAGGGTTGAATATGGAGATGAGGGGTTGATGGTCAGTCAGCTTGGTAAATTTTTGTCCGTGTAGGTAATGGTTGAATTTCTTCACTCCCCATACCAGGCTGAGTGCTTCCCTGTCTATCTGGGCATAGTTACGCTCAGCTGAGTTCAATGAGCGTGACGCAAAAGCTATCGGCCGTTCCGAGCCATCAGGGAATCTATGGGACAATACCGCTCCTATGCTGTAAGGGGATGCATCGCACGCCAGTCTGATTGGTAGTGATGGGTTGTAATGAGCCAAAATTTTCTCGGATGTGATTAGGTCTTTACATTTATGGAAGGCACGTTTACAGTCTTCGTTCCATTTCCAAATCACTCCTGTCTGTAGAAGATCATTAAGAGGGTGTAGAATAGTTGATAAGTTCGGTAAAAATTTATGATAGTAATTTATTAATCCCAGGAATGACCTTAATTGTGAAACATTTTCAGGTGCTGGGGCTTTTATAACTGCTTCAATTTTTTCAGGTGACTTATGCAACCCTTCCTTATTAATTATGTGGCCACAATATGATATCTGATTTTGGAAAAATTCGCACTTGGGGCGATTTGCTCGTAGGCCCCGTTCTTTCAGCCTAGTGAGCACCTGCTCCAAATTGGCAAGGTGCTCGTTGTCGTTTTCTCCTGTTATAAGGATGTCGTCTAGGTAGCATTGAGTCCCCGGAATCCCTTGCAGGACTTGCTCCATAGCTCTTTGCCAGATAGCTGGAGCTGATGCTATTCCAAAAAGCAGTCGATTGTACTGGTACAGGCCTTTGTGTGTGTTTATTGTGAGATACTTTTTAGAGGTCTCTTCAACCTCCATCTGTAGATATGCCTGTGCCAAGTCAATTTTTGTGAAACGTTTCCCTCCGGATAGTGAGGTGAAAATATCTTCTATCCTCGGAAGAGGATACTGTACCGTGTGAAGGACCGGGTTTACAGTCACCTTAAAGTCCCCACAGATGCGAATTTTTTTCTGTTCCTCAGAGTTATTTTTCAATGTTTTTTTCATGACTGGAGCGATGGGTGTTGCCCATTCGCTCCAATCTATTTTGGATAATACGCCTGCCTTTTCCAAATTCTTCAGCTCTGCCTCGACTGCTGGACGTATTGCGTATGGCACCGGTCTTGCCTTAAAAAATTTTGGAATTGCTGTATCTTCCACTTTTATTGAGGCGGTGATGCCTTTCAAGGTTCCTAGTTTCTCTTGAAACACTTCTTTGGCGTTGGCCAAGATGTCTTTTAATCGTTCAGGTATGATGTCATCATTGTTTTTTTCCTTACTGGTCACCGTCAGTGCTTGAATGGAGTGCCAGTCTAAACGTATCTTCCTTATCCATTCACGTCCCAACAACAGTGGACCACCATCTTGTAGAATGTATAAATACAACTTTTGTATTTCTTTGCCGTTGTATACCACAGGCACCCTTATTTTTCCTTTGGGGTAGACTTTCTGGCCGTATATGTTTTTAAGATAATGGATGTGTCTTTTAGAGGTATATGCGAAAATAGCCTCTCGTAATCTCGTCGATTTATTACGGTTAGAGCTGATCCTGTATCTAGCTCCATTTTAACTGGGGACCCTGCTATTGTGAGGGTAACCCAAATGGTTTGGTAATCCTCTTTGGCAAGTACATTATGTAATTTGAGACAGCTTAGTCTCTTGTTTCCGGAGTCGCTATCGCTATTCTGGTCTTCGGAGCTATTGTCCGCCATCATTTGTAACTTCCTGTACTTTTCTTTATTGATTTTTTGTTTTCTGTCAGTGGATTTATTTTGTCCAGATTGGCATACCCGTGCAATGTGTCCAATCTTACCACATTGCCTGCATGCTCTGCCCTTGAACCAGCAGTCCCTCTGGTTATGGGTGGATCTGCCGCAGCGATAACATCTTCCAAACTCCTGTGTCATTTTATGGGTGCCGAAGTCCTGTGTCTCTTGTTGTATCTCTGCAGCTCCTTTTGCTGCTGCTTCGTATGATACAGCCATACTGAAAGCTTTGTCCAATGTTAAATCTTTTTCAGAAAGCAGTCTTTTTTGTGTTCCTTCACTTAAGAGACCGCAAACAAATTTGTCTCGAAGATAATCTGATAGTCCTGCTCTGAATTGGCAGTACTTTGATAGCTTTCTTAATTTGGTTAGGTAATCAGCGTTACTTTCATTCTTGTGTTGATTTCTCTTGAAGAACTTGAATCTCTCCGCTATCAGCAGCGGTGTTGGGTTTAAATGCTCCTGCAGGGTATCAACAATTTCTTTAAAAGTCTTGTCCTTTGGTTTGGCTGGAGTGATTAAATTTCGTAACAGCCCGTATGTCTTCGCGCCCATTAAGTTCAGAAGTACTGAAGCTTTTTTTTCATCTGTTATTCCATTTGCAGTGCAATAAACCTCTACTCTTTCCACGTATGTGGTCCAATCTTCTATTTTGCCATCAAAAGCCTCAATATTACCAGATTTAGGCATTTCAGAAAAGATATGGCGCTTCCCGCGCTTTTTTTTTTCTCTCTGTAGCAACGATATGGCGCTTCCCGCGCTTTCCCGCCGCTGTTACCGATAACAACGCTGTTTTACTGTGGTTTCCGTTTATTCACTGTTGGAGACTCGTTCCCGACGGAGGTCTAAACGCTGACCTGTTTGCCGCGCCGGCCGTCTCTCGAGTGCACCCTCCCAGTCCGTTATTGCTTGCCTCCGATTTCGCTGCCTGTCTCAGCTGTAGAGCCCGCCGCTGGAGCTCCAGCCTGACGCCCAGGAAGGATTAGCGCAGTACCTGTCACCAGCTTGGCCAGCTGGTGAAACCACAGTTTCTCTTACTTCCTTGAGTCTTCTGGACGCTGGAGGAATTGATGTAGTTGAGGTGCTGCCGAATTGCAGGTAAGTCCGTTTCCACTTCATCGCCACTGTAGTGTCCGTGTGTAGATAAAGACACTGAAGACAGGAGTTGGTTCATAGGTATTTACTAAGCAAGTCTGGGGGGGGTTTCTAAAGGATATACACAATACACAGGCTTATATAGCCCAAGTGGCAATTACCGGCATTACGCACACCTGGGGCTCTTAAAGGCACATACACCATAATTGCTCTTAAAGGCACATACACCACATGTAGTGCGTTGGCTGACACACAATGGAACGTTTCAGGATAGCTCGCGAGCCGAGGGAAAGGGTGCACAGGTCCTTGGACGCGGTCCCGGTGGAGGAGGTCTAGAGGAGGAGAGAAGTCCTGTACCCGCAGGGGGCGAAGGAGCCCACATTGTCTCCTGTCCCTCTCTCCTGCAGCAGCTGGTTCTGATCTGCCTGGCCTTGTGTCCTCCTCCCATTCCTCCTCCAGACCAAGAGAGATGCCTAGCAAGGTGCCCATGACCAAGCAATCTCTTTCTCCTGGTGACTTCTATAAGGTGTCCAATAAGATAGTAGCACAGCACTCACTCTCTCGTTAGGTGAAGCCCCCAGAGAATGTCCAGAATAAATGTTGATATTGTTGGTGAAGTCTTGACAAAGTGTCCTAGAAAATCTCCAGATGTGTCTCAATAGTCCTCTTCAAACCTCCAGCAGCAAGTGAACAGTGAAAACTGAGCATGGCTTTAATTAGCGCTCGAAATCCTCAGCAACGACTTGTTTACTCCTGTTCAACTGTTTTTTTAAATATTTGTTCACGGGATGTGGTCATCACTGGCAAAGCCAGCATTTATTGCCCAGTGTCAGCTGTGGCTCAGTGGGTAGCACACTCGCCTCTGAGTCAGAAGATTGTGGGTTCAACTCCCACTCCAGAGACTTGAACACACAAATCTAGGCTGACACTCCAGGGGAGTGCTGCACTGTCAGAAGTGCCATCCTTCAGATGAAATGTTAAACCAAGCTCGCTCAGGTGAACGTAAAAGATCCCATGGCACTATTTTGAAGAAGAGCAGGGGAGTTCTCCCCGATGTCCTGACCAATATTTATCCCTCAATCAACATAACAAAAACAGATAATCTGGTCATTATCACATTCCTGTTTGTGGGAGCTTGCTGTGCACAAATTGGCTGCTGCGTTTCCCACATTACAACAGTGACTACACTCCAAAAGTACTTCATTGGCTGTAAAATGCTTTGTGATATCTGGTGGTTGACGTAATAAAACTCACTACGCACTTGGTTTCAGCATAAAGCAAGGCTTTAATCAACTTGTTTCAGAACATGGAGGTCCAGTTGTACTTCACTAGTTCCTTGTCTTACAAAATGTCCCTGGGAAAGCTGCCCACGCCCAAGTATTTATACTCCTTGGACGGCGCCACCAGCTGGCCGTCCAGCGTTATTTCACGAGTAGTTTCTTGATGAACGATGAGATTTATAACATTCTTCCTGCCTAAATGATTTGGAAGTCCGATGACTTCCTCTTAGCGGATCAGGTGGACCACGAATAGCCGCAGTCTTTTAGATTTTTGTTTATGGCTAGAAGGCACGTCTCCCCGGATTGTGTCTTGGTCCCTTGGCCGCTTGATCCATACCGATGGATCGACAGGGCTTGTGTTGCTCTGATCGACCCGAGGGAGGCTGAGGAGATTGTGACTCCGGGTGCGGGTCCCCACAGGTGCAGAACTGGCTTCATCCTGTTGGATAGCTGGGGATTGACCGGCGTCCTGGCCTCGGGTGGCCATCCCACGGGGAGCGCTCGGCTCCCCGAGTGCATCCGGTGGGGCAGCTGGCAGATCTCTCGATGCCCCAGGTAGGGCATCATCTTCGGGGGAGCGCAGAGTGTCGGCATCATCCCCGTGGGTCCCTCTATCGGTTGGGTCCATGGAACCGGCCGGACAGGGAGCCAGGTTCCGGAACGAAACGGTGGACTCCCGGTCATCAGGGTACCGCACGTGCGTGTACGTGGGGTTGACGTCCATGAGTTCTACCTCATCGACGAGAGGATCGGTTTTAGATGATCGGACGAATCTTTGGAGCAGCACGGGGCCGGGAGCTGCCAACCATGACAGTAGAGATGTCCCATGGGTCTCGCGACGCTGGAAGCTGAAGAATCGCTCGTAAGGTGTGACATTGGTAGACGTAGAAAGGACAGACCTGATGGAATGCAACACGTCAGGGAGCATAGTTTCCCACTGCTGGTCTGGTAGGCTGCTTGACCTCAGCGCAAGACGAACAGCGTTCCAAATGATAGCGTTGTATCTCTCAACCTGTCCATTACCGATGGGATAGTATGGCGTCGTTTTACTTGTGGCGATTCCCTGTTGGGAGAGATAACTTTTGAGTTTGCTTGACATGAAGGAGGGACCCCGATCAGAGTGGATGAAATTGGCCGTACCGCGAAGGGAAAAGACTTGATCAAGGCATTTGATCACTGTGGAAGTAAGCATATTAGGACAGGGGAAAGCAAAGGAAAAGCATGAATATTCATCCACCACAGTAAGTAGGTGTTTCGCATTGAGGAGGGCAATGGCCCTTTAAAGTCAATGGTGAGTCGCTGCATAGGCTGCATAGCGTGTATGAGCGTGCCATCCGATGGATGGAAGAATTGCGGTTTTAATTCCGCACAAATTCTACAGGAGGAGCACGTTCTTTTCACATCTTCCGTAGAAAATGGGAGATTTTTAGATTGCACACATATGGGTAACGCCAGGATGGCATAAGTCAGTATGAAGATCTGCCAGAGTCGAAGTTGACATAGAAGAGCAGAATGCCCGCATGAGGGTATCCGTGGCCACATTCTTTTTGCCGGGTCGATAATGTATGGTGTATCCAAAGGCGGCCAATTCCATCCTCCAGAGTTGTATTTTGTTATTCTTGATCTTAGTGCGTTTCTGGTTATCCAGCATAAAGGCCACGGAGTGCTGATCGGTTATAAGTGTGAAATGGCAACAAGCGAGAAAATTACTCCATTTACGTACTGCTTCGATGATGGCCGTAGCCTCCTTCTCGACAGGAGGATAATGGAGCTCGCTACCCTGCAAAGTTCTGAACAGAAATGCAATGGGTCGACCACCTTGATTCAAGGTAACAGAGATCGCCACATCCGATGCATCGCACTTGACCACGAAAGGAAGATTTTCATCAATGGAATGAAGAGTGGCTTTTTCCAGTTGTCGCTTGAGGAGGTTGAAAGCTGAAATAGCCATTGCCTTTAATGGAAATTACGTGAAGCAGGGGCTGGATCTTGTTGGAGAAGTGGGGTATCCATTTCGCATAATAGGCGAACATGCTGAGTGCTCGACGAAGAGAGACGAGATTTGTAGGGGGAGGGAGCTCCTGAAGCGGACAAAGTCGCTCCGGATCCAGTTTGATGACACCGTTGCCCACCCAGTAGCCAAAGATGTTGGCTGATGGTACTGATTTCACAGATTTGGACTCATTTAAGGTTAAGTTGCGAAGACGGAGAACGTCAAAACATTTCTGGAGGTTGGCATCATGCTCCTTCTGGTCATGACCAGCAATAGTGATATTATCCAGATATGGAAAAGTGTCCGTTAAGTTCTCCTGTTTGACTAGGCTATCCATTGCCCATTGAAAGATGGCCACCCCATTGGTGACCCCAAATGGAAGGCGACAATACTGGTAAAGCTGACCATTGGCCTCAAAGGCCGTATACTTCTTGTCAGAGTCATTTAACGGTACTTGATGATATGTGCTCTTTAAATCAAAAGTTGAAAATACCTTGTAGTTGGCAAGGTTATTGACCATGTCATCGATGCATGGTAGTGGGTAGGCATCCAGGTCGGTATACTGGTTAATAGTTTGCGAGTAATCGACGCAAAGACGTTTCTTATGTTGCTTCAGAGGATTTTTAACAATGACGACTTGAGCCTGCCAGGAAGATGAACATGGCTCAATGATACCATCAGCTAGAAGGCGAGAGATTTCTGTCTCGCTAAAGAATCGATTATCTTGGCTGAAACGTCATGAATTAGTGACTATGGGCTTACATTGGGGGGAAAGATTGGCAAACAAGGAGGGCTCGTCGAGCGAAGCCGCCGAAAGCGCACAAAACGGTACTTTGGAAATAGTAAGCTCCGGCTTTGACCCTCCAAACTCGACAGTGAGTCTTTTGTGTTGTTTCTGGAAATCCTGTCGCAGGAGCACATCACTGCATAGGTTCTTGAGCACCCCGAGCCGGGTGGAGAAATAAGTGCGGCCATTGAGAATAAGGTCGACAAGACAAATGCCAGAAGAATTGGTGGTCAGTCATAATCATAATCATAATCACAATCAACTTTATTGTCATTGTTAGTGCACAAGTGCAGTACAATGAAATGTAGGCTTGCGGCTCCCGAGAGTGTACATTTAGATTAAGACATTTAAACATTCAACATTCATTTGGCTTGTAATACATTAACATAAACATAACCATAATAAAGTGCATTGGCAGATGTGCAGGCTTTAGAATTTATTTGTGGAGTTCAGTAGGATGACAGCCCTGGGAAAGAAGCTGTTCCTAAATCTGGTCGTTCGGGTGCAATTTCCCTGTCCGAGGGGTAAATACACAGTTTTAACTTACTGACAGCCCGCTGACTAATGAAGCTGTCAGAGCTGCATGAGTCGATTAGCGCACTCAAAATGTGTCCATTTACCGAAACCTTCATGGCTGCATGGGACAAACTTTGGGGAAAAACAGCTGTGATGGGAGAATGGGCAGTTTTACCCTTGGCAGCTGTAACCTTAGTAGTGGTTCTTGGGCGAGGAGCAGTTTTATAGATTGCAGCTGTAACCTTAGTAGTGGCTCTTGGGGGAGGAGCAGTTTTATAGATAGTAGCTGCAAAACTAACAGGAGCTCTCGACCAGTATACCTTAGAAAAGTGGCCTTTCTTACTAACAGAGGCTCTTGACTGGCATACCTTAGAAAAGTGACCTTTCTTGCTGCAATGATTGCATGTCGCGTTACGAGCAGGACAAAATTTCCTATAATGGAACGCACCTCCACAGAAGAAACACTTCCTTCCAGATTGCCAAGATGCTGCTAGGGTGGGGTTGTCATCAGTGTAGGTTTCTAGGGTAGGGTTGTCATCAGCCGGGTTGGAGTTGTCATCTGTCCGCCCGAGGCCTATTGAAAGAGTCACTAAAAGTGATAGCAGCAGCCCGTGCATGTGGTGAAAGATAGGTGTCTGCATTCCTCTTTGCTAAGTCCAGAGAACATGCCTGGTCGTAGGCAATCTGTAACTTGAGGGTTTTATTCTCCAACAGACGCTGACGTATGAAGGGAGACGCAATCCCAATAATAAAGGAATCACGAATTAACTCCTCCTGGTACTGCTCAGCTGTAACAGCTTTAAGATTACAATCCTTGCTGAGCCTGCGAAGTTTCTGAAGGAATTCGTCAAGTGATTCCCTGGGTAGTTGTCGAGTTGTGGCCAGTAGATGCCGAGCAAAAATTTCATTTGGGGACTTGACATATAGCTGCTGTAGTGTTTGGATAGCGGCGTCATAGTCTACACAGTCTTCGATATAATCAAACACATGAGGGGATACATAATTAGCAAGCATTCGTAACTTGTTAGGAACATTCTCTCCACACTCCTCAAGGAAGTTGCTAAAGGTATGATACCAGTGTTTCCATACCTTAGCGGCTGTAAGTGAATTCGGCTCCAGGTCGAGATGGGCGGGTCTGAGTAGTTTCTCCATGATGGATCGATTACTTGTCTGAGTTCCCTTCTATGGTTCGAGTCGTAGCTGGCTGTTCCCGAATCACCCAAAGCATGGAGTCGATATCAAGTTGATTAAATTGATGTAATAAAACTCACTACGCACTTGGTTTGAGCATAAAGCAAGGCTTTAATCAACTTGTTTCAGAACATGGAGGTCTAGTTGTACTTCACTAGTTCCTTGTCTTACAAAATGTCCCTGGCAAGCTGAGGCCGACACCTGAGTATTTATACTCCTTGAACGGCGCCACCAGCTGGCCATCCAGTGTTATTTCACGAGTAGTTTCTTGATGAATGATGAGATTTATAACAGTGGTCATGAAAGGTGCTATATAAATGCAAGTCTTTCTTTTTATCCCTAGTTGCCTTTGAGAAGGTGGTGATGAGCTGCCTCCTTGAACCGTTGCAGTCTGTGTGGTGAAGGTATTCCCACAGTGCTGTTAGGAAGGGAGCGCCAAGATTTTGACCCAGCGACAATGAAGGATCAGCGATATACTTCCACGTCAGGATGGTGTGTGACTTGGAGGGAAACTTGGAGGTGGTGGTGTTCCCATGCTGCCCTTGTCCTTCTCGGTGGAAGAGGTTGTGAGTTTGGGAAGTGCTGCTGAAGAAGCCTTGGTGAGTTGTTGCAGTACATCTTGTAGATGATTGCTGTTAAGAGAGATTGTTAATTGAAGTGCTGTACCAAAATGTCGTGCAGCCTCTTTCATGAGCGTTAGCAGTTAATTTATCTGTCAATTAGAGTCTTAACGATCCTCTGGGTGGCTGTTCCTATCGTGCGCTTCAACTCCTTTACCAAGCTGGTGTCTTGGGCTAAACACGGGTGTTGCAGCTCAAGACCCCACCTTGGCCACCTCAGAGGCTCTTTAGCACCTAAAGTATCTGGGGAAAATCACTCCCTTACTGTTCAAAATGGAGTGTGTTTGGATTCTTATATTACTGCTGCAGCATTAGCGTCCGTAACACAGTACTGCCCAAATCACATTCGCCACCATGGAATGAACACTTATCATCCAAATTATTTGCCGAATGTGTGAAGGTACCTGGGGCTGACAGCTTACCAGTGCAGAATCAGATTGCAACTGTCCCAGGAGGCGTTCACTGGCCTGTGCCACTTCATCCAGGCTGAGGTCCTGGGAGGATCAAACGTAAGCATTGTGTGATAGTTGTAATATATTTATGTTGAACAAATAAAGGACAGAGACACGATGGGCTGGATTTTCATTGAGGAGGCGGGTAGGAGGCGGGACTACACCTTTCGGGGTTGTAGTCCTGCCTCCATCGAGTTGTGGCCAACCCACGCGATTTTGACTTGATTGACTTTGTTGAGCCCACCCAGCGGGCTCAGCAGGCCAATTAAGGGCCACCCGGCAACAGGTGACGTCACAGATTGATATTTCATCTGCCAAGACCTTTTGACAGATGAAATATCAGTGTTTGACAGCTGTTTGAAGCTGTCAAACACTGACAAACTGTACTCTAAGTTAATTCCTTCCTCTCAAGATGATTTAGAGATCTCTCCGGAACAGAAAGCTGAATGCTGCAATTTTTGACAGTTCGTGGCCATTCTGCTTTCTGTGCTGGTGAAATGAGGGACGCCCTAAACCTGAAGGAAGGAAGGCTGTAAAGGTAAGTAAAACTTCTTTAAACACTTTAAACACACCAAACACACTTACCTCTGCACTCATGCACCCATCACTCACCTGAACACTGGACATCTTGGCCCCTCCAAGCCCTTCAGCCCAACAGCCCACCTCACTAACTTGGTGTGGTTTGGAGCTATCAGGAATCCCACACTTCAAGAATGAAAATAGGGATTAGGCTAAAAACTGCCTGTTAACTACCTGTTAACAGGCAGTTAATTGACACTAATCCCCTTCCCGCCTTGGGGAGGCGGATCCCAGTGCGGGTCGGGTACCTGCCCCCTTTGAAACTGGCATGGAGGCGGGTTGGGGGCGGGATGGGTTCATGCCCCCTGATTTCGGGATTTTTACCCCCCCACATGCCTCCAATCCCACCTCCACGGCCCAATGAAAATTCTGCCCGGTGAGTTCCTAGTTCATGTGTTTGCTTTACTAGGCCAGAGCCAACTGAGCATGCTCATACTAAACCATGTGATAAAACATGTGATAATACATTACACTACTTTTCCCTTAAAAAAAATTTATATATTCCCCTCTCAAATACAGCAAAACGATGGTCCCACCTTTCCCAGCATTGCATGTACCACATAACAAAAACTCCTGGCTTTTTTCCTTTTAAATGAAAAACAAATCCCGCCACAGTCTGTTCATCCTCCTGCCATCTGGGAGACGCTACAGATGCATTCGCACCCGTACGACCAGATTTAGGAACAGCTTCTTTCCCAGGGCTGTCATCCTACTGAACTCCACAAATAAACTCTAAAGCCTGCACATCTGCCAATGCACTTTATTATGGTGCATCCAGGAGGCCCAGGATCAGAATCCCACGTGGGCCCACAGCTCAACGGCTGGCGTGCAAGGTAAGTGCAGGTCGGGGGCTTGCACCCGCGGGAAGCCCCCGACCCGAATTTCTGGGCCAATTCATTTTTTCAAAAATTTAATTTTTTTTTTAAATAGTTAATTTATGTAATTTATGTTATTTTAAAAATGTGATTTAAAAAAAAGTTTATTTGAAGTTTTACTTAGGTTTTGGGGCAGATCTCTTCATAGATTTGACAGGTCTTCCTCTCAAATCTATGAATGGAGATTCCCTGCTCCGATTGGCTCCCCATAGCCCACGTGATCCCAGGGGACGCTGCAAACTAACTTCGCCGCTAGGATACGCAAGCACTGCACACCGGCAGCTGTAGGAGGCCCAGGATTGGAATCCCACGTGGCCCCACAGCACAACAGCAGGCATGCTATGTAAGTGCAGGAAACCTCTGACCCAAATTTCTGGCCCCATGGTGTCTCTGGTGACCTTTCTGATGTGAGAAGTCAAACCTTTGAAGTTTTGAAATGCAGAATAGGACGTAAGTCATGAACCGAACCAAGTGATTTTCTGCCTCCTTTGTAAACTTTAGGAGTGAATGAACAATTTTGGGCTGTGATAAGGACAAACTGAATAATAGCCACACAGGATGTGTGATTGTAAAAGTTTGACAGCTGAAAACAGCTCAGACCAAAGGAACATTTCACTATCTCTGAATGAATGATTTAATGCAAAAGACAAGGAAAGCTGTATAAAACACGATGGCTAAAGAAAATCAGCACTGCAGTCAGAAGAAGGTGGC